>NC_056727.1:408750710-408773210 GCF_019279795.1 Protopterus annectens
ATTGAACTAGGAAGAACTTCGAAACCTAATTAAAAAACTTCCGAACTTAGGAAATAATGGACTGTTACTGAGCTCTTTCATTCATTTATTGGAGTAATTCGAGCTTCATCAGAGTAATACCGTTACAAAAGAGAATCATGTTTTATACTTTATTAGGCCATGCCCATTGTAAATAAGGCGTAAAATGCTGCAAAACTATTGGTGGAAAAATAGCTGATAGGACCAATAGTAACTAATGCACACATTTAAAACAAGCTGTTAAATGCTGTAAAACTATAGGTGGATGCTAGCTGAAAGGACCAATGGCAAGGCCTCGGTTTGGAGGGTTTTTGATTGGCTAAGCTGTCAGGGAAAGTGGGGTGTGCTTTTGAATGGCTAGTTGTACCATTTCAAAGCGCATTTAACATTTAAGTTTTCATATAAATCCAAATAAACTTCTTAACGAACAAAAGACGAAGGAGCAAGTGTTAATTAGCTTTCGTCCTTTTATTGTAGCAAGAACTTCTTTAGCAATTAGTAATATAAAAACCATGGTATATATAACAAATGGGAGGTAGGTAATTATTGTAATTCATCTAAGTAATGAGTGACAGGGAGGCTAGTACCAGTAAGCTTTTCAAAAATGTAACAAATAAAAACTGTATATTGAGTGACATACAGGATGACAACAAAAATAACTGCCAGTCCTGTTTGTAAAAACAAATCAGCCCTGCCATTTAAGAACACATTTAATGTGAAGGTTTTCATTCAGGCCAGGGGGAGAGTCTGCATTAAATCTAAGCTGCCAAAGTAGTTCTTTTACTTCTAACAAGGTGTTAACATCACCAACAAAGGCATCAACCTTTTGTAAAACTAGGAATGTGAAACCCATGAAATTATAACACACAGTGATATGTTTTGCTAAAGCATTCTCTGCATCATTTTTTCTAATAGCTGATAAATGCTCTTTGACCCTAGAATACAACATTCTAGTAGTTTTACCAATATAAAATGCAGGGCACGAATTACATACTGCAGCATAAATGACAGAGATAGACTTGCAATCTAAATGAGTTTTGAATACTATTTTGAAATTATTATGTTTTCTGTTTTGTTGCTGGGGTGAAATAATGACCCCCCTGAAAAGTCATATGCTCATCTGTATGTGTCACTGCATGATCATCCCATCTGTTTTCCTTAGTGTGTTTACGCTCATTACCCCATATATATGCCCTATTTTCTTTGTATTTTATAACATCCCAATTTACATACATACATTATATGACAAGCAGTTCAAATATGCAGAAAGTAATGCGGAAAAATTATATGGAAGGAAGAACAAAAAGTTAAATCGGGATGTAACAACAATAACTATTGGGGGAATCGGTACAGGCAGTACTAGAGAATGTGATGGTGCATAATACCCCAGATGACACTCTAGACAGAGTAAGTCTTGAGTATAATATTGTTAGAGAAGAAGAAGAAAATATTATTCATCATGTTAATGATCTTATGGTGTATAATTACATCAATTATTGTATAAAGGATGAATTAGGAACTTTATTTATTAAAGGAATTAAATATATACCTGCCGCCAAGTTTAATTTAGTAGACACTATTATAGATATAAAATTGTATTGTAGAAGATTAAATTTAGCATTAATGTTTAACAACAAAAATAAAAAAGATGCATGTACAATGGAAAGTAATAAATTAAAGGAAAAAGTATATTTATACCACCCCTTAATAGAAAGGTTGAAAATTTTGAAGAATTGGTTTGTTCTGATATTTATAACTATAGTCAAAATATTAATAAACAACAGGTGATGGATAATTTGACTACAAAAGAAAGGGAATGTTTAGTAGAACTTATGAATAATAAAAATATCAGAGTAATGAAACCCGATAAAGGAGGGGGGATAGTTTTATACAATACTATTTATTATGTCAATGAAATCCAAAAAATATTAATTGACACAGGAAATTATGAAATCACTTTTATTAATGAAATAAATATAAGTTACAGGAAAATAGATTTGGCATTAGATGAATATTTATTGGATCAGAGAATAACAGAAGATGTATATGAATTTATGAAAGTAGAATTTCCCACTCTAGCTACCATTATAGGTAAACCAAAGGTACATAAGAATATTAGTAAACCCCCTTTTCACCCAATCTTTTCTGGAAGTAAGTCTAAGACATTCAGTATAGGTGTGGTGATAGATAGATGGGTTAAACCCATATATAGAAACTTTCCTCATCTCATTAAAGATTCATGGATATTTCTTGCTCAACTCACACCTGATAAATGGAATGAGAAATGAACATATATAACTATTGATGTCGTCGACTTATTTTCATGCATCCCGAAAGAACAGGGACTTGAAAATTTTTGTAATAGCCTTAGAAAATATTCTAATTTGACATGGGATCGAATTAACTTAACTGATATGATGGAATAGTATTGAATAATAACTTTATATATTATATAGGCGAATATTTTAAACAAGTAAGGGTTGTAGCTATGGGGGCTTCATGTGCCCCTATATTTGCAAATATGGTTATGTTAGAGTGGGAAAATACATTTTTATTTAACTGCAAATATTATGAACATATTTCTTATTGTACGAGGTTTCTTGATGATATGTTTGTCTTATGGAAAGGACCGGTTGAAATGATAGATGACTTTATAGATTATTTGAATAATACAAGTAGTTTTTTAAATTCACATGCAGTGTTAGTTATGAAGGGATCTCTTATTTGGATACATATATAAAACACACGGAGCTTGGATTTCAGTCGGAGATATATAGGAAGAAAACATTTTCTAATGGATATATGGAATTTACTAGTCATCATCCAAGACATATGCTAAAAAACATCTTTAAGGGTCAATGCATTAGAGCAGCAAGGATGTCATCAAATTATGACAAGGGAAATAGAATTTATAACATCTATGCTTAGTAATAGAGGCTACTCGGATGGCTTGTTGAAGGACATTTCACAGTTTGTTATTAAGGAATGGGGTAATAAATATTGTCTTATATTAGGAATAGGACAAGAAATTAGTAGTGTGAAAAAAGGAACATTGGATAATGTTCCAATTAAGAAGTATGTTCATTAACTTATTCCCCGTATGTGAATGAAATTATGAATATAGTATTAAAATATTGGAAGAACTTAACAGTAGCTGATGATATCAAACTGATATTAGGTGAAAAACCCAGTTTTGTGTTTAAGATGGGTAAGAACATTAAGAGGTTATTACAATTAGGGAGTACAGAAAGAGACAGATACAATAGTAACAAGGCTACTACTAAATGTGGGTTATGTAATCAATGTCATTTGATTAATGAGAGTGATGGAATAAAATTACAGAATTTAAATAGGACCTACATTAAATTTAGAAGGGGGAATTGTAACAATAAGAATATTATTTATTTAGCTAGTTGTTCTTCATGCCCTGCTTACTATATTGGCAAAACAGAGAGACTATTTAAGAAAAGAATTTATGATTATGTTTACAGAATTGGGGTACATGACACCAAGAATGCTATATATAGACATATAGAGAAGAAAGGTGAGCATCATAGTTTCAGTTTTGCCATAATAGATCAAGTTTTTACATCAAATAGAGGGGGCAATTTTAAAGCAATACTAAGCAAAAAAGAAAGCATGTGGCAAGTGTTGACCGATGCCACAAAGGAACTGGGTATAAATGATTTTATTTCTATTAAACCCTTTCTAATGTTGGCTTGATTAGTCACCATCAGGTGCAATATGTTATCATAAAATTATGTATGTGTTTGTTAGTTACATCAATAGGGTATGAAGTTTGGTATTTTATTCATTTAGTATTTTTTAGAAAAGTATTTATATTAATTATTATTTAAGGTTTTAGTAAGTTTTAGGATATATTGATGTATTGGTTGTCTTCATAATTATGTTTTTTAAAATATATAAACCTCCACCCAAGAGAATCCCAGACGTTCCACCCAGTCAAAGGGATCACACAACACTAGAAATCTCAAAGTTGCTGGAAAAAGGAGTCATCCAACCGGTCTCCTCAGACCAGATCAGATTAGGGACTCACTCAAGACTCTTTTTGGTGCCAAAAAGAACAGGGGATGCGAGACCCATCCTGGATTTCAGCCGACTGAATCGCTACGTTCTAAAGTCCAAGTTCCGAATGGTCACCCTTCAGTCTATTTTTCCGTTGCTGGGAAAAGAAGTATGGATGTGCTCCATCGATCTCAAGGATGCTTACTACCATATCAAAATGGACAGGGCATCCAGGAGTCACTTACGCTTCTGGCTGGGAGCCAGTCATTTCCAGTTTCGTGCCCTGCCCTTTGGCCTCACCACAGCCCCCAGAGTGTTCACCAAGTGTTTGGCAGTTCTTAGGAAGCCTGTATTGTAACAGGTGAAAGCGCTCAACTGTTATTAAAAGTGTTTTTATTTAGTCCTGCTGGTTTGCACGAGTTTGCTTCATTGTTTTCAGTTTCTCAAGCTACATAGTGTGGTGTCAGCATTCGCCTTTTTGCTTGTTTTATGATGTACTTATAATGCTTGGATTATCTTGAAGTGTTTGGCAGTGGTGACAGCTCACCTGAGACGTCAAGGATTCCAAGTGTTTCCATACCTGGACAACTGGCTCCTCACCGCCCCCATGAGGCATCTTCTCTTTCAGGCCAGGGAAAAGACCATTACCCTTTGTCATCAACTACCTTGAACTGGAGAAATTCTGCCTTGCTGCCCTCACAGCGTGTCACATTTATAGGCGCAGAGCTAGTCACCATTCACATGCGGGCGTTCCTGCCTCAAGAAAGGATAGAGGTGTTGCAGGGTCAGGTTCGCACGTTGCTGCCCCTCAAGAAGAGCTCCTGGGATCCATGGCAGCCACCATTAATTTAGTGCCCCTGGCCAGGTTACACATGAGGCTTCTGCAGTGGCTTCTCTCAGCCCAATGGTCCTTTCAGAAACTTCTCCTGTCCCATCAGATCCTACTCACCAATCGGTGAAAACAGGACCTCTGTTGGTGGATGAGTCCCACCAACTTGAACAAAGGGAATCCATTTATCCCTATGACTCAGGTTGCCACGGTGACCACGGACGCCTCCCAGATAGGGGGGGGCATTATCTGGGCAAGTCGGTCCAAGGCACCTGGCAGGATCACGAGGTATGTCTGCACATCAGTGTTCTAGAGATGAGAGCAGTGTTACTGGCGTTGCAAGCACTGCAGAGCTCTCTTCCCCTAGGAACGATTGCAATTCACTCGGACAACATGTCTTTGTGTGGTACCTGAACAAGCAAGGGGGAACCAGGTCTTATCCCCTATGCAGAGAGGCCATGCGAGTGTGGCAGTGGGCAGTGTCTTCCCAACGGTTCCTAGTGGCAACGCACATTCCGGGGAAGGCCAATGTGATAGCAGACAGGCTGAGCAGAGCTATTCTGATGCCTTATGAGTGGTCCCTGAACCGCCGAGTTGCGGAGCAGATTTTCAACAGGTGGGGTCAGCCTTGCTGTGACCTTTTTGCCAATCCACACAATACCAAGTGCAGCAACTACTTCACTCTGATCCCCCCACAGGGGGAGTCACCCAGGGACACTCTAGTCCACGATTGGCCTCCCGGTCTGCTCTATGCTTTCCCTCCGTTTCCTCTGCTGCCAAGAGTGATCCAGAAAGCCATTTCCTTGGGAAGCAAGATGATTCTTATTGCCCCACACTGGCCTTGTCAAGTCTGGTTCTCCTTTCTTCATCAGTATGCGGTAAGTCTTTGGACTCTGGATCCAGCACCAGACCTACTGACACACATGTCAGGACAGTCCCATCCCTCACTGAGGACCCTCAGGTTGACAGCTTGGCTACTCCGCTTCCATCTTTAGTCAGACTTCATTGTTTTTCACCTGAGGTAGTACATATTTTATCTTCTTCTCATAAGTCTTCTACCAGGAAGATTTACTCCAGCAAGTGGAAAAGATTTTCAATTTGGGCTCAGGCCAAGGGACTGGATCCCTTCACAGCCACTATCCCTGCTGTCTTAGATTTTTTATCCACTCTTTTTCAACAGGGTTCTGCTCCTGCCACCATTAAGGTTCAGCTGGCCGCTATCTCCAATTTTCATTCCTCTCACGAACCTTCTCTCATGGCGCATAAGCTATGTAAGGCCTTTTTGAGGGGCACAGTGTTGCTTCGGCCTCCTGTGTCAGAACCCATCATGCCATTGGATTTAAATTTTGTGTTACAGGCCCTGACATCACCTTTCGAACCAGCTGCCACCTGTGATTTAAAATTTCTGTCTTGGAAGACTGCATTTTTAATAGCTATCACATCAGCTAGACGGGTGTCGGAGATTCAAGCGTTGTCCATCAAATCCCCATAGTTAATATTTTATAAGGACAGGGTTCCCTTGAGACGTAATCCGTCCTTCCTTCCGTAGGTAACCTCTGCCGTTAACCTCAATCAGTCCATTGAGCTGCCAGTTTTCTTTCCTCAATTTTCCAACAAGGCGGAGTTTAAGTTTCGTCAGTTGGACATACACAGTCAGCTTCGTTTTTACTTACACAGGACTAAACCACTTCGTAAGTCTGACCAACTCTTGGTGTCCTTCTCAGAAAATAGAACGGGTTTCCCTGTTTCCAAGATTACAATTTCCAGGTGGATTTCTGACTGCATCTCCTACGTTTACTTGTCGGCAGGCAGAGAGTTACCCTGTCAAGGCTCACTCCACCAGGGCTGTCTCCTCTTCAGTAGCTTATCACTGCAGACTATCCTTGGATGAAATTTGTGCTGCGGCCACGTGGGCTTCTCCCCACACCTTCATTACTCATTACAAATTAGATGTGGCTTCTAGGGGCCGGGCTTCCTTTGGTTCCACCATTCTCAGGAGCATCTTCCATTGAGCCTCCCAGGACAGAGGTGCTAGGGATGCTGTCCCGTGAGTAAGAATGTAGGCGAGATTGGACCACATAACATCTACAAGTTATGTACTCACCATAACGCTTGATGTATGTGGTCCATCTCGCCTCACATTCTTATGTTCCCCCTTCCTGGAGGATTTGGAGGCGACATTTATTTCAGTACCCTTCGGTATTGGTTATTTTTTCTTTGCTGCCCTGGTTAGTGTTCTACTCTTCCGACTGTGGTTGTGCATGAGGTGTGACTATGAGCTGCTGCAAACTAGATCTGGGGTTGTGGAGCAGTGCAACATGGGATACCAGGTTAGCCCAGCCAATTAGAGACTTCGTGCTAGAAAAATATAAGTTGGCCGAGTTGGAGCCGATGTTCGGCTCCGAACCCGTGAGTAAGAATGTGAGGCGAGATGGACCACATACATCAAGCGTTATGGTGAGTACATAACTTGTAGTTCATGTGGATTTTAGTTTCCAGTACTGTGGATTCATCATCTCATCATCTTCTTTTGGCTTTTCCCGTTGGGGGTCGCCACAGCGGATCATCTCTTTCCATTTCTTCCTATCCTCTGCATCTTGCTGTGTCACACCAACCGCCTGCATGTCCTCTCTCACCACGTCCATAAACCTTATCTTAGGCCTTCCTCTTTTCCTCTTACCTGGCAGCTCCATCCTTAACATCTTTTTCCCAATATACCCATCATCCCTCCTCAGCACATGTCCAAACCAACGCAATCTTGTCTCTCTTGCTTTGTCTCCAAACTGTCCAACATGAGCTGACCCACTAATATACTGATTCCTAATCCTATCCATCCTAGTCACACTGAGTGCAAATCTTAACATCTTTAACTCTGCCACATCCAGATCTGACTCCTGCCTTTTTGTCAGTGCCACTGTCCCCAACCCATATAACATAGCTGGTCTCACTACTGTCTTGTAGACCTTCCCTTTCACTCTTACTGGTACCCGTCTGTCACAAATCACTCCTGACACTCTTCTCCACCCATTCCACCCTGCCTGTACTCTCTTCTTCACCTCTCTTCCACATTCATCATTACTCTGAACTGTTGATCCCAGGTACTTACTCGTCCACCTTTACCAACTCTACTCCCTGCATCCTCACCATTCCTCTACCCTCCCTCTCATTTACACACATATATTCTGTCTTAGCCCTGCTGACCTTCATTCCTCTGCTCTCTAGAGCATATCTCCACCTCTCCAGAAGTCTCCTCAACCTGATTTCCTACTCTCATTACTGATCACAATGTCATCTGCAAACATCATAGTCCACGGGGCCTCCTGTCTGATTTCATCTGTCAACCTGTCCATCACCACTGCAAATAAGAAAGGACTCCGAGCTGATCCTTGATGTAATCCCACCTCCACCTTAAATGGATCTGTCACTCCCACTGCAGTCCTCACCACTGTCACACTACCCTCCAATACTGTGGATTGTCTTCAATAAATATATCTTTGGATATACACCATTTTTGCCTTATTTGAGTAAGCCTGCATGCTACTTTTTAAACCTAGCTGGGATGGTGAGTTGAACGTCTTGTTTTATCAGTTTTATTGTAGCAATTTTCAAGCTTAGCTAGATGAGTTTTACTTATGTTTGTGAAGGTGGGAGAGGCATATAGCAGGTTGGAGAGAAGATGAGTTCTGGCTGTATGTTGTCTTGTGTTTTTTTTGTAAGGAAGGGCTTGATTCTACACCATGAACCTAGTTTAATATGTGTCTTCTTGATGGACTGGGTTAAGTCACATTTCAGGTTATCATCAATTAGCAAGCCTAATAATTTTGTTTGGGTTACTGCTGATATTATGGTGTTGTTGGATGAATGCATTTGGAATGCAGTAAGGAGATCACATGATTTGCTGGGGTGGAAGAGCATTAGTTTAGTCTTGGAAGGGTTTAGAATCAGTTGCAATTCAGATGGCCATGATTCGACTGATAAGGAAGACTGCTGTGTTGTAGATAGAAGTTGATTTAGGGAAGACCAGCATACAAAAGAGTTGAGTCATCAGTGTATTGGACAATAGAGGCTGAGGGAGTTGAGTGGAGATGGTTGGTGAATATACTGAAAAGTGAGGGACCTAGAATACAGCCTTTGGGTACACTCAATGTGACGGGCAATAGAGAAGAGAGTTCCTGTTGCCATTTGACAGCTTGCTGTCAGCCAAATAAATAGCTATGGAACCAGGCTAGAGCAGAGGGGCTAAGCTTTAGAGTTGACAGTTCATCAAGTAGTTTCTTGTGAGAAACAGTATCGAAGTCTTTAGACAGATCTAACAAGCTGGAAGTAACATATTTTATCTAAATGTATACTAATAAAGGAAACCAATTCAATTCATCTTATAACTTAGCAGCCCAGAGCTTAAGTACACTATTTATAGAAACACTGTCATTAAGCCTTGGTAATATTGTCCCATTCAACCTTAATTGTCACTACAGGTCTTTGTATTCAGTTAAGGTTTCCCATGGCCACCCCTTTAGTTCTTAGAACCTTTTTTCTAAAAGGTGTTAAATAAAATTCCATAATTAGCACAAGACTTTTTGCATATACATCATTCTCATTACTTTTATTGATATGTTCTCCTAAATCAGACTTATTTTGGTTTTACCCACATCATAATTTACAGTCATTTCAAATTACTACACACACAAACTCCAAGGATGCACAATTGCAGCCATCTGAATTTAAGTGTTTGCCAAGGTCTGCAATCATCACATTTTCACTTTCAAAAACATACTTTCATTGATAACAGTGGCCATATTTTCTAGTTCCCTTGGACGAACACAATATGTCCTTAGTATATTTTTACTCATGTTTTCCAATCTATTTTTGAGTTTCAGGCCCTTTTTGTAGGAACCAATCACTGGGCACTCGTAAAATGAGCCAAATGATCTTTCTTTCTTTGTGGTAGCAATAGCCAAGTAGTCTAACTTCCAGAGGCAGATGTAATGGTTAAAATACATCACTGTGTGCACCTGCCCTCATAAACACAAATATGTAGTTGGCCAAAAGCTTTGGAAAAAGAATAATGGATGTCTACTAAAATAGGCATCATAGTTTGATCATCAAATAAACAGGCAAAAGTGCACTTGCAAAAAAGAAAAGTAAGCTAATATTTTTATCAGACAGATGGCATTCAGAGAGCAGTTGCAGGACCTACTAGATAAAGACAACATGAATTGGTGTTGATAATGGGTGACTTGAGTGCACCTACTGGGACAGACAGAACAGGATATCAGGACTGTCTGGGTCCACATGGATGGGGCAACAAAAATAAAGGAGGAGAGGCAATTCTAGACTTCTTTCTGCCAAATGGCTTGATAGTAGCCAACATATGGTTCAGAAAGACAGTCACAAGATCACATACAACAGTGGTCAACATGCAACTCAGGTGGACTTCCTCCTTCTAAGTAAAGGGCACTGGTGTAGAATCAGTGATTGCAAAGTCTTCCCCAGTGAAACAGTCAGCCCACAGCATAAAACATTGGTTTCCACAACCAGTTGCAAGCAATGGTCAGAGAAGACTCTAAGGTCAACAGAGACCAGGCTGAACACCTGGAAGTTGACTGAAGAGAAAGCACAACAGCTCAATAAATTACTCAGGGCTCTTTCACCCCAAGATGAGGAGGAAATAGGTGGAGTTGAAGAAGAATGGTAGCATTTAAAAGCGGCATGTATGAAGACTACATAACAGATATGTGGCCAGGGCAGGTATGGATATAAGGTACATAAAAAATGCTGATGTCCAGGAAGTCATCAACAGAACGGATGATGCAGGAAAAAGTGGGACATAGAAAAGGAGTTACAATAAGTGCATCAGAGTCGCTCAACCAGCTTCTGGAAAGTGACGGTGGCACAAAGAAACTATATTAAGTTGCAAGACAAAGACAAAAAAATAAAGACCACCATCAGACAGCCTTCATAAGGGATGCCAGCAGCAACCTATTCAACAGTCCACATGACATCAAAGGCATATGGAAAGAGTACTTCAGCAGCTTCTGAATGAAGAAAACCCCAAAGAAGCTGTACTGCCACAGACACAGCCTACAATGAGAAAAGAGGAGCAACCCACCCTAGAAAAAGTAAGAATAGCAATAAGGAAGGAAAATGAAGTCAAAGAAAGCAGCAGGCTCAGATGAGGTCACAGCAGATATGAAGAAGATGCTGTGTGACAGGAGAGAAATGGCTCCTAAGGGTACTCATAGCATTGTGGAGAGAGGTGCATCTCTGATGACTGCAGAATAAGCATACTCATGCCAGTGTACAAGAACAAAGGGGACATTCACAAATGTGGGCATTACAGAAGTATTAGACTCCTGTCACAGTGCATAAAAGTTCTCGAAAGGGTGGTTGATAAATAAGCAGAGCAGTTGAAAGTAAGATGGGAAATGAGCAGTATGGATTCAGATCAAGATGCGCCACAACTGACCTGATGTTTGTAGTGAGAGAGGTAGTTGAGAAGAAGTTAGAGATGAGGAAAGAGTCCAACTGAGCATTCCTAGTCTTGGAGAAAGCATGACAAGATCCCAAGAAAGTAAATATGTACACTAACAGCTCTAACCACTGCACTGCATTACATCAAATACAAAGGCTAGAACTACCCCACCACTTAACATACACTCGACTTACCTTCGCACACTCTAGATCACCAACTTGATAAAACCCCTGCCCTCCAGTTAATGCTTTAACCCTACGCTAATAATCGTCATCTCCGATCCTCCAATAAATCATTATTATAAGTCTCCAAATCCAACAATAAAGCTGGCGACTCTGTCTATTCTTAGTACAGCTCCAAAATAGGAAATACCACCTCTCAGCCCATTATATCCATTGCCAACCCATCTCAATTCAAAAAATTCATAAAAGACTTCCTCTGTAACAATTGGCTGTGCTCATGCTCTTGTCCTGGATAAAGACTTCCATTTACTCTTCTCTCTTTTCATTCTCACAACATGTATTTCTAACTTATGTACTTATTACACACCCATATACGTCCCTCTGAATATCACAACCCATCTCTCTAATGTTGTTCTACTTACTTTACTCCTTAATAGTATTTACTAACTCCCTCTGTCTGATCACCTATTCACCTAAAATCTCCTCCATTTCTCTCCCTCCCCTTGTAATCTTACTCCCTTCCCAGCTCACTACTTTAACATCTTGCTTCCCTTCAGTACTCTTAACCTCCTTCTCTCAACAATTCTACTGCAAGATATCCAACATTGGCAAGCTTGCCCTGCCTTATGTGCAGTCTGTCTACTTACTTAAATTACTATTGAGCAAATGACTACATGAGCAAACTGTACTTTTTTTTTTTTTAATTTTTTTTGTGGTACAGACTATAATGTGCCACAATTATTCAAACTTCTGTAACTCATTGTGCAGCTATAACACGTATTTTGTTTTTTTGAAAATGTGCACATATGATGTGCATATTTTGTGGGTTTTTTGTTTTTTTTTGAGTAATTTTGAATGTGTTTCCGGAGCTTTTCTCCCAGGGCCTCTGCTGAAAATGGTTTCATGGTTTCACATCCTGTCAGACTATCCCAGTAAGCAAATATAAAATAAAATAAAAATTTTATATTTGCTACATTTTGTGTATATTTTATACATTTGAAAACTTTATTTTTTCCACTTTTTTCTGAATGTATTATTATTTATGGTAACCATTTTTACTATGAGCATTCATTGGTTCATACAAAAACATTTAATACTACTAAACATTTTAATATTTTTATATTCTCGCACGTCGCTGATTTTTAAGACTAGGTACCTCAAAATATTTTGAGAATATTTTGGGTGCACCAAGTCAGAACAATATTTTAATGAGTACATTTATTAATTGATTTAAGTTGTTACTATTTACTAATATTCTCTAGGATGAAAATTCATTGCATTTATATATTTATTTATTTACATTTTTAATCTTTATCTTTTTACTTTATTTAATCATGTTTGTATGGACTTTTATTTCTGTTGAATGTGTTTTTAATTGATTGTGTTTCAACATTAAATATTGTGGACAGCTGATCACATGATTAGTTGGGGTATGCAAGTACTTTCATTAGGTGAAGTGGGATTAGGTTCTGAAGAAGTTTGACTTTATTAAATACAAAAGTACTAAACCTTTAATAAACACTATTTATTGTGATTACTTAGTGAAGCTTTCTTTGTTTTGTGGAATTGGAAGCAGTAGCTTTTTTTTTTTGTGTTGTTATTCTTGGTCTTAAGACTGTTTCCAGTGGCTGTTGGTCACCCATATTCCCAGCGTTTCAAGTAAGTTTATAAGAACATCTTTTTAACCAAAAACCTGGTTTTGTAAGTGCTTAAACTAACCTGAGTCTGGAAAAAGAATGAGGAAGAAAAGTGAATGACATAAGCAAACCAGCCGCACATGATGACACTCAAATCAGTTTGCTTGCAACTGTTAAGGAAAGGAATAAAAGGTGTCTTTGGTTTTCAGTGTTATTTGCCTGCAATACCTTAATCTACCTTGGGAATTATTTTAGGCAGTTTATTTACCCATTTTAACCATTAACTATACATTTTTATAATGTTCTTAATCATTTCACTATGACTCTAAATTATTTATTTGGGTGCTTGGCAATTCAGCTAGTGGAATATTTTTGATGTAAAGTTGGTTATAATTAAAAGCTTCCCGAATTGTCTACTTATTTTTAGGTTCACTTCAACTAGTTAGTGTTCCTGTATTTTGTGTTCTTCCTAATCATATGGAAAGTGTCTGACATAGTACTTCTGTATTTTCAGGTCTGTTTCACTTTTCTTTAGCTTAACTTCTTTCCTTCCATTTTTCCTGATAAAGGTCACAGAGACAACAGGTTAAGCAAACTTTCTTTTCCTCAGACACAGATTTTAGCTGGTCATAAAGGATCTGCAAATATTTCCATGCCAAATGGGGAAGTACAGTTCAAGTATGTCCTGTTTCTGCCAGGGGCCGCCTCCTTGTAGGCCTTTCTTGGAACAGTTACAGTAGGAGACTCAGGGAGCATCTTTGTAATATGTCAGACCCAGCTAATTGGGATTTTTATGATCCACAGGAGTAAACAGGTATATTCTCCTCAATCACCAGACTGCTGGTGACTTGTGCAGTCATGTCACCACATGGACTGCCTTTGCTCCCTTAGTCTGCACACTGCATTGTTCTTCTGACCTGATCCCCCCACACCCCACACGGCCCGATGAGCTTCCATTGTTGCAGTGGGGCTATGTCAGTGGAGCTGCGGTGCAAACTGGGTGAGAACCACCATCCTTCTCCCCCATAGCATAGGCACAATCATTCTCCTGATCTATGCCATCAAGCTTCTGAGCTGATAATTGAACTTCAGTTTCTGTGCTGTAATCTGCACTTTTTCCCTCTATGCAACCAATGCACACACAACAAAGTTTTGACTACCAATTTGACCAAGTCAATAATGAATGCACTTGAATTTCTGGATGGATGCCAGTGCAGTGAAGTAGTGGAACAAAGTCCTTACTATGGCCCAGGTGACCTGGCTTCAGTTATCTGTTTGGGTGTATTAGGCACTGGCAGGGGAGGGCAGGTGAGCCTATCCTGGGGAGTGAAGCATGTGCACAGGCACACGAAGTGGGATGAGCTTTCTTTTTGGAGGTTGGGAGCCAACTGCAGTGTGCTTTCTATAGAGTGGGTAGAGAAATTCACCGATGTAGCTCTTTGCAGAAGTGAGAAGCCTGTCTGCTCATTGCATGCCCCCTCAGGGTGTTGCATACATACAAAGGGCATCAGTACAAGTGTAAACCCCACACAGCAAGCACTATGGCTGGTAGTCCCTGGGATGCCTTAAATTTCACGTCAGCCTCAGTGTGGTCATAGTGAGTCAAGGTGAGATTAGGAGGGGTAGGTAGAACTTACAATGAACAGAGATATGCTAATAGTCTGCTGTGTGCAGGGAAAAAGAGAAATGCAAAAAAATACTGGATTCATAAGGAAATTCTTAAAATTTGTAAATGTTTAATTGCTAAAAGTGGTTTTCCTGCTGAATTCAGTTTTTGGTCTTACTATATATATGCTATTACAAAGACAAAAAATGAAATTGACCAAAGTACAATGCAGATTTTCCAGGTTAATAAATGGATAAGCTGCCTCATGGAGACAGACTACAGAAGTGAGGCTTGTTTTCTATAAATTACAGATATGAAAGGACAGGCCTACCGCAGGCTTTTAAAGTTTCTTCTCGGAGTATTTTTTTTTACTAAGGAAAAGTGAGTTTCCTGATTCATTTAAATTGATAAATAATTTTTTTTCTGAAAACTATAAAATGGTTTACAGAAGAGTTGACTGATGAATGGAACACCCTACCCAAAAGTATGAAAACTTGTACAAATTTAGCACCTGTTAAAACTGCTTTGACAGTTTTTGTGGAACCTGCCTCTACTTTTCAGATGGGCTAAAAGTACAAAAGCCGTGCATGTGTGGTTATAATCTATTAAGAACAGATTTAAATTTAAAGATTAATTTGTTAAAATACCTTTGAGAAAGACACAAACAGGTACTTGTACAAGACTTGCAGTTTCTGCTGCAATAGTACGATTGCTGTTTATGACAGCATTAAACAAGCAAAAAGTTCCTAAGGACTGTCCTCTCTCCCTTGCCTATGCTATTCTTTTCCCATTCTGCTGTATAGCTCGCAAATCCTTACTAACTTACAGACAAGTCTTTTAGCTAAACCTGAAGTCACCTACAGTAAAATAGCCAGGTTTGCAGCTGAACAGACCTCTTACTCCCATCACGGTTTCTCTTTTAAGGCCTTACATTGGTTAGAGTTCTCTAGTCACCTGCGATCTTCCCAGCTTCCTGTCATTCATTTTGCTCTCTATAATGCCTCCTTCTGCCCAGGCATCTCCTCTCTTACCCTCTCTTACTCCCCTACTAGAACCATCAGGAGTGCTGACCTACAACAATTAGACATATATAAACCTAAAAGATCAATAGGCCAAAACCTTTATAGCTACACTTCTGCCCTTGCTTAGAATAAGCTTCCCTTGATCATCAGAATAACATGCAACACAACACACAAGAGTTCAAAAAAGCTCTCAAAATGTATCTACTTACCTAGAAATGCCAGTGTATAAACCATGCCTGATCTTTCTTCACCTAATACCTTAAAAGCTTAGTCTCTTGGACCTCTCTCTTCTTCATCCTCAAAACTGCTCTTCTCTCATCCTCCTCTAAATTGGTATACTCCTAGATCTTGCACTTCTTTCCCTCTTGTTGCTGCAGCTCTCCCTACTTTCCCCCCTTACGCCTTCCACAAAAATATCTGGCCTTTCCTAAATTCTTTAATGTGAAGTTGTTCAATCTCACCGTTCTTTCTTTACTGATGGGTTCGGAACTGATCCATCGGCTCCGATACGGCCATTTGCAAAGCTTGATGTTTACCAACAGCTCGAGACCAAGCCCCTTATCCCATGATGCACTGCTGGAATTACCTCAGATCTAGTTTGCCATGGCACAGATCAGAGGTTCCAGTTTTGCTCAAGATAGTTTTTCATTAAAAAAAGCAGGTTTTCGCAAGTTATTTCAAAATTTTTTATATTTTGTTCCTTAGTATAGTTAGTAGTAGTTTTGTGTAGCTTCTTACAAGCTCCCCTTTTCCCCAAGTGTGTTGTTTAGCATAGTTTAGATAATTTTAGTGGCCTCGTGTTTGGCCTAGTTGATTATCTGCCTCTTACATATACAGTAGCTAGAGTTGGCCTCGTTTTCTTTTTTGGGCCATTGTTTGTGTGTGTGTGTGTGTGTGTGTGTGTGTGTGTGTGTGTGTGTGTGTGTGTGTTTAATACTCTAAATTTGGCTGTTATCTAGGCTTTGTGTGGTGTGTTTTTGAGCCTAGCTGATTTTTGATAGTTATATTCTGAGTGTCCTTATATAGCTTTATAGTGTGCTTTGTTTGTTATTAAGCCTAAGGTATTTGTTTTTCTTTTTGGGATATGTCTGAGGACAAGGCAAGCGCCCAAAGTCTGGGTTTAAGAAATGTCCAGACTGCGGGCAAAAGATGTCTGAGACTGATGGCCACGTTCAGTGTGTATCTTGCTTAGGTGCTGTACATTGCAGGAGTCCTGTAGTATTTGTCACTCCTTTTCCTCTAGGGTCTTATTGAAGAGGAAAAGAAAGTTAGTTGTCAGAGGCTTGCTGAAGCATCCATTTCATGAAGCATTGAGTGACCAGGATGGGGTCAGCAAGTCCTCGAAGTCTTCAGGGGACTCCAAGGAATCTAAAATGTCTAAAGTCCAAGAAAGTGGAAGATCCTGGGACATAGTCTCGTTTCGGAGCCGGCTCACAGCTCTGGAGCCGGTATCTGAGAGATCTGCATCTCCACTTCTTCAGTTGGCACAGTCAGTGCACGCCTCTAGGTCTTCTGTCAGCCTCTCGAATTTGGATATGGACCAATTGGTGCAGAAGCCCTTACTGGCACCATGCCATGCTAAATTGTTGTTGGAACTGAAAACCACTACCCTGGATTTGACTGCTCCTCCTCCGAGCCGTACCAGACCTTTGGAGCCGGAGGGGGACGACTTGTTGATTGTGGAGCCTTTGGAGCTGAGAGCTGCTCCGGTGTCCACTGTTCCATCTACTCTGACATCCTTGGCATTGACTGGGGACTATAGGAGCCAACACACTCCTGTCTGGTCCAGAGAGGATAGTCGCACTGACTTGTTGGTGCTGACTCTTCCTCTCGGGGCTTTGGCTCTGATGAGCTCGGCTCCTACCTGCGGCTCGGAGCCCACGGCCTCTGTGCGGGAGGGGCTGGCAGTTCCTTCGGGTCTGTCGACTCCTTCTCATTGGAGCCGTGATGCCTTCAAAGCCATGAGGAGAGCCTTGTCCCCAAAGACATCCTCGACACCAGGTCTGGCTTCCTCTTCCCCCAAAATGCCTGTGTCCACTTCTGCTTCCATCGTCCAGGCTAGACACAGAGACCCTGAGCCTCCGGTAGCCCCACAGGGTGCCCCCTGCTCTTCTTAGACCTCCCCAGATGCTCCCACTGAGGAGGTCCCCAGGTAGATATTGTGCAAGAAGAGACACTTGGACTCCCCACAGGAGTCTTTGACATCTGACACTGACTTGGATGAGTCAGAAGGGTCCCCACGATCCCCCTCTGAGGATATCTCCTTTGCGAAGATACTAGAGATCCTTAGGCAGAGGGGTGATTGGCAGTTCAAAAGCCCTACTGAGGATGAATCGGTTCTCCTGAAGGCTTTCGGGTCTCGAACACCTAACTCTTGGGTGTCTCCGCCCTTCGATGAGCTCATGCAGCTGGTCTCTCTGAGGGCATGGGAGTCACCAGAGTCCATGGAACCTGTCCCTCGGAGGCCTAACAAGTTTATTTCTGCTCCCATAGATAAATCCTTTTTGTCCAAAGGAGTCACTGTTGATGTCATGGTGGTGGCGGCCACCAAAAAGGAAATGTCTAAGACTTCCTCGTCTATCCATCCTCCTAACAGAGAGTCAAGGATAATGGATAGATATGGGAAACACATGTTTAGTTCGGCGACTTTTACACTGCGTTCCCTGAACTATTTGACCCATTTCACTAGGTTGCAATGAGATCTCCTGAAGGAATTGGGAGATACTCTTCAGGGTACTGTAGCTGCAGGGGCTTCCGATAAAGTTGCTGCCCAGCTTGCTACCCTAAATTCCATTGTGAACTTGTCCATGCATCTCATATCATATGCAGCTGATGGGATGAGTAGGGTAGCGGGTACAGGAATTGCTCTCAGAAGACATTCCTGGTTGTGCTTGTATTCCTTCGCTGAGCCTTTTAAGTCTTCATTTGTGAACACCCCTTTTGATGGCTCATCTCTCTTTGGGTCTAAAGTGAAGGAAACTTTGACCAGGTGTGAACAGGAGGGAGAGACTCTGTCTGTTGTCGGAGTCCGTTTTTCCACCCCTACTCTGCCTTAGCCCAAAGGCCAAAGGGGAGGAAAGGTGTGGTTCTGAAAACCAAGGAGCCTTTCAGGACACACGTGGTGAACCCCCCTCTAGGGGCAGAGGGAGGGGGTAATAATGGACGACGCTGCCCTTGCAGCAGAGGGGGTCCACAAAACCAGGGTGACAGATCACTTCTCTGGTCAGCCCTATCAGCTCTCCTGAAAGGAGGCCCGACTGTCCTGCTCTGGAGACAGTCTGGTGTCACTTATCATTGTACCCAGATGCCTGGCAAGATATAACAAAAGACCGCTGGGTACAAAGTATTATTTCCAGAGGGTATTTCATACCATTCTCCACTCCACCCCCACCCGCAAGGAGAATCTTGGACGTTCCACCCAGTTCCAGGGAACAAGCAACTATATAGGTGCAGAAATCGCTAGAAAAATTCATCCAGCCATTCCCAGCAGACCAAACAGGATCCGGAACTTACTTATGATTCTTTTTGGTTCCAAAGAAAACAGGGGACTGGAGACCCATTTTGGACCTCAGCAGACTCAACCAGTTTGTGAAGAAAGAGAAGCTCCGGATGGTCACACTACAGTCTATACTTCCCTTTTTAGGGAAAGACAATTGGATGTGCTCGATGGATCTCAAGGATGCGTACTACCACATAAAAATGGCCAGGCCATCCAGAGATCACCTGTGTTTCTGGCTGGGAGCCAATCATTATCAATTTCGAGCCCTGCCTTTTGGTCTCACTACAGCCCCCAGAGTGTTCACCAAATGCATGGCAGTGGTCACGACTCACCTGAGGCATCTAGGATTCCAGGTGTTTCTGTACCTAGACAATTGGCTCCTTATCTCCACCACCAGGCATCAACTGATTCAGGCAAGGGAATACACTCTGACACTCTGCAATCACTTAGGCATTACAGTAAACTCAGAAAAGTCTGCCTTGTTGCCATCGCAGCATATTGTTTTTATAGGGGCAGAGTTAGACACTTGAACCACCACTCTACGACTACCAATCGAGATGGTCTTTCTTCTTCGCCAGCATGTCAGCTCATTGGTATCGAAAGACAGAGCACCAGCCGCAGAAGTTCTAAAAGTATTGGGTTTGATGGCTGCAGCGATCTTGGCCATACCATTAGCAAGGATGCATATGCGGATTCTTCAATGGCTGCTGTTCACTCAATGGTCTTATCAGGAACTTACAATGAATCGCATGATTTTGATCACGAACTTTTGCAGGAGAGATCACCAGTGGTGGTTGACGTCTCTTCATGTAACCATAGGACGCCCCTTTGTACTACCTCTTCCAATAGCCACTGTGACCACGGACGCTTCCCTGATACGTTGTGGGGGCATTTTCAGGGAAAGGCTGCTCAAGGCACATGGATGGATCAAGAGTCACATCTGCATATCAGTGTTTTAGAGATGAGAGCAGTACTTTTGGCGTTGCAGTACTTTCAGGGCTCTCTTCCTCTAGGAACGATTGTGATTCAGACAGACAATATGTCAGTAGTCTGGTACTTGAACAAGCAAGGCAGAACCAAGTCCTATCCCCTTTGCCGAGAAGCCCTCAGAGTTTGGCAGTGGCTGTTTCCTCCCAGCACTTTCTGTTGGCAACGCACATCTCGGGGAGATCCAACATGATAGCAGACAAACTGAGCAGGACAATCTTGTTGCCGCACGAGTGATCCCTCAAGAAAGAGATTGCTGACATGATTTTCCACAAATGGGGCCAGCCTTAATGCAATATTTTTGCCAGTTACATCAACACGAAATGCAGTAGCTACTTTGCCCTGATTCCCCATCCGGGAGAAGCCCTGAGAGACGCACTTGTACACGATTGGCCCCCGGGTCTCCTCTATGCATTTCCTCCTATCCCGTTGATACCCAGATTTCTGCAGAAAGCAAAATCTCTGGGAAGGACCATCATTCTTATAGCCCCTCTTTGGCCTTTGCAGATGTGGTTCCCAT
Source organism: Protopterus annectens (assembly GCF_019279795.1). NCBI lineage: Eukaryota > Metazoa > Chordata > Ceratodontiformes > Protopteridae > Protopterus > Protopterus annectens. The sequence goes on from NC_056727.1 coordinate 408,771,509, forward strand.
TTCTTCATCTCTTGAAGGATCCATGGATTCTGGACCCATTTCTGGACCTTCTGACACATCCAACGGGGAATCACCATCCTTCTTTGCAGTCACTGAAGCTGACAGCTTGGCTGCTCCAGTTCCTCTCATAGCCAGGCTTCATAATTTTTTCAGTGAGACAAAACAGATCCTTTTGTCTTCCCATAAGCCATCCACCAGAAGATTATATCTTAGTAAGTGGAAGATATTTCCCATATGGCCTTCTAAGCAGAACATTGATCCTTATCAAGCCCCCTTGACGTCCATATTAGAATTCTTGACTATGATCTTTAATAAAGGAGCTGCAACTGCTACAGTTCGGGTCCAGTTGGCTGCTCTATCTAATTTTCATCTCTGAGCTGACGGGCTGAACATAATGTCCCACAAGTTGTCCAAGGCCTTTGTGAAAGGAACTTTTCATATGAGGCCTCCAGTGAAAACTCCTTATTCTCCTTGGAATCTAAACTTTATGCTGTCTCATATAATTCTTCCCCCATTTGAACCAGCATTATCTTGTGGTCTCAAATTTTTATCGTGGAAAACCATATTTCTGGTGGCTATTTTGCCCGCAGAGTGTCAGGACTTCAAGCGTTATCTTATCAGTCCTCCTTATTTGATTTTTCATGCTGATAGAGTATCTCTTAGGACTAACCCTTCCTTTTTGCCCAAAGTTTGTTCAGAATCCAATATCAACCAAGTCATTGAGTTACCAGTCTTCTTCCTCAACCATTCCAATGAATTGGAGTATATGCTGCACAAACTTGACGTTCACAGATAGCTCAGATTTTATTTGGGCAGAGCAAAAGATATTAGGAAATCAGACCAGCTCTTTGTGTCATTCTCTGAAGCCAGAAAAGGTAGACCAGTGGCTAAAACAATGCTTTCTAAATGGCTACCTGATTGGATCACCTTTGTTTATTCAGCTGCTAATATGCCCATACTACACAAGATTAAAGCTCACTCAACCAAAGCAGTTTCTACATCTTCTGCATTCCAAGCCAAATTGCCTCTTGATAACATTTGTGCTGCAGCCATTTGGTCTAAACCTCATACTTGTATCACTCATGCAAAGTTGATAAGGCCTCCAGGGACAGGGCTTTTTAGGTCTACAGTCATGAAGAATGTACTCCCGTGAGCCACTCAAGATTGAGGGTGCTAGGGATGCCACCCATCAGTAAAGAATGAACGGCGAGATTGAACAACTTCACATTAAGAAGTTATGTACTCACCATAATGTTCCATGTGAGTTGTTCCATCTCGCCTTCATTCTTACATCCCTCCATCCTAACCCCACCTGGCTGATAATTGACCTAGAGTTTGGTCTCATCCTGGTTGCTCAATTCTTCTTCCTCTCCATGGGAGGGTAGTCCACTTATATAGCTATAGTACATGCAGCAAACAAGATCTGAGGTAATTCCAGCAGTGCATCATGGGATAAGGGGCTTGGTCTCGTGCTACTGGTAAACCTCGAGCTTTGCAAACGGCCATATCGGAGCCGATGGATCGGCTCCAAACCCATCAGTAAAGAATGAAGGTGAGATGGAACATCTCACATGGAACATTATGGCGAGTACATAACTTCTTATTTTCACATCTCAATTTTTCCCTTCCTCTAATGTAAATAATATATTGGTTTCATGTTAAATTTCTTAGCTGCTGACAGAAAACTCTGTACACTGTCAAT
>NC_056727.1:408780710-408886125 GCF_019279795.1 Protopterus annectens
TAATAGTGGGATTACTTGACCTAACTTGTAACAAGCCTCCCTGTAATTTTGCTGCCTGCATATTGCTTTACCTGCTAAACTGTAACCTCATCTTGTATTAACTTTATCTACCCCTTTCCCGTAATTTTTTACTTTGGCCCCCTTCTTTGTTCATTAATTCACTTCATGTTTCTTCACTCTCACCATCCGTACTCTTGACATTAATGAGTTTATGTAAATTCATAGTGTTCCCACCTTCCTAGCCTCCCTTTCTTACTTTTCTGCATTACTTTCTACTTCCATCCCTCATACTGAGATCCATTTTTTTACCTGTTCTTCCCATAAAGTTAGTTGAATGTTATGTTAGTCAACCCAAGGTTCTTCTGCTTTGAATTTGGTACTTCAGAACCACCTGCCAGCAAGTAGGTTCACTATATTTGTAACTGTTAATCTGCTACTCTGTGTCCAGTGTCCCTGCTCTGCTTTAAATTGGCATAATTTGATTATTTGCATGTTGCTTGCCTTTACCAAGTAGAACATAATTTTTATACATTTCTTCTTTTTATTCTGCAGAGCAGCAGTATTGTAAACGTATCTGCATTCATTGTGTAATGTGTGTTACACTGCTCCTCATGGCTTTGCTTAGATCATATGTTATTAGTAAAGTAGCAAATCTCAAAGTACGGATATCACGGTAAAATGCTTTAATGTTTATTGTTGACACCTGTACCTGTTTTTTAATTATCTTAGTACTGTCTATGTATTCCTGTATGCGTACTCATTTATCCTTTGGCAGAAACTGGGTTTATGTTGTGAATGTTTTGTTACTAAATCTCATATGCCTAGGACAGTACAAAGGGAATGGCTTCCCCAAACTGCAACTTGTTAGGGGTGTGATCACTGCTACATATGAGGTGATGATGGTCTCCTGAATACATTAGTGGTAATTATTTAAGCAGCTGTGATCTTGCATTTGCTTAAATGACTGTCAAATTAAGGGCATGCAGCAAAGAGATCTATAGGTCTTTGCTGCAGTTTTAGAAAAAAAAAGTTGATATATTGTAAGAAACATATAATTTTTTTTCAACACCATGCCAGAGGCATTTCTTCTCGAGCCTTCACTGTAAATGGACCATGACTATTTGAGAAAATTAATTGAAATGAAGACCTCACGTGCTTGACACTAGACATCAGTTTGAGCCTATGAAAAGGGTAAGGGATTAGGAAGGTAGGCAGTGGCCGTAGGCTTTTCCTAGCATATCCTTGTTCTCTGCCTTGGCTATGAAGGAATAAGCTCATAGACTTTACTGGCTGACAACACTGAAGGTATTTAGACTTGCACCACCCCTCCAAGGCAGCTGTGTTTGTGATTGCTGATGTGCTAGCACTGACCTGTCAGTGCATGTACATCCAGGATTGCAATTCATTAGGCCTGCACAGCTGGAAGTCCTTTACTGAAGGCTGAGTAACTGAACTCAGATTTAGGAAGTCTACTTTTATTACCTCTCTGAAAGTCAAAGCAAACTCACTGGCTAGAGTTGATGAGATTCCCATTGATGTTCCTCACCATAATCATGCTGGAGTAGCGTAACCTATAAGGGTTATATCGTGCATAGGATATGATAGTCAGCCAGCTTTCAAAACTGAGCACCTTCCACATGTCCAAACCATTGATAAGCTTGGTTTGGGCACCAAACTCATGTCATCAAGAAGAGTGTTCCTCTGTGTCTTTTGAGCATTGATGTTTGGCTAATGCTGTTGCATCACTGCGCAGATAAATTCCCTTCAGGGGAAAAACCTTCCAGATTGCTTTTTTCTTGAGAACTCCTAATTTTTCTGAAAAATATTAACTTTTAAGCTAGGAAAAAATGTTTGACTGTCTAGTCACTTGTTTGTACTTTTAAATGGGAGAGCACTTTTCTACCTTTGTTGTAAAAGGTGGTTTAAAACTACCTCCTCCTAGCCGCAAGAAAAAAATAAAAAGATTGTTAAGCAACCTTTGCCACCACAGCAGGCTGGTAATTTGTCTTAGCCATAGGTGGGTGAATCTACTGTGGCCAAAGCTGGTTCCTCAGACTACTCATCTTTTTCTTCGGATCTGTCTGGTGTAGTCCATACACCCACTATGGACCAGAGGTTAGCCACTTTCTCTGCAGCTGTTGGCATCCCATCAATGGGCAAGGGAGAGACACTCTTGTTGGTTATCGAAGAAGGGACATTGTGCTCCTGCTTAGCCAATATGTTGTACCCATCCCTGTGGGAGTTATTGCTGGCAATACAGCTTAGCCAGAATGTTGTGCACATCCCTGTGGGGTTGTTGCTAGCTATACTGGGTCTGTGTGTCAGATGAATGGGACCTGAACATGATCCATGTAGTCTACAGATGGCTGAGACCGGACCTTCTTCCTTTTGGGGTGATTCCTCATCTGCCAAAACAAATTCTTCTGTTTCCTCCTTTTTTACATCATATGCTGTCTCTAGAGGTAATAGAAACTATTCCTTCCCCACAGCTGTGGGAAGGATTTTACTCAACTGTTTTTAGTGCCAAAGAAAGAAAATTCTTGGAAACCAGTTGTGGACCTTTTTCCTAAACTGGTTTGTGATATTGCCCAAGTCATAATGTTTTCACTTCACAACCTATTATCCTTGGAGCTCCTTTGTAACCTTAAACCTGAAAGCTGCATATCATCACATTCATTTTCATCTAGATTTCAGGCATTTCTTAAAGTCTTTTGTGTCTGGTTTACTTGATAATTTTTCTGCCTTACTCTTTGGACTATCCACTTCTCTAAGGGTGTTCATAAAGTGTTTATCTGTTACGATAGCCGACTGTAGGCTGCAGGGTATCTACATTTTTCCATATTTAGATGATTTTTCTCGTCTTTGCAAAATCTTTTTCAAATTGTCTAGAATCTTTCTTTGGCTGGAGATCTCCTACATGTCCTGGGATTCCAAGAGAACATTCAAAAGTCTTTTCCGACTCCCTGTCTCAGGACTGTGCTTCTGGGGTGCCTGCTGGATACATCAGTACTGGAAAAATAGATCTATATTTAGATACATTCCTGGGGTTTTCTACTCAGACCTATATCTCACTGATGGAATATCTAAAGATTCTGGGTCTCTCGGCATCAACGATTCTCATGATGCCTCTTGCAAGACTCCATGTGAGAACGTTACAGTGGTATCTGAAATCTTGTTGGTCCCAGCTTCAGTACCCATTGGCTTTTCAAATTCCACTTTAGAGATTTGCAAAAAGAGAATTCATAGGTTGGTACTAGGCTGTCGACCCTAGGGCCTATACAAGCCTAGCCATAACGATTACCTGGATATTTCTTACCACAATATTTACTTCTCTGGATCCCTGTCTAGCAGGGTGACTGACATGATCCCTGAGGTGAATTTCCTATCTCCCATCCAATCATCAAGGTTCCTTTTGAATAGGGCCAAGGAGGTGCTCTGTTTGACATGTATGGGCAGTCTATTCCAGAGTATGTGGAGTCTCTGGGTCAGGAACCTATCTCTCCAACATGTTTTGTTCATTGTGATGACAAGGTTTAGATTCCTGGAGCGTGTGGCTCTGAGGGATTGGGATTTCTTTAAGTGGAGCATGTCCAACAGCTCAGGGTTTGACATGGCCTTGTATGTTAAGCAGAGATCGCCTCTGAGTAGATGATATACCACAGAGTATAGCTGGAGTTTTTTTAGACGGTCAACATATGGCATCTGCTTTAGGCCTGTGATTCTTTTAGTGAGGTATTTCTGTGGCCTTTCCAGCTGTTGCAGATGTCTTGTGAGGTACATACCAAACGGGGCATTATACTATATAATGGGTCTAATGAGGGATGAGTACAGTGGGACAATGACCTCTTTTTTTCTGGATGAAAAGCCCTTAGTGATGAGGTGTGCCACATAGAAGGATTTCCTGACTGTTGTGGCGATGTGGCTATCGAAAGTGAGACCACTGTCCACCTGTTTCCCTAAGTCTCTCATCATACTTTCGATGTTTAGCGTACTGCCACCTATGTGGTAATTAATGGGTGCATGTTTTTTTCCAAAGGGGATAACTCTACATTTCTTAGCATTAAGCTTGAGCCCATGGCTCTGGCACCAGGGATTTGTTTCTGTAAGGCCCTTTTGTAGAATATCCGCATCATTTGGGGATTGAGTAATGGCTCCCAGTTTGCAGTCATCTGTGAACTGTGTTAGCCAGAGTCCCTTAGTGTTGGCCTGTACTTCAGAGAATTCAGAAGGTAGTGACCTCAAATTTCTCAGAAACCTGGATTCTTGTTCTCTCCTCCTGTATCAAAGTAATTGGACACAACAGATCTCTCAGGCATTACTTTTAGAGCAGTGTCAGTGGGTATAAAAGTGCGGGGTCCTTGGAACAAAAAAAAAAAAAAGTCAAAACACGCAAACATAAAAGAGGTGGTACTTCTTATAAATACTGTCTCCTCTCTTAGTCATCTGTGGTTTTTGGGACATCTCTTCAGGTTTTTAAAGCCAATATCACAGTGATATGCTACATAAACAAGCAAGGGGGAACCAGATCTTAACCCTATACAGACTAGCCATGTTAACATGAGCTATAGCTTTACAGCACAGTCTCACTCTACAGGCATCTTACATTCCATTAGAGCAAAATTATGTGGCAGAGAAGCTGAGCAGGACCAGGACAGACTCTCACAAAAAGAAACTAAATTGGGGAAGCTTCAAAATTGATCAATCAGTGGGGAATTCCTTGACTAGACCTTTTTGCCTCCTTCTGTGTAAACAATCAACTGGCAAAATTGTGTTTGCAGCTCCTTTCTGTCTTTTGACAGGAATGTAGCCAAATGCTTTTCTACCCTTTCTGCTGATATTCAGAGTACTTATGAAGATTCAGAAGAATTCCCCAAAGATCATCATGATGACTCCCTTCTGGCCAAGGCAGCAGTGGCTCTCCCGTCTTTTGGAATTGGGCAGGTGTCATTTTTCAAGCTTCCTCATAGATTAGATTTACTCACACACAATCAGGAATGTTTGATACATCCCATCCCCAAACAACAGCACCTGATTGCCTGGATGATAGGATCTTAATACCTTTTAGGGGCCTGTTTTCTGACAACATGCAGCAGACATTAATTGAGGCAAGAAGCCTGCTGCTAAAATCATATTAGCAAATAAAAAAAAAAAATTCAGTTGGGTCCTTCAAACAAAAAACAACAACTATTCAGGGCTAGTGTTTATCTGCTTTTACAATGTTTGTGTGAGATACTATCTTACTCCTCTGTCAAAATTCATTTGACAGCTATTTCAGCATTTCTGCCCATGAATCCCCGTCTTTCATTGCATTCACATGCAAACATGTTTTTGAAATGGGCTCTGCATAAGAAGCATCACAGAAAACCACTGGCTTCTCCTTGGGATCTTAATGTTGTATTAGAGGAGCTAACACTTGCTCCATTTGAACTCAGCATATCAGGCTGACGTGTGGGTTCTTAGCATGGAAGCTAGTTTAGTCATTGCTCTCACTTCTGCAAGAAGAGTATCTGAATTGCAAGCTCATATGGTAGTCTACCTTATCTCATTTTTCACAGGGATAGTGTTTCTTTGAGAACTTTCCGAAATTAAAAATGGGGAAAAGATTCTTCATACTTTAGATGTCCACAGGCAACTTGGGTTTTATCCTGACAGAACAAAATATTTCAGACCTTCCAACCACAACAAAACTATTTGAGGCAAGGTCTTGGCTTCTTCTATGGGTTTTTTGGAAGCAGTTGGACTCTTGAGTAAAACATGTTACAACAGGTATAAACTAGATTCCTTCTCAAAGTCTAGGTCATGCTTTGCTAGGACCATTCTCCAGGATCTCCTAGACCCTCTCCCCTTCCACCTTGGAGTTCTTTGCTGCAATAGTCTAAACTATATGGGCAGATCACCATAGCTTCAGTGACCATGTTGATGAACATAATACATTTCTGTAAGTGAAACACTCACTCTTTCTCCCTTATTTTCGTATGTATTTTTTGTGCCAGGGTGTGGCATGTGTTTTTTTTTTCTTTTTCTTCTTTTAGCAGTGACCTCTGCAAACTTAGCCTTCCTCTCTCAGTTGTCACGTATGCTCTGAAGGGTTTGGAGCCCAAACCTCAGCTCAAACTGACTAATGGTTTGGGTGCATGGAAGGTGCCCTGAAGCTTTGGAAGCTAGCCAGCTATTGCATCTTTGCAGAATGCAACCCATATAGCTTAGGCTACTGCAGCACTGATCATTTCAGCAACTGCTGTTGCTTACACAGCTGTGCTTTCCTGCTGCAGCTTGTGGCTCTGTGAACCTTCTGGGTTTTAGACATTAAAGGTATATTAGTTTTCAGGTTGAAGATTACCATGTCCCTACAAATCTGGGCATACACATTTGGGCATCACAGTCTGACATCAACTCAAGACTGAACAGGCTTGACAAGATCTACTGTTGCCTCTGCTGTGCAGTTTTTATTACACAGGGACACTGAGCACGAGTGTCATTTTCTTTTTATTTGTTATTGTTTGATGATTACAGGTTGCTCCTGCTGGAATCAGTGGGAGAACATATGCATATCCACACTGTGTATTCCACTTGGTAATTCCAGTAAGGTATCCATAATTGAATATATCATATCCTGGTCCTCTATCAGTGTAACATGTGAAACACTCGCATACATTGATAAAAACACCAGCTGGACCACCTACAATAGTTTCTCCACTTCCACTGATCCTCACTCTTCTTTCACCCTAAGCCACTCTCCTCCTTCTCAGAACTCATCATCATTAGATTTAATATCTCTTCTGAATGTGAAGCGACCATCAACTGGATTCTCATAATGAATCCCAATAACATAATACAGATTTGAGTATTATCTGACCATATTAGTGACCACCACCCACCTTTGCCATCCACTCCCACCACACCACTCAAAAAAAAAAAAAACCTACCATTTGTAATCATGTCAGAAGTGTATCCAAATTCAAAAAATGCAGTTAATCCATTAGACTCCACCTTGGAGTCAAAACATCTAAAATGATTGCACTCTAAACAGCAGGTTGATTAGAGATCTCCCACTCTGAACAGCAGGTTGATTAGAGATCTCCCACTATAAAACAAAAAGAAAGTGTACAAAAGTCAGTAAAGTCTAGTACTTTGGATAAAATTAAGTTATTTTTAGTCACTACTCTGCCTGGATGACAACAAAAAAGACAGCTTAAGAAAGTTAGATAAAATCATCTAGAAAAGGCCTAGAAAAACTTTGGTGGGGAAGAGCCTTGCAACTCTTCAGCTTTCAGCAAAACATTTCAGGTTTCATCTTGGGCAGTGGAGACGACTTCCAGTAATTTACAGGAAAAATAAAGTAAATACATTCAGAGATATTTAAAATAAACAAGACACTGCACAAATATATAAATTTAAATAACAGGTTAGGGGGTCTTTATCATATTATCAAAGGTTCATTACCGCAAACCTTTGTTCATTGAACCTTAAACAGAGACTTTTCACTTTCGCGAACATTCATTTCAACAAATTCCTTTCCCAGGGAAAGTAATTTGCCCAGCATCAGAAATTTACCATTTTCCCTCACTGTAGTGCGATCTCTGAGTTGGTATATATAGTTAGGGGGAGGGTATGGGAGGCACAGCCCCTAGCCTGGGTGGGTTTAAAATACTGTACTTTGTGTGACAGTCTGAATGCTGGGCAAGTTGTTACTTTCCCTGGGAAAGTAATTAATTGAACTGAACATTCACAGAAATGAAAGTTTGCTGTATAAGGTTTGATGAGCAAAGGTTCACGGTAATGAACCTTCCATAAAATGATAGACTCACAGGCTAGAAAGAATAGAAGCTTTATGTAGATATTCAGATGAGCATATAGAACTGCAAAAATCATATGTCAAAATGAAGGAAATAAATGGTTTATGAGTCTTTTCAGAAATAAATATTTCAAAAAACAGAGCAAGAAGACTGATCATGCAGAGAAAACCTGAGATTTTCTGTCATAGTAGAGAAACTGGAAAGATGAAAGTCCATCAGTTTTATGAAAATATAAATGAGCAACTGGACTTTTTAATTGAAAGGGTACACTGTGTATGTACTCCAAATTTGGCCATGCGTAAGAAACCAAGAACTGTATTCATAAAGATGCAGTCATAACAACAGAAAGAGCTGCTTCCAACAAAAATGTGGGAGAAGGGAAAATCTTAAACTGAGAACACCAGAACATTTGTACAAATTGATTTTCCTAGTACACCAGTTAGGAGAGTAATTATGTTCCTAGTACACCAGTTAGGAGAGTAATTATCACTCCAACCAGGGGATGTCAGGAGACGGGTGCTGTTTTAGAAGATTTTGTTTTCATAGGATCAAACATATTTTTGGATGGAGAACAGTCTATAGGATCAAACATATTTCTGGATGGAGAACAGTCTGAGAGAATAACCCTTACCCAAATCCTAACCCTAATTCAACAGAACTCTGAACTGTCTGAGGCATGAGAAGTAGTAGAATTTGTGCGTAAAGAGGAACTAGTAAGCAGTTCATTGAAAATGCATGAAGTTTGACACATTGAAGGGAATATTTTTCCAAGTATATGCTTTCCTAGCAGCATTTAGCACTTCGGTATAAAATACAAGGCACAATTTAATTGATTAATTATAGACTGACAGTTCATTTTTAAGGCAAAAAGTCAATTAACTGTGGATATGCGAGTTTTTGTTTTTTACATCTGGTAGAGAGAGAGAGATGGGACAAGAATGGATGGTGTTTGTTAAAGAAGGAACACTGACTCTAACAAGATATTTCAGCATGATTAATTTTACAGTAGGTAAAGCCCGTTGGTATAGCTGTCTGTTTGGTACAACTGACCTTATGTGGTGAAGTAACTTTCCTTTTTGGAAAGTGTATGTAGTTTTATGCATTTGTGATGAGTTAAAAGTAGTTAGAGTAAAAATAAAACTGTAATTATGTTTTTTCTTTTGGTTTCTTGAATGTTTCTTTTCAAGCAAGAAGTTTGGAAAATGTGATGAGGGTCCAAATTGAGATGAGTGTACATGTAAGTTGCAAGTTGGTTGCATGTGTTAAAAGAATTGTCATGCTGAATATGGGGAAAAAAAAGTAACTTCTTATAAGAATGACAAGGGTTATGAGTTATATCATGAAATGTAAATGGCATTGTAGGTATAGACAATAAGCAAAGAGTACTGAATTACATTAAGATGTGTAGAGTGCAAATGCTACAGGAGACGCACTTTGATAGAAATGAGCATGTGAATTTGGCAAAGAAAGGATTTCAAAACGGATATTCACTAAATTATCAGGGACAAAGAAAATGGTGTAATACTGATTGCAAGGACATCTCCATTAAAAAGCAGAATAGAAAGCCAACAATAATAATAGGTTTGCTGTAAAAAGGGGTTATTGTCAGTGGATGAGGATTACACTGGCATTTACTGATATTCTACCTAAAACTACTTTTATGGATTTAAGAGAATTGTGGGAGAGGTTATTAGCTTCCAGCAAGTTATATTACTTGTGTGAGTACTGGACTCTGATAGGCAATAGTGAAGATGTATCGTGGGACCTAGAAGGGAAAAATATAACAAAAGAGGGTAGATTTCTGTAGAAATATGAGAATATTTCGAATGGAAGATGAGAATTTACTAGCAGCAACTCTGACAGAATTTGCTTATTATTCCCCATGTTATTAGAACTGGGCTAGAAATTATATCTCACAGGAGCATGTGCATTTAATCAAAAGCTTTGGACATCCAATAATTATTTCAAATAATGCACTAATAAAAATTAAGAAAAAGATGTGGGATAATGAATAAAAAATAAGATACTGTACTCTTCTCACTCTGCCAGTAAAGAAAAGTATTTAATGAAAGGATAGTTAAAATTATTTGAACATTATGAGGGAAGATAGAAAGTGAGTTGTATGAAATGAAAATAAGTTGAAAAGCATGACAAGAATAAGAAAGATATATAAAAAAAATAATTGACATGATTTGGAGGGTTGATAAAGGTATTGCAAAATAAGAGGAATCTCACAGAACCAGAAGAGAAACAACTGCAAAGTGCTTATGGTTAAATAGAGTATTTGGATAATATGCAGGAGTTTAGAAAAGCTTCAGTTAAGTAACTGTTTTGATAATAATTGTAGACCACAAAAACATTTAGCACAGTGACTTGGACAACAGAAAGTAAATAGGGGTTATTGTCAGACTTCTGGAGCCTATAGCAAGAAAAATAATCAGAGATCCAAAAGAGTTGTAGAGATATTTTATAAATGTTATCAAACATTGTATAAAGCAAGGGAATGTGGAAATCGGGAACAGGCGCAAATGGATATATTTATGAAAGACTTAATTATGCCAAGCCTAAAGGAAGATGAGGCTTAACAATTAATAGCCAAGATAGGAAGAGATGAACGGGGAAGAGAGAAGGGCAGCACAGTGGTGCAGTGGATAGCATTGTCATCTCACAGCAAGAGGTTTTCCGTTTTTTTTTTTCTCAGTTGGGGCACCGTCTGTGCAGAGTCTGCATATCCTTCCTGTGTTCATGTATGTTTCCTCTGGGTACTTCATGTTCTTTCCACATTCTAAAGCCATGTAGTAGGTTGATTGGACACTCTAAGTTGGCAGTAGATGTGTGGGCATGCGAATGTGTAGTATGAAAGAACAGCCTTGACTGGGTTAGCCACCCACTGGTGTGAACTTTATGTAGATGATTGTCACTGTTGAAGTGACACCCCCACTCCATGTGGAAAAATTGGGAAAAGAGGTGATGGATAGGAAGGGATGAGCTAAAGACACTGATGTATAACCAAGCAACAGTGAAGTCCCTAGGAAAACATGATATTCCTGTAGAAGCTTGGAATTTGGGAGAGAAGAATGTAATAAAGATTTGGAAGGCTTTGCTCAACAATATTTTAAGGTGGGGAATATCAGCATCTTGGACAAAGTTGTGGTGATGTTATTACCCAAAGAGGGTAAAGACCCTTCAGACCCAGCTTAATATAGACCCATTTCAGTTTTAAACCATGATTACAAAGTCTTCATATCTGCACTAGCTAAGAGTATATATAAGGTACTGCCAAAACATGTATGTATGGGTCAAAATGGTTTTGTGGAATTGAGGAAAAACATTTGACAAAATTAATAGACTATTGATTATCCAGACCAAAGGAGTGTGTAAAAAAAATGCCACTATTATTGTCATGTCTTGATGCAGAGAAAGCATTCAATAGAGTCCACTGGGATTTTATGAATAGGGCAGTGGCAGCATTTGCATTCTCTAAAATAATAAATGGGCTAATCAGGAGGATATATGAAGGCTTTGAGGCAAGAGTTAAGGTGGGAGGGTAACTCTGGCAAGTTGTTTGAACAGCAGAATAATGGAGGAATAAACTTTCCCATATGCTATTTACTTTATATTTAAAGCCATTTACAAATTCAAGGATGCAAGTGTTATTGTAATCTAGAAAAGTTGGCTTTATTTGCAAATTATATATTACTTTTGACTTGCGAAATTCCGAAAATGCTATCTTAGTATTGTAAAACATATTGAGATTTTTTTAGTCTTTTCAGGCTGTAAAATAAAATAAAGGCAACAGTGGTAAACTATGTACCCAGACATGGATTGGTTCTGTAATAGCATTAATGGGGACATGATAAGACTAAGTATTTAGGTATATAGATTTAAAAGGATTGTATTATGACAGCTGAAGGTATGTGGAAGAAATCTCTTTCCATTTTGAATTATAACCTACTGCATGTGTTATGTATATGAATCTAAACTATCTACTTCTAAAATATACTTTCAAATCAGGAAATACTAAACTGCCTTGTTCTTTTGGATCAGGAAATACTAAACTGCCTTGTTCTTTTGGAAGGATCAACGTATCCAGCTTAAGTCTTGCCCTCTTCCCCTCCCTGATAAATTCCTTCAGGTTTTTATTATTGTCTACAACTTCTCCTTTGATAAAAATATGTCTGACCTTTATATAAAATCAAAGGGACTGAAAATATTTTCACGGCCTGAACCTTACTATCCCTATCCATAAAAAAGAGTTTCCAGTTTCTCAGTTGTATTATCTTTTGTTTAGCTTTTCCCCGCATATCCTTAGCTACTGTAACAAGCCTTTTTAATCCATACACTTAAATAAGTCATCTTATTGTGTACCCATAAATATGGCTATTGCTGAAACAAATTGTGTGCGAACATAATTTAAGGTTATACTTTTGTTTCCTCTTCATTAATTTAATATCCCTAAAAGACTTGAAACTGTCTCATAACACTGATGTTCTTTTCTGGATTGTTCAGGTATGCAGTAATATCTGTAAACAAAGCCAACCTTTCTTGATTACTGTACTTGTTACATCCATGAATTTCTGAGTCCCTTATTTTCTTTGGCAGTGACTCTAAATACAAAGGAAGTTGCAAAGGGAAGAGAGGGCAATCCTGCTTGGTTCCTCAGATGTGACACAACCTAATCAGAGGGAAACCCTCCCATTTTAATTCCTGCCTCTTATCCTACACATATCATCCTAATGAACCCTATTGTATTATGGAATCAATGCTAAAACCCCAGCTTACTCTGTTGAATCCTTTCTCTGCATCAAGACCCAACAACAGCATTATTTACTTACATTCTGCTTATCTCTGGATCATCATTGTTCAATTAATGTTGTCAAATGTTTGCCTCCCCTCTCCATTTTGTCAACACATTTGCCATTCTTTTAGCTGGTATACACATAAACACCTTTATATTCATGGTTTAAAATTGAAATGGGTTTGTACGAAACTGGGTCTGATGAGTCTTTGCCATCCTTTGGTAATACAGCCACCACAGCTTTCTTCCAATATGTTGGTGTTTCCTCTCCTTTTAAAATACTGTTAAACAAAATCTTTTGGATTTTCATCACTTTTTTCCCCTTCTAACATCCAGACTTCCACAAGAATACCATCTGTTCCTGAAGACCTTCCTGTAGAATCATTATTCTATCATTATTCTATATCACTGTTTTTATCTCGTCCCCTCCTATCTTACCTGTTAATTATTCAGCCTCCTCTACCTCTAAGCATAGCATAATTAAGCCTTCCATAAATGTTTCCATTTGTGCTCTTTCCTGATTTCCACATTTCTCTGCTTTGTATACATTTTCATAAAATTTCCAAAACCTCTCTGAAATATTTACAGGATTTCTGTTTTTTCGTAGTTACAGGCTTCCTAAGTTCGGAAAAAGCCCTTTCTACTTTCTGCTAAGGCATTGTACTAAAAGTCTTTGTGCTCTGGAGTTATTATAAAAATAGGTGCAAAACAGCACTCATCTGATGTTGTTAATCTTCATTCATTCCTTACTGATGGGTTATCGGTTCCGTCCTCTAAACCGAGCCGGCCAATATCAAGCTCATGTCAGCCAAAAACTCTCAAGCCAAGGTCCTACCCAGAATGCTCTGCTCCCTGTTACCGCCGATCTCATTTGCCGCATTGCTGTACAGCCGTGTCAAGCCACTCTCTCAGCCAAGTGTCTAATTTTTTGAAAGTTTATACATTGTTCTTACTATAAATTGTTCTCAAAAGTTTATAATATTTTCCTACCCTATTGCACACTTTAGACTCTCTCTCCCTTTAGTCTTTTCCCTTTATTACCCTCCTTTCTTACCTTGTGGTAATTCTCCATTACCATCGTTGGTAATCCTTCCTTTCTCTTTTTATCCTTTTTTAGGTAGCCTTTCTTCTTCCTTTTGGTACTGTTTTTCTTCTCCACACCAGTTATGTCGGATAATAAAAGTAGCGTTGGTTTCAAGCAGTGTAAGGATTGCAGCCGTAAGTTACCACTTTCCGATGACCATGACTTATGTGTTTACTGTCTTAATGTCTCCCACTTGACTGTGGATCCTCCGTGTGGGATTTGTAAAAACTTCTGTACCAGGACTCTCAACGAGAGGAAGAATAAGTTAATTTTGAAAGGTCTCCTCAAGTTTCCTTTCTCTGAGGTTATTTCTGGACCAGAGGGCTCACCCCCTCCTGTTAAACCCTGCAAGAGGCGTTCTTCCTCTTCTTCATCAAAGTCATTCCCTTCTTCTCCCTCTGGCGATTGTAGTGAGTAGACTCACAAGAAGGTGAAATTGATTGCTACTCCGGCGCTGCCATCTGTGACCCTGTCGGCTCCAGGCTCGGCACCGCCTCAAATGACTCTGACTACAGCCTTGTCTCCTTACAGAGTTCCCGGTGCAGACAACTATGGTTCCATCAGCTCTGTCGCAACCCTTAATGGCACCATCAATGCAGGTTTATTCCCCTTCAGCACAGTTGGTACAGCCACCTTCTGCTCCAAGTATGACTCTTTTGTACTCCACGCCGCAGACATTTTCGGCACCATGTGCTTTGGCGTAGTCCTTCTCGGCACCGTCCTTATTCCCAGTGCAGACACTTTCCACTATGGCACCGTACCCTTCAGGGCAGACCTTTGCCTTTACTGTGTAGACACCTTCAACTACTGCAGCGCTGACATGCTCCACGCAGACTTTTTCCACACCATTTTCTTTGGTGCAGACATCCTCCACTCCGGGCTCTGCACCTATTGAATTAGCAAGGACAAATATTCCCCTTCACTGCATCCTTTGTCTAGCAGTCAGTATAGTCCTTTCCTAGAAAGGCCAGAATCGCCATCCGCTTTCTCCATGAGGTCAACCAAGAGTCTCTCTGAATAAGAAGTGTTGCAGCTTGTCGACCAGTTGCTTGTGGCCAGAGGTCTCTCCCAACCGTCGAAGTCCATGTTCCCTCATTCAGGTGAACGTATATCTCCTCAAACTCCAACGTATACTCCTCCTTCGACTTCCACTCAAGTCTCGAAGCCTATTACTCTGACAGCAGCTTCCCTTCCTCCGACTCCAATAGTGGATCTCACTTTGAAACCAGAGTCGTCCTTATGTCCTTCAGTGCACTGGGCATCGAGCTCTTCTCAGGCCAGTGGCTGTGCCGTTGGGGAGGGCATTCCTGGTTCCATGCCGATTTTTTTTCTATGGCACCTTCAAGAGATGCTCACTCTCTTACAGTTCACAGTCTTCTTGAGACTTCTGGTCAGGGGTGGGCTCGTCGGGGTGGAGTGTGACCCCGGTTCCGAGGTTGTCATGCTCTGTTCCGAGCTCCCATCCCTCCTTGGGGCCAGCCTTCCAGGCCATGGAGAGGGCGCTTGCCTCTTCTGGAAAGCTCACATGTCGGAATTCTCTTCCCCCCTCTGTGGCACAGTTGTCATAAGTTTTAACTGCCAGACATTGGGCACAAGAACCTCAGGTTTCTCCTCCTCAGGAGATGCCGTCTTTGCAGTCTTCCCCAGAACCTCCCACTGAGGAAGTACCCCGCAAAGGGTCGTGTAAGAAGAAGCACATGGACTCCACTGAGGAGTCATTGACCGAAGATATGGATTTTGATGACCGGGAAGGATCCCCACGGTCACCCTCTGATGAGGTGTCATTTGGTGACATCTTCGAGATCCTTAGAGGGGTGACTGGAAGCCCTCTAATCCTTCCTCTGAGGAATCCGTATTCCTGCAGGCTTTTCGTACCTGGCTCCCTACCTCCTGGGTCACTCCGCCTGCTGATGAGCTCGTCTAGCATGCATGGAAAGCCCCGGATACCCTGGAAGCGATACCTAAGAAACCAGATAAAATGTTACTGCCCCCTGCTGAGCACCCCCATTGGTCACGTGGTCTTCCAGTAGATGCTATGGTGGTGGCAGCTGCTACTAAGAAGGATTTGGCAGAAGAGAGCCAAACTGTCCATCCACCCACAAAAGAGTCCCAGGCGATTGATAGATTAGGGAAGCATGTGTTTACTTCATCAACCTTCGCCTTAAGGTCTTTGAATTATTTGGCACATTTTACCAAGCTTCAGCGAGATCTTATCAACCAGCTCTCTGAAACCTTGGTAGGAGCTGTTTCTGACAAAGTCCGTGATAATGTGGCTTCTCAGATAGCCACCCTAGAGTCCATTTCCAACTCTTCCATGTGTCTTATTTCACATGCAACAGAAGGGGCGGCTAGAGTGGCATGAGCAGGTATAGTTGCCAGACAACATGCCTGTATGCACCTTTGTGACTTTGCGAACTCCTTTAAGGCTTCCTTCATGAATGCCCCCATAGAGGCCGCTTCTTTGTTTGGCCCTAAAGTCAAGAATACGCTGGCAAGGTGCGAACAAGATGGCAAGACCCTGTCTGCCATTGGTGTCAGACACTCCACTCCTCAGTGATTCTACTCCAGAAATCAGAGGAGCTGAAAGATCTGGCACAAGAAATCATAGGGTTCTTTCTGGGATGCACATGCCGAGTTCTCCCCTAGAGGCAGATGTAGAAACTCCAATGGAAGACACCCCTTTGGGGCAGAGGAGGTCCGTGAAACCAGGGTTCCAGGGATTCTTTCTTTGGCCAACCCTATCAGCGCTCTTGAAGCGTTGCCTGACTGCTCACCTCTGGAAGCGGTCGATGGTCATTTCTCCTTGTACCCCGCTGCCTGGCAAAAGATAACCAACTCTTGGTACAAAGGATAATATCCAGAGGCGATCACACCCCCTTCCATCTTTGCCCAGTCTCATCAAGAGTATTACCCGACGTTCCACCCAGTCAAAGGGAAACAGCAGCACATGAAATCCAAAAGCTGCTACAAAAAAGTCATCCAGACAGTCCTCCCAGACCAGATAGGATCTGTTTTTTACTCATGGTTCTTTTTAGTGCCAAAAAAGACAGGGGACTGGAGACCAATTCTGGATCTCAGTGCACTAAACAAATTTGTAAAAACAGAGAAATTCCGGATGGTCATGGTTCATTCTATCCTTTCTCTTCAGGAAGAAGATGATTGGATGTGGTCTGTAGATCTTCACAATGCGTATTAACCACATAAAAATGGACAAACGCTCAAAAAGATACCTCCGCCTCTGAATAGGAGCCAGTCATTACCAGTTTCAAGCCCTGCCCTTCGGTCTCTCTACAGCCCCCAGAGTGTTCACAAAATGCATGGCAGTGGTTATCGCTCACTTACAACTTCAAGGATTCCAGGTATTTCCATATCTAGACGACTGGCTCCTCACCACCCCCACCAAGCGTCAACTGGAAGAAGCCTGCAGTATACTCTCAACAACTTGAAGCCTGGGAATCACTATAAACTGGGAGAAGTCCAACACAACCCCAACTCAGTCTTTGGAATTTATAGGGGTACTGTTGGACATAAAAAAAATTGCACAACATCCCTTCCAGAACACAGGCTTCAGAGAATAAGACAACAAATTCACCTGCTGCTCTGTCATCACAAATCCCCAGCTTGATCTATACTCCAGCTATTGGGGTCAATGGCAGCCTCGATTACCATTGTTCCTCTAGCCAGATTCCACATGAGGCTCCTTCAATGGCTACTTTTCACTCAGTGGTACCCTCTACAACATCCTTTATCCTTTCAGGTAAGTGTAACTCAGAGATGCAAGCAAGATTTACTCTGGTGGACGTCTTGAAATCCCCAACAATGGTCTCGCCCTTTCAAACCCCCATCAACTGATAGTCATGGTGGCCACGGACACCTCATTGATTGGGTGGCGGGGGCTATGTCAGGGAAACTCGGTCCAAGGCACCTGGTTGGAGACAGAGGCCCTTTTGCATATCAGTGTCCTGGAACTGAGGGTGGTGTTTCTAGCTTTGCAAGCATTTCACTCCATCCTTCCATCAGGGACTATTGCGATCCAATCAGACAACATATCAGTGGTCTGAGACATCAACAAACAAGGGGGCAGCAGATCTTACCCATTACTTTCTAATTGCAACGCACATTCCCAGGAGCTCCAATGTGATAGCGGACAAAATGAGCCGGTGCATTCTACAGCTTCACAAGTGGTCCCTCAATCCTCTGATAGTGGCAAAAATCTTCAACCGCTGGGGCCAGCTTTGCTGAGACCTATTTACCTCCTAACCAACTACACGTGCAGCAGCTAATTTGCCCTGATCCCCCCTCAGGGACAGTCACCAAGGGGCGCTCTAGTCCACACTTGGCCCTCCTGTCTTCTTTATGCTTAGCCTCCTCTCCCCCTCATCTCCCAATTTCTAAAGAAAGCATGATAGTTGAAGAGCAAAGTGATCTTCATTGCACCGTATTGGCCTTGACAAGTCTGGTTTCCCTTCCTCTGGCCTCACCTGCTAGATCAGTCGTGGATCCTCAATCCATCCCCAACATTGATCTCCCATCCGCAGGGTCTGATTCACCCCAATCTAAACCCTGAAACTGACAGCTTGGTTTCTCCACTTCCAAAGATTGCCAGGCATGAAAACCGTCCCCTGTGCACAATATTCTTATTGCATCTCGTAAATCGTCCACCAGACTAATCTAACTTAACAAATGGAAACAATTCTCTCTATGGACAGCAAATAAACAATTAGACCCCTCGTCAGCCTCAGTCTCGGTGGTATTGGCTTACTTATCACATCTTTTCCACTCTGGGGTGTCTGCCTCTACTATCTTTTATCTACTACATTTAGCTGCCATCTCAAATTTTTATATTGGTTTTCAAGATTCTTCACTTATGTCACACAGACTCTGTAAGACTTTCTTGAAAGGGGTTATCCACCTAAAACCTCCCTTTAGAGAACTCTTACAACCTTGCGATTTGGCTTTGGTTGTGCAAGCTCTAACAGCTCCCCCTTTTGAACCAGCGTCTTCATGTGACGTAAAATATCTCTCTTGGAAAACTTTGTTTTTAATTGCAATCACATCGGCCAGGTGATTGTCAGAACTTCAGGCCTTCTGCATCAAACCTCCCTATCTTATCTTCCATAATGATAGGGTATCACTTAGAACTAATTCTACCTTTTTAACAAAAGTGGTGTCAGAGTGATCTATCAACCAATCTATTGACCTTTCAGTGTTCTTTCCTAACCATTCTAACAAGGGAGAGTATTGCCTGCACTCCTTAGATGTTCATAGGCAAATATGATTTTATCTGGACAGAACATAATCTACCTGTAATTCAGACCAACTGTTTCTGGCTTTTTCTGGACCTAGATGGGGTCATCCTGTATCAGAAGTTACATTGGCTTCATGGTTGAGAAATTGTATTACCTTTACTACAACAAAAACAATCTCACCTTGCCTTATAGTCCAAGCACATTCTACAAGATCTGTGGCAACTTAAGCAGCTTTCCATTCTCAGCCTTACTTCAGTGATATTTGCTCAGCTGCAACTTGGGCCAAACCTCATACCTTTATTCTACATTACAAATTGGATTTGGATTCCAGAGGTAGAGCTTCTTTTGGCTCCATGGTGCTCAGGAATGTCCTTCCATGAGGGCCACCCAGGGATTCAGGTAGCTGGAGACTCTGTCCCATCAGTAAGGAATGAACGAAGATTAACAACATCAGATAAAGAAGTTATGTTTTGCCATAACGTTCTGTCTGTGTTGTTGATCTTCGTTCATTCATTACTTCCCACCTTCCATCCCCCATCCGGGGGTTCTTGGTTGATCTCATGTACTCCTTTATTGTAGGTCTGTCATGACCAGAGGTAGCCTCTACTTTTATCTATCAACTTGCAGACTCGATCAGAGGTAACAGGGAGCTGACCATTCTTGGTTGGACCTTGGCCTGAGAGATTTTGGCTGACGCAAGCTTGATATTGGCCAGCTCGGTTCCGAGGACGGAACCGATAACCCATCAGTAATGAATGAATGAAGATCAACAACACAGATGGATTGTTCTGGTAAGACATAACTTTTTTTTTTTTAAGTCATGCATATTATCCATCTACTCCCTTATTTCTCTTTAACACTCTGCAGTTGTGCATCTTCTTGATAATGTGAAATTATCCTTATTCTGCAGTACTTTAACCTTTGTCAACCCTCTTAAGTCAATCCTATTATTTTTTAGCCTTATCTCTTTTTTATTATTTCTATCCTGTTTTTAAACTCCATTTTCATTGTAGCCCACTCACTAACTAGGACTTCTAAAGATATTTGTATTTTTCCTAATAACTCTGAAATAATTTCTGCTAACCATTCCATAAATTCTTCTCCTTTTAACAAGTAGGTAGAAAAGTGCCAGTATCTCATTTTTAGTTCATTACCATACACTTTATCTTAGTTTTTATTGGTGCAGTATCTGTAATGGTTATTAGATGCGTGTCAAAGCTTTCAGTTAAATGCAAATGTTCCTGTGAAATCAAATTTCGAGTCTAGACCATGTATTGTACCTTGGTGAATAAGTAAATTCTTCCTGAGTTCCTACTACTAATTCACTTCTTCCATCCCAAATAGTGTGATGCATTTCTTTAGAATACTGCCCTCTCATGTTATATTTTCCTTTCTACAGTCCCCTGATACATCCTCACTATTGCAAAGAAGGATCCATTCCCCACCAATAAGTAATATTCTGTGCTAAAACAGATTATTTCTCCCAATTTCCTAAGCTTCTTAATAGCAGCTTTTGGTAGAGTATAAATATGTACCGGCATAGTCCTCTTCCTTTGCCAATAAACTCTTTCCACCACAAATGTACCATTGTCTTTTTTTCCTGTCTTCTGTCACTATTGAGCCCCTCTAGCAATTAGTATAATCACTCCCCTTATCCTGTGTCCCTGATATTCTACTGAATATCCATCCTGAAATTCTTTGAGAAATCCACATATTCATTTCTTTGTTTGTGCTCTCCTGCAGCATTGTTATTTGCAGTCTGTATTTCGTAATGTAATTCAGTACTCTTTCCTTTTTGTCTACAGCTGTAAGTACATTTACTTTCAAGCATTGTATGGATAGCAATGCCATTGTATGGATAGCAATGCCATCATGATAAATGTTGTTGTTCACACCTATTGCACATGACAGTTTTTTTTTAATGTATATTTTCAACTTATTGTGTTACATGCACACAGTCATTTTTGGCAGGATGATCTTTAACACAGTTTCTTATCTCCATTTGAACCTATGTCATATTTTTCAAGAGACTCTGTTTTAATGAAAACCTTCAAAAAATAAATACGTTTTTTCAAAACAACCCATTCTCTGTTAACTTAGAACAAACACGCAAAACTATCTACATCTTCAAAAAGTGAAGTTTAATCATTTAGATAGGCACAGTTACCCCAACTTCTCAGCTGCCCCCACAGGTATTACCTAACCTAAAATGAAGGTTGCCCCACCAGAGAACTCAAGAGCTCATCAGTGGTTGCATTGAGGCTGCTGTACCTACTATAAATAAGCCCAGGACTAGCCCTAGAAACAAACTGCCTTAGTGGCATCTCAAATTAAACAGGAAATACAACAAAAGGAAAAAATATGGCAAAAGTCAGGAAGGATGATTCCCATAAGTACAGAAACACTCTCATCAAAGTAAATAGGCAACTAAGAGGGCTAAATAGGTCAAGCAAAGCTATCTTTGAGGTTAAGAGCCTTAGCCATAAGGCCTTTTACAGCTATGCCAGCAGCTTTAAGGGCAGCACACAGCAGTGTGCTGAACTGGTGGCTAATGGTGCCACAATCACTGAGCCTGGCAGTATAGCCAACCTGTTAGCAGACAAATTCAGTTCTAACTTTACCCACCTTTCACCCCCAACCATTCCCCCCAAAATATCCTCAAACATAGTCCCTCCAGCTATAAGTAGGGAGAATGTACTGGCTGCCCTCACTAAACCCATAAACACAGCCTCAATGGCCCTGATAGCATTATAGGATGCCTCCTGAATAGTCTAAAATATGAGTTATCAGGACCACTGGAATCATTATTTAACTGTACTCTTAAACTTTGTGCCATGTGAATGGAGGACTGTGACAGTCATCCCCCTTCATAAGGGAGGACTTTCTATGGATCCTGGAAACTACAGACCGATTAATCTGACTAGTCTTATTTGCAAAGCCATGGAAAGAATTATTATGGAAATTTTCAAGGACATAGGAGACCTCCAGTCATAGGATTGTAGGAGGTTATTAGGCTAATGGCCTCAGGGCCCTTAAAAGCCTAGCCAAGTTCAACCTTTGTTCCCAAGGGTGTCTGGTTCAAGCAGACACTAAAATCAGCACCTATTGCCCCTGTCCAAGTGGGACACAGGTTGAACCCATGGGGTGAATTTTCGGTTACCCATCCAGTCATCCAAATTTTGCTTAAATAGGGCCAACAAGGGGCTTTGTTTAACATGAATGGGAAGCTTGTTGTAAGGGGGGCATCCTCTGTGAGACAAACCTCTCTCTCCAGCAAGTTGTGTTGGTCACATACCAGGTTAAGGTCCTTTGAGCGAGTGACCCGTGTGCCATTTGACTTACAAATGTATAATGTTTCCATTAAAGCTGTGTCAGCAATTGCTCTACATGCAAGGCACAAGTCGCCTCTGAACAGTCTGTATGACAAAGCAAAGTGGCAATGATTTCAGTCTGTCCGCATAAGACAGATCTTGAAGA
Organism: Protopterus annectens; assembly: GCF_019279795.1. Lineage (NCBI taxonomy): Eukaryota > Metazoa > Chordata > Ceratodontiformes > Protopteridae > Protopterus > Protopterus annectens. Next base: position 408,803,115 of record NC_056727.1, read on the forward strand.
CCCTGAAATTTCTTTATAAGGAACCTTTGTGGTCTCTTCAATTGCTGCAGTCACAGGATCTATCCCAGTTTGGCTTTGTCAAAGGAAGTCATGCTTACTGAATATGGTGGACTTCTTTGAAAAGGTCACTAAGGCAATGATGAGGAAAATGGTACATACTGCCGACCAAGATCTGGCTAAAGCATTTGATACAGTATGTCACTCAGGTGTTGTCCTCCAACTTATAGAACTAGGTATAAACCCCTGTATAACACGCTGGATAGGTAGCTGGCTCACTGATTGAACCCAGGAGATTAGAATCAGTGAGGCCATCTCCATAAAGAAGGCAGTCATCAGTGGAGTCCCCCAGGGCTGTGTACTGAGCCTACTCCTCTTTGGCGTCTACTTCTTGGATGTCAAAGCCAGTGTCATAGGCCTTTGGTTCTTGGATGTCAAAGCCAGTGTCATAAGCCTTTGGCTAACCAAGTTTGCAGATGATTGCACTGGGAGCAGTCATTGAATTCCCCCAATATGTGAACATCCTTAAAGTCTAATACAGATAAACGTTTGGTGCCAAAGCCATGACTTAAAGCTCATTACTAAGAAATGCATTATAGTACCTTTTTAGAAGCCTACCACCCTAGATATCTACATCAATAAAACAACATTAAAAGTTGATTGACTAATCAGGGATCTGGGAACTCCTGTAGATACTAACTTAACTTTCGACCAGCATATATCTGAGGTAGTAAGAAAATCCTTCTATGTTGCTCATCTTATAAGTAACGGCATGGCATCAAGGTCCAGAGAGGCCATTTGTGCCACTGTACTTGGCCCTTGTCAGACCCATCATAGAGGATAATGCCCCCTTTGGTATGTACCTGACCAGACACATGCAGCAACTGGAACATCCACAAAGGTTCTTTTACAAAAAGAATACAGGGAGAAAACACAATGTCCTCTGCTGATCATCTCAAAGCCCTATCTCTATAATCATTATTATCCAGACTTCCCAGAGGTGATCTTTGCTTGGCATACCTTCTGCATATCCACAAAACAAACCGCATCAGAACTACTAAATTAAAACCTGCATTTTGCTTCTGACAAAAAGGACATGTTGGAGAGATGGGTAGTTTTCTCAGCGAATTCCCAGTATCTGGAACAGTCTCCCTATTCACGTGAAACAGAGTTTCTCTCAATCTCTGTTTAAGCACAATTTGGACCAATGGATGGGTAATTGGGAATTCACCTCTGGTTACGTCTCTGATGGACAGAGGCAGTTATTAAATCACCACCTATATAAATCATATTTGTGGGTCACATTGGGTTGCATGACTAGGCTTATATGGCCCTAATAGTGGATAGCCTAGTATATAATTATGAACTGTGCTAAAGTGCATACTACAGCCTGTGTTTTCACTTAAACTGAATGCTTTCAGGAAAACTCCATTTCCCTCCTAGATGTGAAAAACAGCTTGTGTGCTTTCTGAAAACATTAACTTTCAGACCTAAGAAAAAGTACTGTGGCTATCTTTAAATAAAGCTAAACTGAACGTTTGTAACCACTGCTACCTTTATTCACTTCCCATAATTTCAAACTATAATGTTTAATGAACTGTTTGCCATTGTACCTTGAAATGTTTCAATTCTGTCAGCAAAGAATGCTCAGTACCTTCAAGATTAATTACTTGCACCTGTAGGCAGCTCACTTACTTGGAAAGGTACTCCACAGTGACTGTAAATTTCACTCGAAAAAGAGCTGCAGTCTTCTTGACACCCCCCTGAACATTTGCTAATGGAAAAAAAAAACACAAGGTAATTATCTTTGCAGATATAAGAAACTTAGCATTTTTCATGCTGTTCATTATTTGTCATATTTAAAACCTACTTTCTTGCAAAAAGAAAACAAACAAACTTGTTTATATCTTAAGCCAAAGGCATTAATCTAGACATTTGCCTTCGAAAAAATAAGTAAATAAGAGAACATTTCTTAATTCTACATGTAATGTAATCGGTGCACTTTTACAACCCTCGCCCACTCAAGCAGTCTGAGATCCTAGCATATTAACATTAAACCTGCTCTTGTCAAACTTTACTTCTCTTGCTATACTTTAAGGACTATATTTCTTACAAATAAAAAAGGACTTGTTTACTTTAGTATCTTTAACACTTATAACAGTCACCGAAAAGGGTTCCTATCATGTAGTCGAACTTCTACAAGTTCGAACCACATATGGTCGAGACCATACATTTGAATTTGTAAAAGTTCGAGCATTTGAAAGGAAATCTCCATAAGCGGAGGTTTCCATTCACTTCAATGTGGTGCGATCTCGGAGTTGGTATATTTAAGTAGCAGGGGGTGTGGGAGGGTGCAGGGGGGCTTGCCCCCCTGCTTACAACAAGTTATTGTTTTGTCCATTGTGTAGTTTTTTTTTTTTTACATACTCGAAGTTCTGTAACTTCGAACATAATGGTTTGACCATTTGGTGTTTGGAGTTACGGAACTTTGTCTATGTAATATAGACCCAAAGCGACCCCCCCAAATTTAAAATATACTTGATTACACACTACCCAAAACTATTTTACTGTATATAATATGCAGTCTTTGTAATGAAATGTTTGATGCAAATAGTAATGTGAACAAAAGTTTTTACTTTTTCCTCTTTTAGTATCATTCTAACATTAATAACATAAAGTGGGTATATGCTTTACAGTCACCTACAAGTTTAACAAAGTCAGCAAAACTCCAGTCTTTTTCAACCACTCTTTTTCAACCACTTTTTCTTGTAAAGCCATATTTCACAACTGTGATAGATGCTTTATAGTCTCCCATTTATTCACTAAGTTTAGTGTTGCTGGGCTTTTTCATGTTCATCTCCATCTCCCAACACCAGACTCTCTGTTCAAGTCCAAGGTACTCTTGATTCTTCTAGTAAACTCCTGTGCTTTTTTCCCCTCTTTCTCAAGCTTTTTCCTTTGGAATATTGGGAAAAGTTTCACTGGTAAAGGCTCTCCATGAACTTTAGTGTCAGTAGAATGAGAGGCAGAGTCCCCTTTTCCTTGCTGGCTCACTTTCTGTTTGATACACCTTTTCTCCTTAGCCTGTCCTGCATCAGAAAAATGTCTGTAAGCCTCTTGGAAAAAATACTCTGTAGACAGCTGGATACAGCAGCTTGAATCTCACACCTGCCTGTTGGGGATTCTATTATTGCTGGGATATGTTTGCTTTTCTTCTGCCTGGTGTACAGTGAATAAGCATTTTCCACAAATACTCTGTCTCCAATTTTTTAATACTTTGCCCTCCTAACACAGTTTTTGTTAGGATCCACTATTTCTGCTGGTATGATTTCATCTTTATTAATGTAAGTCTTGGCTTCATTCTTATGGCCAGGTTTTGAGCATGCACTCTATGTACCCTTGAAATTAACAAATACTGCTGTAGAATACCACTCCATTTGTTTACCTTTCATAAAATTAATACAGTCTCTTCCTTAAAGTTTCTCTGGTACAGCAGAAATTCTCAGGCCTTCCCAGAGCACACTCTTCTAACTGTACTATTTTGTGAAACAGCATTCTTGAGAAGCATTGTACTCAGTTTTTTCTTTGCTTTTTGCAGTTTTAATCAGTTCATCTGAATAGCTAGTTAAAGCTTTTTCCAATTTTTTCCAGGCTTTTATTATTTGAGTTGATATATTCCTTCAATGTTTCATTTATTTTAGTCCCCTCTGAGTACATTTGATTTATTTTTTCCTCTAAATTCTTACAAGCCATAAGGAAATAATGGGATTTTGGACACAGATTAATAGTCATGCAGAATATTATATTTATAAAGTAGCAGAAAGTATACAAAATCTAAGCCAACACGGGAATGGAGAAAGGTTTTGCTGATAGGGATGATTGCAGTTAAGGGTACAGAGAATAGATTAGGGGTCTGAATTTACTGGAGGAAGCTGGCAAAGGAGCCAAAGTATTGGGAACAAATAATTAGAGAAGGAAAGGTAATAGAATGAGAAGTGACCAAGAATACATTTGGATTGCAGGCTAGAGATTGCCTTACCTATCAGGGATTAATATCGGAGTATAGACAGAGAAACGGATAGGGGATCCAAAATGAAAGACCTGCACTGTTTGAGTGTTTAATTGAATCTAGAACAGAAGCTGCTGTTAAAAGGGATAATTAGTAGGGCATATAAAATATTGCACGCTAACTAAAGGAATCAATAGGAAAAGACTGGGAAGAGAGATGCAATTCACAAAGGGGAAATAGGAAGACGTGTAGGGCTCTCAAATATGCAACAAGTCTAGAAGATTTATGATTTATGCCTGGAAGTGTTTGCATAGATACTATTGTAGCCCAAGCAGACTACATAGAATTTTTTTCTTCCGGTAGATGGCAAATGTATGATGGGGAAGAAGGAGATAACTGGGAACATATGTTTTGGGATTGTAATGAGTTGGCAGACTTTAAAAAATATTAGAGTACTCTGTGAGGAATACTGTACGAGCAAATGCTGCAACTAAGGAAATTATTTTTTTTTTGCAGGGATACAAGACCTGACTTGCCTAGATATAATAAGGCCTTTATTTAATTCTAGCAGCTGCTATAAAAAGCAACTACTATAAAATGAAAATCAAAATCTAAACAGACTACTTGAAGTAGTAAGTATAACAGAGAAAACAGAACAGAGGTAAATTACATAGAAAAATGGAAATTTTGGGAATAATACATGCTGAAAAATGGTTTGGAGGAGGAATGAGTTTTAAGAATAGGCACAAAAGGCAGAAATTGAATAATTTATGTAATGTTGCTTAGATTATAGGTTATATAAATATATATAATGTGATGTATAATGTTTGTAATTGTGAACTTGTTAATATGGTTTGATTACTTTTATATAAATGTAAGTTTGCCTATGTCACAAGTGATAATTCAAGAAAGGTGTTTAAGAAGTAAATTACTGAAAACCATCTCTTGAGCCAAAGCTGAAGCTTAAATTGTTTTTTGCTGAACAGTTGTACCGCTTCACCTTTTCTGGCTGATTTTCTTTCAGGTTTTCCAAATTTCTTTACTGGCATCCAAGCAGTGTACTTGCTAAGCAGTAACTGGATTTTACCCAAAAATGTTGTAATGGCACTCTTTGTTTTCTTAGTTTCTGTTTTCACACTGGAAGAGCTGAAGTCAAGCTGTTGATCAGTCTGCAACCATTTTGGAAGTCTTTGGAAGGTTTTGTTTAACAATATTTTAAGAGAAGGCACAGTACCAACAATTTCAAAGAAATCTGTATTGGTTGTACAACCCCAAGGGAGTAAAGCTGTATCAGAGCCAGCTTCATATAGACGGATTTCAGTTCTGAAGAATGATTATAAAGTGTTTGCCTACACTAGTTAAGAAAATGGCTAAGGTGTTGCCAAAACTGATAGCTATGGATTAGTGTGGTTTTGTGGCAGGGTTGATAGCATTTGACAACATTAGTAGACCAATGATCTAGAGGGAGTAGAGTATAAGATGCCACTGTTGATGGGTCTTGATGCCGAGAAGGCATTCAGTAGCATCACCTGAGATTTTGAGTAGGGCAATGGGTAGCATATGCATCCCTTTATAGAATATTGGGAACAATTAGGAAGCTATGTGAAGAGTTGGAAGCAAGAAGTTTAAAGTGTGCATGTTCCTTTGTGACAAGATGTATTTGAACAGAGGAACCAGGTAGAGGTGTCCTCCTTTCCCTTTGATATTCAGTTTATGCTTAAGGCCATTGACAAAGAAAATAAGGGGCTGTAAAATCCAAGGGTAAAGCTAGTATGGGAACTGAGAAAAATTAGCCTTATTTGCAGATGACTGTATTTAGTACTTGATAATACTAGAAAAGGGCATTTTTGTGTTATGGAATATATCAAGTCAGTCTCATGTTTTCTTTTTCTGGATATAAAAGAATTAAAACAAAGGTTATTGTGTTAAACTATGTTCTCATACATGAATTGGTTCAGCAATACCCACATTTACGGGGACGTGATAAAGTATTTAGGGGGTTTGGATTTAAAAGAATGATGATATAGCAGCTAAGGATATGTGGGAGGAAATTAAACAAAAGGTGATGCACAAACTGAGAAGCTGGAAGCACTTGACTGTGAATATGGATAGTAAGGTACATTCAATAAAATGTTTTTGTTCCTTGCAGTATTATATACAGATCAGGCAATATTTTTATCAACCAGAGGAGATGTGGTGGGTCATAATATATTTGGGAGTGAAGAGCAAAATTTAAGTGAGTGTTTCTCTCCCCTGTCCAGTGTTTTTAGGATTATAATAATTGAAGGAGTTAGTTATTGTGTATATACATAACACAAGGAGAGACGGTTACAAATCAAAGTGGAAAAATTATGTTGAAATGGGGTTCTTCCATGATATTAAGAGAGAGTAGAACTTCGGATGCAGGCCCTTAACTAAAATAAGAGCAACCATATGTAATAAATATATAAGGTGGCAAAAAGTATTCCCATTTTGGCTTAGCTCTTAAAATAGAGAACAGGGTTTCTACAATAGGGTTGACTACAAGAAGGGGCAAGATTGGGATGAAGTTTATTGTGGAAACCTGTCAAAAGAGACAGTGTATTGGGAGTAAATAACTAGGGAGGCAATGGTATCTGAAGGGGATGGGGCCAAGCAGAAGTTTGGACTATGGGTTGGAGTCTGCCTTCCCTTCCAGGGATTGATGACAGAGTGTGGGCAGAGAGAAAGGATAGGGGAGTGCTAAATGAAAGAGTAGCTCTGGCTGAGTTTTTAGTTGCATCTAGAACAGAAACTACTGTTAAAAATGAATAATTAGTAGAGCATATAAAATAATGCACAATAGCTGTAAGAATCAATCAGTAGATGTTAGAAAAGACAAGGAATGGAAAGGCAGTATTCAAAGGAACATCTGTAGGATATTTTGTACGAGACTCGTCAGGGAGGTTTCAGATTTGTGCATAGAAATGTTTGCATAGTTATCTTTAACTTCCAAACAAACGTAAGAGAATTTTTCCTCCGGTAGATGGCAAATGCTGGAAGTGTGATGGAAGAGAGAAGGGTAATTGGAAAACATGTTTATTGGGAGTGTAATGAGTTGGTAAATGTTAACAACTCTGCACAGGATATGTTGAAGGACCAAATTATTGCATCGGAAGAAATGATTATTTTGATCTGGGTTATAGAAACTCAACTGCCTAGACTTAGTAAGGACTTACTAAGTATCATGCTTTTGGCTGGCAAAAGCAATTGCTAGAAAACGGAACTTGAGTCAATACCAACTGTAGCTGAAATATTGAATGTTATAAAGGAGATGCAAATAATTGGAGGTGGGATCTTTAGGGGAAAAAAGCAAACATCATGTAAATACATGATATTTGTGGAAATAATGCCTGTAGAAAAATGTTCAGGCAGAGGAGTAGAATTTTGGGGAAGGCAGGACTTGAGCAATTTATGGAATATTGGAGTGAATGATTGTTGAAAAAGAAAATGTGTAATGTATGGATATGAAAAATATTTGCATTGTCTTGTTTGTGATTGAGAAATTTACACTATAAAATTGAAAACAAAAAAAATCTGACACACAAGCAAATTGCTTGGGAGAAATTGAAATCTTTATTAGAGAAATATTGAATGATTTCCCTTTACATGTATGAGTTGTTATAGGCATTGTATATAGTTTATTATATTTGTACATAGCTTGTATGATTGACTTTTAAAAAATAAAAACATATCTGAGTAGAAAATGCTTGCATTTTTTTTCTTTTATGTCAATGTTTATGAATCTGTGTCATTATTTAATATATCTGAATTTAATAAAGGTGGTTAAAAAAAGTAAAAGTGTCAGCTGTTTTCCTGCTCCATGGTTAGGTCTACAGACAAAACAGCTAATTAGACAGAGGCAGTATATTGAGCACTGAAAAGCTAACAAAACTTCATCTTCTTTTCAACCATGTGACAGTCTTGGATACATCACAAAATCCCAAGTCCGTTGAGATTAAACTTCTTTCCAAATCTCCAAACTTTAAATAAAAATTTCTCTAAAACATTCTGGTCAGGTATTTCTCCACCCATGAAGCCAGTCAAACCATCATAACATTATCCTTATTCCAGTGTATCTGGCTAATGGCATAGCTTTTTCCTTCAACTCCCATTTCATCCATTCCATAACCTCTATCAAATCATAATGATACTCCAAATCATCAGTTCAGCCCACCGCAAAGTAACATTCCCAGTCCTTAAATATTTCATCCAATGCCAACTTCAAAAATAAAGACACATGTCTCCAAACTAAAGTGTACCACACTGAGAGCAGATTATCCGCCTCTGAATCTTTGTCTTGCTGCTGATGCTGTTTCTTCCCCAGTAGCCATACAGATTTATAATACAAGAATCCTGTTTATCTTGCTGCTGGAAACAAGTCTATATATTATCTGCCCTCAGTGGTGGCACAACTATCGAACTTGCTAAATTCTGACACATTGCAATCCTGTTGCTCTTTCTCTACAGGATCCCAGAAAATGCATACATAGCCTGTTTCTTCAATACCTTTTTTTAATAACCCTCTTTCACTATCTCAATACAGATTCTGCCCCTTTTGCAGTACTGGCACTGCACTATCATTCTTACGCTGTCAGTCACAATATGAAAATAGCTTTATATCTGCAGTCTACATTGTGCTATCAAAAACCTTCAGCATTAGTTTTACCATAAGTTCATTTTTATTTGATAACCAGGTGAACTTGTCTGAAAACCCTTTTCAGCCACAACCCCAGCACTGAAGTGCATTGTAGTAGCAGTTGTAGCACAATTGAATTTAAATGCATTTATATATACACAAAAAGCCATATTTGAAGCACAGTGATGATAGTTTAAATTAGTACGTTCTATAACACAATGAATGTGTATGTAATTTTCCCCAGTTTTCCTTAGTTCTTCAAGCAGTGGGGAGTTCGTGTCATATGCTTTTCCCCTTCAATGATGTCAATGAGTCCATTATTTCCACCATTTGCTCTGCTTTGACATCTGTTACCATAATTCACATGAGAGACTCATCTTTTTTCAGCCCTTGTTGGCAACAAAGGTGAGGGTACCTTTTGAAACTATGACGACTTGTAACTGTGATCGTTGGAACAGTAGAACTTAAAGTGCAAATGTCAGGAAAAATTATTCATCTGATGGATTATTACCCTGACTTTGAGGTGGAGTGATCTCGGAGTTAGTATATTACAAGTAACAGGACTGTGGAGGGTGGAGCTCCCCACATCAGGGGGTAGCCTTTGCAAAATTGCTTAATTTTTGTGATAAGTTTTAAATTTCACTTTTAGATTTTGCACGATTTTTTTTGGATATTGGGATGTGTAGTTTTGGGTCTCATACTTGTAATAGGGAAGGGCCCCCACCCTGAAAAATTTGATGTCATTTGCATTCATTTCTCAAGTTGATGGGTTCACATCTGAGACTCTGATCAGACTTGACCGCTTTTTCCAGATCATCGGATCCTAGAATTCGGGCTCCTCCCTTTACCCATAATGCCATTCCAATGTAAAGTACCTAAGATCTCCTTTACCACCATCAGGTGTCAGATATGGATTTCTAACTCTCAAATGATTTTGGTATAAACGTTGGGTTTTTCATTACAGTTGATATATGTGAGTTACTAAATTTTTGTTCTTTCTTCCTCCTCATAATTTACTGTTTTAGCATCCTTCCTTATCCTTTTTACTGCTAAGTTACCATTTGCGGTATTTCCTCAATTACCATTTCTGATATTCTTTTGTACTCCCTTGAGTCCTTTACCTACCATTGTTGGTAGTTTCTCCCTTCTATCCCTTTGTTTCCAAAAAAAAAAAAATTGTTTATCAATGGTTTTAGATAAGTATGACTGTATTACTTCTCGGCTTTTTGGTTAAGAACTTGTTTTATCTACTCTTTGTTGATAGTGTTTATAAGATGTTAGAGAAACCTTCTGTGTTTAAAATGTGCATTTCCTGTGGGCATAAGATTGCAAATTCTGATGCCCACAGGGAGTCTGTTTATAAGCTTGGGTCTGGTTCACCTTGACTGTGGTATTTGTTCTGGTTTTAATTCTAGGGCCTTAATTGACTGTAAATTGTCTGTAAGAACAGGGTCTCTTGACTTCCAAATCTTCTTCATGGGTGACTGGAGCTTCAACTCCTTTTAAGAAGTTAGAAAAGGCAAACGTTGATTCTCAAACTATGGACAAAGGAGTTCCAGGCAAGGTCCCCTGATCATCCCTCAGCTTTGGCTTAGGCTTCCCCAATGGAGCCCCCTGCTAAGATCATAAAGTCGGATTCATCGGTTTCTGATCTGATGACTCAGACTTCTAGATCTCCACAGATCTGTACTCCTCCTCTTTTGTCGGACTCTATTTCATCCAGGCTTACCTCTCCATTCTGAGAGGAATCGCCTCAAAGGCCTTCTATGCATCCTTCCACTCTCTTCTGTCTTCGGTCCTTAGAAGACTTTCAGAAGCAGACATGGTCAGAATGATGAGGAAGCTCCTCAAAGCATGGATACAGATGGGGTTCTCGCGACTCCGACTCCTTCCGGATCAGAGAGCCAACAACTGTCCACCTCCCTTTTGGTATCTCCTTCTCCGATCTGTCCTGTTTCGGAGCTGGAAGTCTCTCGCAGCTGAAGCATGTACCCTAGATCTGTGTGCTTGGAGTTGACTCCAAAGTTTTTAGAGCTATAGCTTTCCCTCGGTGCCTCAGCACTGGATACCTCTGGTCCACCTCCCTTCTTGGGTGGAATGTTGATGGGGATGCAGGAGTTGCCGATCCTAGAGATTTCAGCCTCTGAGCTGTCAACATCTGTTTCCCATATGCATTCTGCCTTTGAGATTGTGGAGAGAGTTTTTCAATGCCTAGAGGAGAGACATCCCTGCCCCCATCGGATCAGACAACCATATCTCAAATTATTCCATGTCCTGAGCCTCAGTCATGAGCAAACATGCACCCCCAGCCCATCAAGGCATTATCATCTCTTCTGATACTTCCCCAGAACATCCCACTGAGGAAGTCCCTCACAAGCGAATGTGCAAAAGGAGGCACTTGGATCCCAGTCAGGAATCTCTCACAGAGGACACTGATTTTGATGAGAGGCAGGGTTCCCCCAGTTCACCACCTGATGACATCTCCCTTGGAGACATCCTGGAGCTCTTAAAACAGAGAGGTGGTTGGCCTTCCAATACTCTGTCCCAAGAAGAATCTGTGTTTCTAGTGGCTTTCAGGTCTGGCCCATCTATTTCTTGGGTGACCCCCCCCCCCAGCCGATGAGCTTGTTGACTTAGTCTTTTGGTGGGCAGGGAAGGAGATGGACACTGTTGTGCCAGTTCGCAAGAGAACGCATAAAATTCTTGCCCCCGAGTAAAGATAATGCACATTGGAGCTAGGGAATTCCTGTTGTGCAGCTGCAGCTTGGGCTAATCCTCACACTTTCATTGCCCATTACAGGCTGGATCTGATTTCAAGGAAAAGAGCAACTCTTTTGGCTCAGCAGTTCTCCAGAATACCCTTCCTTAGTGCCTCCCAGGGTTGTAGTAGCTGGGGACTCTTTCCTATCAGTTGAGGATTGCATGAAAATGACAATATCAGATTAAAAAGTTATGTACTCACTATAGCGTTCCATCTCCATTTTCGTTCTTCTCAACTTCCCGCCCACCTGCCCCCTCCTTTTGTTATTTTAGAGAGAGCTAAGAGTTGTGTAGGAACCTCTGTTCCTTACTTAAGCTCCAGCTTCCTTTTTCCTATTTTACCTCTGTTTTGTTCTGTTATTTGTTTCCCTTTTACATCTAGGGGCAGCAAATTCGATCTGAGGTGTGTTAGGTTGGATGGGCATTATGGGTAAAGGGAGCAGCTTGAAAGGTCTACCATCCAATAATGTGGAAGAAGCATCTGAGTCCTGGATCAGAACCCATCAGTTGTGAAAGAATGAAAATGGGCAACACAGGTAGAATGTTATGGTGAGTGCACAACTTTTTAATTCAGGCTGTCAGTTGCATGCCAGTACTTGAACCTCCCTCAGATTTGGGTGGCTGATGACTCTGTGTCCAGCCATGACTGGTATGCTAGATGATACAATCCTTATCAGATCTTCAGACAGAGGCATTCAAGGAGAGTGAAGCTGCCAAGGAACCTTCTATTCAACAGATTCTCTTTAAGAGCGAGAGATTATTCATCTTGGCATATAAGTATCCTATATTGCTTCATGCAGATACTTAGTACTAGGCGTCTCAGTTATCTAAGGTATATATTTGATTTGGAGCTTATTTCACAATGGTGATGTGCATTTCCACAATCTGGGCACTGCCTGACTTGGTGGACTGCAGAAGTGTGGATCAGCACTGGTATGTCAAGCAGCTGGATTACATTACTCTGCATTTGTCTGAAGGCAGAAAGAGGCATTTGTTCTCTTTCAGTTTGCCTTTTTAATGGATTTGTCATACTTCTGCCTTAATCTTTCCTTTTCTGATGCTCTTTTCTCCATTTGTCGAATGTTATGTTGAATGCATCCATGATTATTTTGTTAATACACATTCTGGTAACCTGTTACTTGGACTGAATTCCACTCTATTATGTACAATCAGAGATGAAGTGAATGAGCTGTTGGTTCGTAAAATAAGCAGCCTGTGACTTTCCTTCCTGACCTGTTCTTCCAGAACAGGGTGACCCTTCACATATCTCAGACTTGATCTTGAGTACCCATGATATGTCCCACTAACCCTTTTGGCCCCTAGTGAGAACATTTCCAGCTTCTTATTGCTTGTCAAAGCCTTTCCCGTCTGCTATCTTCTCTTTCTAGACTACTAGCAGTCTGATGCCTGTCTCTTTGTTTGGCCTTTAGAACTCCATGTATTATTCTAGGCATGGCTTGACCCAAGCTCTGCAAAGCAGGAATATTACTGCTTTGCTTTTGGTGTCTGTACTCCTTTTAGCTTAAGCCTCAGTGTTCTGATTTCTGCTGCCACGGTGCTTTCCCTCTGCCTGTGGTTGTCCACTGTAGGTCTTGTACATATCCAAGGGCCCCATTTCTGCTCCTGTTTCACAGCAGGGTCATTGTAGCCCAAGTACAGTACTTTGCATTTGTCTGCAGTTAGCTCTAATATTGAATTTTCTGCTCAGATGTATAGCTCTGAGTTCTTTCTTACAACCTGTCGCTATCCTGTACTGCTGCAGCTGTCTTTGTCTTCCACAGAGGGTGATCAAATTTTCTTTCATCAGATGTATTTGAATCAAATGCACTGATCAGTAATGGACACAGGACTTATACTAGTTAAACAGAAAACATTTATGTTTCTGTGGAGAAAGTGTTTATTTTTTCCTTTGTGGGCTGGCATAATGTTTTAAAGTGCTTTTTACTGTGTTCTTTTTTCTGTCAAAATGTAACTTTTATGGACTTGTAGACAACTGCTGCTTGTCTTCCCCGGGAAGGAGGCACCATTTTTGCCTTTCTCATGGAACAAACTACCAGTTTCCTGGTTGGTCTTTCTACCAGCTACAGAAAAAAAATCAAGCAGCCTTTTCCACCACAACAGGCTAGCAGTTTGCTTCAGCTGCAGGTGGGTGACTGTGCTGTGGCTATATTTTGTATCTCAGACGATTCATCTTTATCCTGGATCCCGCTGGTGAAGCACCTACGGACGGGGGATTAGCCATATCCTGTGCAGCTGTTGGGATCCCCTCACTGGGGAAGGAAGAGACACTTGTGAAAGTCATGGAAGATGGAACATGTAAGGTTTCATTATTGTCAGAATGCTGTGCTCATTAATACAGGCAGTCCCCGGGTTAAGGATGAAATCCATTTCTTAGTCTGTCCTTAAGTCAAATTTGTATGCAAGTCAAAGCACATACATATGGTTCTTATTAAATGTCATTTAGTGAAGTGTTTGCCTCAGTCTAGTATTTATTTTGCTTTTCTTGGCTTATAAAACACTTTAAGATTTTTTTTTGTTTGGAAATGTTTTTAAACATAATACTGTATACTGTAGCTATGATTCCTTGCTTTCTATGAGCTATGCTTCCTTACTTCCTATCAACAAAGTTGGTTTAAGGTATCTTGTTATTAAATGCAGTGTTTGAGGACTTTATCAGACACACACAAACAATATCTCTCAACTGTACTGTTTTTTGCCTCATATTTTTGACCCATTTTTCGTAAAAGTTTGGTTGTTCAGCAAAAGTAATGGCAAATCCATTAAAGATCGAAGTTAGAAAATAACAACGGACATGCATCTCAACTGTACAGATTTTCACAGAATGTCTAGATTTTGGCCTCCTATTTTTGGTCTGTTTTTCAAATACTTTTGGTTTTATGGCATATTAGTGGTAAATCATTACATATTGCAGTTAGAAAATAATGGCAGACATTTGAGTTCCAGACTTCATATCCTTCAGAAAATTCATGCTAATGCAAAACATGTTATTCTATCAACTTTCTAAGTTTATAACAGCAATATTTAAAGATTGTCGCTATTTTTGGGAATTTGTCCCACTTTATGTATGGTTTTGTCCAGAATTTTTGCTCTAAAAGGTTGAGCGGTATGATAGACATTTGAGTTTCAGAATTCATACCTTTCAGAAAATTCATGCTAATGCAAAACCTGTTGATCTGAAGTAGTTAACTTCATTTGTGCAGCAGCCTATGGGAATGGGATCCGAGCCGGCAGTTTTCAACAGCTTTAGATCCGAGCTCCAAGCTCCTCCCCCTACCCATAATCCCCTGCCAACCCTGACTGACCTCAGATCTAGTTTGCCGCGGTTAACCAATAGCAGCTTGATCTAGAGTTCCAGGCATTAGAGACTTTTTCGTGAGGAAAAATTTACCTTTTTTTCTTCTTTTTTTCTGCTGTTTATGTTGTGAGTGTTTCCAGGTCCCTTTTACATAAAACCCTCTTAGTTTAATTTTGTATTTTTTTGTATTTACCTCCCCCTCCTTCGTGGTTCCGTTAGGGTTGTGTGTGTGTGTGTTTGGGGCCTAATGTGTGTGTTTTACCTTCTCAGTATGTCTGAGGCCCCAAAGCTGATGTTTTCTAAGTGCACCGAGTGTGGCCATAAGCTGTCCCCAGCAGATGGCCACACTCGGTGTGTGTTGTGCCTTGGGGTTGAGCATCTGTCCTCTGGTTGTACCATTTGTGCAGCGTTCAACCCCAGGGCACTCAAGGACCGGAGGTCTAAGCTGATTTTGGTGGGTCTTCTGCCCCCAGACTCTGCTTCTACCTCCGGTCCTCCCGTGGCTCCCGCTGCAGCTGCGGTGGCTGCCACTCCTGCTTCCCTCCCCCCGGGCCAGGACTCAACCTCCCGCCTTAGGCCCGGAGGAGAGGGATGCTAGCAAAGAAAGGAGGAAGGAGAAGCACCACAAGCGGTGGGCCGAGGCCTCCGCTTCGGCCCCCCTCCCCCGGCTAAGCGGTCTTCTCCCTCCAGATCTTCTGGTTCTCCTCCTTCTCGGATCTGGTCCCCGTGCTTTTCACCGGGTTCTGAGGAGGAGGAGACCCGATCTCCTTCGAGGTCATCGAGGCGACACTCCCACCCCGCCTCGGTGGCCTCGTCGAGATCTACCAGAAGTCTCACAGATGCAGATTTGGACCGGATGATGAGAAGATTCCTCCAGGCCCAACTGCAGATGGGAGTGCTCCTGCCTCCCCCCCCCCTCTGGGAGGGGAGCTTGACTCCCTTCTTTGCCCCGATAGCTCCTTCTCCGTCCTGTTTCCTGGGTTCAGAGTCTTCAGAGCTGGGCAGCCTTGGAGCCGGGGGGGTGTCAGCGCCGATAGTCTCGGGTACTTCGGCGCCGACACTTCCCTCGAGTCTGTCTGGTCCATTTTCTTCAGATCCGAGCTCTCGGAGCCGAGAGCTGAGCTTCGGATCTGGCAGTATTGGTATGCCTTCGGCTCCGTCCAGGTCAGAGCATACTGGTCCGTCGGATCCGATCGCTTCGGCGCCGGCTTCAATCCTCCCGTCTGATCTGAGGGAGGGTCTGCTTTCGGATCCCAGAGAGAGCAGCTCTCCCTCGGCATTCGACGTGGTGGAGAGGGTCCTGTCGAGAGATTCCAGACCCCCGGCCCTTGCCACGGCTCCACACTGCACTCCTTCTCAGTTGGGCCTGACTTCCATCACCCGGCCCCAGGGACAGCCTGCTTTGACGTCCCAGGAAGTTCCATTGGGACAAGACGTTGCTGGTGAGACCTCCTCGGACAGCCCCCCCCTGAGGAGGTTCCTCACAAGCGAAGGTGCAAGAGGAGGCACCTGGACTCCCCCCGAGTCCTTGACTGAGGACACAGATTTGGAGGAAGGGGAAGGCTCCCCAAGATCACCCCCGAAGATGTCTCATTTGGTGACATCATGGAGATGCTCAGAATAAGGGGGGTGGTCTGCCCCAAAGCCTACCTCGGATGAATCCGTGTTCCTGGAGGCTTTTGAAGCAGGCCCATCTACCTCTTGGGTTTCCCCTCCGGCCGACCCCCTGGTAGACTTGATTACTACCAGGGCGTGGAAGGAGCCAGCCACTCTGGAGCCAGTCCCCAAGCGCCTGGACAAGATTCTTATCCCACCCTCTGACAAGTCCCACTGGAGTAAGGTCCCCCTGTAGATGCCATGTTGGTGGTGACTGCCACCAAGAGGGAACTTGCTCAGGAGAACCCCTCAGTTCATCCCCCGAGCAAGGAGTCTCGGTCAATGGACCGCCTAGGGAAGCGGGTGTTTAGTTTTTTTGTAAGGCAAACACTTTAACCATTAGGCCACCCTCCCAACTAAAAGAGAAAATCCTTTTTCATAGGTTAGTACTAGGCTAACTGCCCTTGTGAGCCATTGTAAGCCTAGCCAATTATCCCTTGTGAGTTCGGCTACCTTCTCTGTGAGGTCGCTGAACTACATAGCACATGTGCTCCGACTGCAGCAGGACCTTATCAGAGTACGCTGCGTCGCCCCCCGAGTCCATGTCGGCGGAGGACAAACAATTGCACTCCACCCGGATGGCCACTCTACGATCCATATCTAACACCTCTATGCGGCTACTGTCTCATGCCACGGAAGGAGCTGCTAGAGCCAGCGGAGCGGGCCTCGTTATGAGACGTCAGGCCTGGCTCCGGCACTGTGATTTCGTGGAGCCCTTTAAGGCATCTTTCGCTAATGCCCCTTTTGATGGTTCTGCCCTCTTCGGCAAAACCATGCGAGATACCTTGGTCCAGAGCGAAAAGGACGGGAAGACGTTGTCTACCATCAGAGTCCGCTTCCCTGCTCTCCAGAGGTCCTTCTCTAAGAACCAAAAGGGACAGAAGATGATGTGGTTCCAGAAGTCACAACAGTCCTGTCCCACTCCAGACTCCCAGCCCTTTTGCGGCAGAGGAGGACAGGGTGGACGCCGTCCTAGAGGCAAGGGGGCCCGCTGAATTTTGGATCCAGAGAACCCTTCTTGGACCAACCCACGCAACACCCCTGAGGGGTTGCCCGACTGCTCCACTCTGGAGGCAGTCGGGGGGCATTTCTCGAAGCACCCAGCAGCTTGGGAGTCCATCATGACAGACCGCTGGGTGCTTCGCATCATATCCAGAGGATATCAGATTCCCTTTTCTCGTTACCCACGCAGCCCCAGATACCTCCCCGATGTCCCACCCGATCAGAGGGAGGCCGCAGCAATGGAAATCCAACATTTGCTGGAAAAAAGAGCCATCCAACACGTCCCCCCAGACCAGTGCGGGTCCGGGTTTTACTCCAGGTTCTTCTTGGTGCCAAAAAAGACGGGGGACTTAAGACCAATCCTCGACCTCTCTACCCTGAATCTGTCAGTAACCAACCTCTCTACCCTGAATCTGTCAGTAACCAAAGAGAAGTTCCGCATGGTCACTCTTCAATCCATTCTCTCCCTTTTGCGGGAGAACGATTGGATGTGCTCTGTAGACCTCAAGGATGCGTACTACCACATTCTGATGGACAGGCGATCCAGGAGGTTCCTCCGCTTCTGGCTAGGAGCCAGTCATTTCCAATTCAGGGTCCTCCCCTTTGGTCTCACCACAGCCCCCAGGGTGTTCACCAAAGTGTTAGCAGTGATAGCGGCCCACCTGAGGCTCCAGGGAATTCAGGTCTTCCCGTACCTGGACGACTGGCTCCTGACCGCCCCGACAAGGCATCTACTCTGTGCAGCCAGAAACTACTTTCTTCGTCTAGCTCCCTGGCTGGGGATCACTATCAACATAGAGAAGTCATCTCTTATTCCAACTCAGACCATAGACTACATAGGGGCCAGATTAGACACAAACAAACTCCTAGCTTTCTTAACCACAGACTGGCTACTAACCCTGAGGCTACACGTGCAGGCCATTCTGCAATCTCCAGCTCCCCCGGCGGAATTGGTCCTGAGGGCTCTTGGCTCGATGGCGGCAGCAATCATCCCATTGCCAATGGCACGTTTGAACATGAGGGTCTTACAATGGACCCTTCAGGTCCAGTGGTCCTTTCTTCACTATCCTCTGAGCCATGCCGTTCCCCTCAGCAGGGCTTGCAAGAGGGCCCTCCTTTGGTGGATCCACTCTCCGGACCTTCAGCAAGGACGCCCCTTTTCTATGACCCCTCCACTAGCCACAGTGACCACGGACGCCTCCCATCTCGGGTGGGGGGGGCATTGTTCGGGCAGGACAGTCCAAGGTACGTGGGAACTCACGGAGACCTCACTGCATATCAACGTCCTAGAGATGAGGGCAGTGCTGTTAGCATTGCAAGCACTTCAGGACCTTCTTCCTGTAGGAACGATTGTGATTCAGATGGACAATATGTCTGTTGTCTGGTACATCAACAAACAGGGGGGAACCAGGTCTTACCCGCTCTGTCGGGAGGCCATGAGGGTGTGGGAATGGGCAATCTTCACCAACCGCTTTCTCATAGCAACGCGCATTCTGGGATGGTCCAACATCCTAGCGGACAAACTAAGTCGCACCATCCTGTTACCATACGAGTGGTCTCTGAATCCCGAGATAGCGAATTGGATTTTCGCCAAATGGGGTCAACCCTGTTGCAATCTTTTTGCCTCTCCCTCGAACACAAAATGTTACGACTACTTCACTCTCATTTCCCCCTCCGGGGAAACCCCGAGAGACACTCTAGTGCATGCTTGGCCACCCGGTCTTCTTTATGCTTACCCTCCTCTTCCTCTGATGCTGAAGTTTCTTCAGAAAGCCAGTTGGCTGGGGAGCAGGATTATCCTCATTGCCCCGTTTTGGCCTCGTCAAACCTGGTTCCCTTACCTTTGGTCTCATCTGGTGAATCCTCCCTGGATTCTGGATCCCCGTCCGGATCTAATATCCCACCCCCTAGATCTCCCAGTCCCGAACCTGGACAACCTCAAGCTCACAGCTTGGCTGCTCCAGTTCCACTCGTAGCTAGGACTCCCGGTATCTCTTCCCCAGTTAAAAGTATTCTAGTAGCAGCACACAAGCCTTCTACTAGGAAGATCTATAGCAGCAAAGGGAAACGTTTCTCCATTTGGGCGGAACGCAAAAATTTGGATCCTTTTACAGCCCCTTTGCCCGCTGTATTAGACTTTCTGTCAGGTCTGTTTCATCAAGGGGATAGCTCCTCCACAGTTAAGGTTCAACTAGCAGCTATCTCTCATTATCACGTGGGAGATGAATTGGGCCCTTTGATCACCACGAAATTGTGTAAGACCTTTTTGAAGGGCACCTTTCTGCTCAGACCTCCAGTGAAGGATGTAGTCCCTCCTTGGGATTTAACGCTGGTGCTTCAGGCCTTGACAGCTCCCTCGTTTGAGCCTGCAGCTTCAGTAGATCTTAAATTCTTGTCATGGAAAACGGCCTTTCTTGTCGCTATTACCTCGGCTCGAAGGGTTTCTGAACTACAGGCCCTCTGTGTAAAACCCCCATACTTGACCTTTCACAAGGATAGAGTTTACCTCAGGATCAATCCCTCTTTTCTTCCCAAGGTTGCCTCTGAGTCTAATATTAACCAGTCCATCAACCTGCTGGTCTTTTTTCCTAATTACCATAACAAAGGGGAATACAAATTACACTCATTGGATGTGCATAGACAACTTCGCTTCTACATCCACAGGACATGTGGTCATAGGAAATCGACCGGTTGTTCGTCTCCTTTGCCAAATTTAATTTGGGTAAATCGGTCTCGAAAGTCACACTGTCTAGATGGATTTCACAGTGTATCCTTTTAGCATATGAAAGTTCAGGCAGGCCCGCACCTCAGGAAGTCCATGCCCAATCTGCTCGTGCTATGTCTACCTCTGCGGCTTTTAGAGCTAGAGTCTCTCTGGATGATATTTGTTCAGCAGCCACTTGGACCTCATCTCATACCTTTATCAGTCACTATAAATTGGACATTATCTCCAGAGGGAGAGGATCCTTTGGCTCTGCAGTGCTCCGGAACATCCTTCCATGAAGACCGCCCAATATTCGGGTAGCTGGGGACTCTGTCCCATAGGTTGCTGCACAAATGAAGTTAACTACTTCAGATTAAGAAGTTATGTACTCACCATAACGTTCCATCTGAGTAGGTAAACTTCATTTGTCAGCAACCGTCCCTCCCTCCTGCCCCCTCACTTGCGAATGTCTTCATACTCAGGTCCATGAGTTTACCCTCCTTTCTCGAGGATAGAATGTTTATAGCAGCTTCTGCTGTTGGGCACACTTGATCTGTGGTCAGTCAGGTTTGGCAGGGGATTATGGGTAGGGGAGGAGCTTGGAGCTCTGATCTAAAGCTTTTGAAAACTGCCGGCTCGGATCCGAGGTCGGATCTGATTCCCATAGGTTGCTGGCAAATGAAGTTTGCCTATTCAGATGGAACGTTATGGTGAGTACATAACTTCTTATTCTGTCAACTTTCTAAGGAAGGATATATGAAGAGCAGTATTTACTAAAATTGTTCCTATTTTTGGGTATTTGTCCCACTTTCATTTATGGCTTTATCCAGATTTTTTGCTTTAAGAGGTTTAGGGGTATGACAGACACACCCACACACTCTTAACCCTACTTTACCTATTCCATAACTAACCCCCTCCCCTTATGCAACCACCCACCTGTTAACTGCTGCCAGAGGATCACTCACTTGCTCGCTTTCACTTTTCACTCTCTCATACACACAGTCACTTCCTCATTCATACCTGCATTCACTCACACATCGCTCTCACTCTCCTGATCTCTCTCACACACACAGTCACTTCCTCATTCACACATGCATTCACTCGCACATCACTCTAATTCACACATGCATTCACTCGCACATCGCTCTCATTCACACAAGCATTTACTCACACATCGCTCTCACTCTCTCATGATTTCACTTACTCACACATCTAATACAAACACACACACACACATCTAAAACACACTCAGTTACACACTTGTTTTTACATTTAGTGTTTCAAATGTTATGATTGTATAAGTGAAGTAATGTCACACAAGAAAGCAAGTGCACAGGCTTATTTATGGACTGTCATATACTACCCGAATATTTGAAATTATACTTTCTTAAGAACTGTGATTTTCAATGAACTGTGATTTTCAATGAACATCAAGTGGCTTAATAACATACAAGCCAAAACAATCTTGCATTAGGTTTCCAATGTTTTCCTGAACATAACTTTTGGGATGGCGCAGTGGTGCAGCAGTAGCGTTGTTGACTCGCAACAAGAGGCTCTCTGGTTCGATTATCAGATGGGGGGTGCCTTCTGTGCGGAGTCTGCATGTCCTCCCTGCATTTGTGTGGGTTTCCTCTGGGTGCTCTGGTTTCCTCCCACGTTTCAAAGACATGCGTCTGGAGCTTTTCTCTCCGGGCCTCCGGTAAAAATTGTCTTTGTTCCAAGTCAGCCTTTCTCGGTGAACAAATGTTAAATAAAAATAAAAAAACTGTATGCAAATTACATTCCTTAATGAAATATAAAACAAATAAGTCCTGCACTGTGTGCTCCACTGTGTAGTCACAAGGTGTCCCGCTTGCAATGTTTCCATGGAAACTACCGTTAACTACATTCAGCACAACTTCCATGAAACAGCTAAAGTCATTGACAGGCTTTACATTTTTTTTTTTCCTCATGTCAGTAGTACTATATTCATTGCAAACTTTTGTTTACATTCTTAGCACCTTATGTTTGGCTACCAATCCTTGTGCAGGTAAGACATCGAGTTGAAGTTTTTTTTTTCCCTTTCTTATCGGGAATATTACTTTTACCAATTATAATGCGGCACTGCTGGGCAAATGTACTGCATGGCACGATGCAAGACCTTTGCAGTGTATTACAGTAACAAGATGTTCTTCGTGTTTCACTGTTGCAGTCATCACATTAGGGTTATCTGCCTGCAGGTAGCCCTCAGCCGGCCTGAATACCAGTGTCTTGGATTCATGCGTCGGATGTGGTCTCTTCTTCCATGTCAGGTCGTCAGGGGTATAAAACATGCAGCCAACGCCATTACATCAGTCTTTCTTGCCGTGCAGTGCCCAAAGCAGAAGCAGTTTGCAAGTGCTGGTCGGCCGACTCCTGAAATTTTCGTTTTCGAGTTTCAGAACCAAAGTCTTCAAAAAAAAAAAAAAAAAAGCTAAGTACCCCGTTGAGAATCCTTTTTCTTGCTCTTAACCGATGTCAGTAAAAGTTAACAGTTGTGTTACTTGTGGAAAGCAAATACCTCATAAAGATTTTCATTCATACTGCATTCCTTGCTTAGGCCCAGACCACGACGTCCCTCGCTGTCGGTTTTGTGCCTTGTTCAACCCCCGAACTATTCGTCGTCGGGCTATATTTGCAGCAAATTATTTTGGTACTCTGTATAACTACCCAGAAATGGCTTCAATAAGCCATCCGACTACCGATATTCCGAAAAAACATAAGGATAAAGACAGAGACAGACCGTATAGGTCCAAAACTGCCGACAACGCTTCCGTTAAACTAGTCGCCAGTTCGCCGGTACTCAGTGAGGAGCTTTTGCAGCCCCTGATACCCGCTACTTCAGATTTGCAGGCCTCTACTGAGACCCATTCGGAGTCCGGGTATGCTGCGAGATGCTTCTTCGACTATGGAGCCTGCGGATGTCTCTACCTTGGATGGGTCCGGAGCCGCTGGGCAGCCACCAGCTTCTGAGGGTGTATTCAGGCCTACAGACTTGCAGTTTAAACTGACGCCATCTTCTTCATCCAGGCCTAAAACTCGACCCACGCCTAGAAAACCAACATCCAAACCGCATGCTCAGGCCCATATGACTAAAAAAAACAAATGCTTAGAATGGCTGAAGCCCTTATTACCTTAATTAGGGGAAGCCAGCATTCCCCCTCTGAGACCTAGAACTGATTTTCCTTTTGATTCTTCTGATCAGGAATCTGATATTTCTGTTTCTTCTGATTACCAGGATTTGCCCCTATCTACCTATGAGGATTCTGATGCAGAGGATTCCATTCCCTCTGCTTTCCCTCCAGAAGATTTTTCTTTTGGTAAAACCTTGCAAACTCTCAGGGAGCATTTCCGCTGGGAAAGCCAGGATGACTCCAAAAAGAGGCTTAGGGAATTCTTACTCTTCCCTCAACACGGGCCTTTAGATATCCTGCCTGTTCTGGACATTGTGGATGATGTTTTCTTGGAATCTAGCCTTTCCCAGATACTTTACCTCCAGCTCCTAGAAAATCTGACCAGTATTAGAGTACCTGACTCTCACAAGTTCATCTTCTAGAATCCTACTGCAGATCCAGAGACCATTTCCCAAGGACCAAAGGGCATTAAGGCTACTGCTAACAAAAACCCTACCCCTTCTGATAGAGATTCTAGAACCTTGGACAGATGGGATAAGGATGTATGTACTACTGCTACTTTGGCCATTAGGGCTTTGAATTGCCAGTTTCATATGTTAAAGTACCAGCAGCATATTATGGGACTACTTAAACAGAAAATGATGTTGATTCCTGACTGTGCTGAACACAAAGAATTACAGGATTTAATGCATTCTGCAGAACAAGTTGGTAAACATACTTTGCATTGTGGTGTTGACTCTTTAGAAGCATCTTACAGGGCTGCTGTCACTGGGTCTGTACTGAGAAGGCATGCTTGGCTTAAGGAGCAAAACTTGCCAGATCATGTTTAAGCTAAATTACTGGATGCTCCCTTAAACCAAGACAGCCTGTTTGGCAAAAAAGCAGAAGTCCTCAAAAAGATGGAGGAAAAAGCTAAATCTATGCAAACTGTTAAAGATTTCCTGCAAGTACAGCCTCCCAGATTTAGTAGACATTGGCCTTCAAAGAATTGGTCCTTTCCAGCCTCTTTCAGGCCTTCTCAGTCCAAACCCAGGAACAGCAGACCACCTAGGTTACAGTCTCAGGCTACGGACAGGCCTAAGCAGTGGGGGGCTCCCACTTCCATAGCAGGGAGCAGTAAGACACCCCCTATGGGAAAATGGCACAATGACTTAACCTTAACCCTTCCAAGTCCTGCGCAGCTGCCTGCTCCCTTAGGAGGAAAGCTCGCCCTGCATGCAAAAAACTGGGACTCATTACCCAGGACAAATGGGTTTTGAATATAGTTTCCCAAGGATACAGGTTCCACTTCCACACCCTACCAACCCCAAATGGTTGGCCAGACCCACCCCAAAATCAGTGGGCAGGGGCTCAACAGCAGGATGTAATGGGATCCTATCTCGCCTACATTCATAACTGATGGGCTCGGAGCCGATCCATCGGCTCCGACTCGGCCAACTAATACACTAGCACGAAGTCTCTCATTGGCTGGGCTACTACCTATCCCAGGATGCACTACACCTGCTTCCCCAGATCTCGTTTGCCGCTTTACAAGCTGGACGTGGTCTCAACTTGGCTGGAGCTAAGTGGTCCCTTTTTTTACCTTTACTGGTCTTTGACCTTGGGTTTTTTCTATATATTAATAAAACAGCTGTTTTAACAGCTATTCTTTGTAAATTTGTTATATCTTCAGTTGCGTGTGTGAAGTGATTTCTGGTACTTTATTTTTGCAGTCGGGCAAGGCCCGTTTAAGTTAGAGGGCCTTTGCCCTACCTTTGAGTGCTGTTTTAAGTGGTGTTATTGTTGTTAATTGTTAATTGTTTTTTTTTCGGACTAAGCCCGTTTAAATTAGAGGGCTTTGGGCCGCTGAACTTGTTTTGTTCTGCGTCTGTTCACTGTGTTCTTGTCTGAGGTAATTTTTCCTCTCGGTACTCGTGCCTTGTGTCTCGTGCTCTTCAGTTGGCGCAAACCTTGTTAATATTTTTTTATTGCTTGTACGAGGGCCTGTATTATGTCAAAAGAGCAGAAGTCAGGCTTTAAAAAATGCACTCGGTGCAATTACAAAATGTCCATTACAGACAGCCATTCAATTTGCGTTTATTGTTTGGGGCCGAAACATCTACAGGAGACATGTAGTGTCTGTCATGCTTTCTCCTCTAGGGTTCTTCAAGAACGCAAAAACAAACTGATACTGAAGGGGCTTATTAAACCCTCCTTTGAGGAAGCCTTAGATCCTCCTGTTGCTCCCAAAAAGAAAAGATCGTCTGCTCCAACAAGTCCGTCGGAACCGACTACTAAAAAGCAAAAATTGACGACTTCTTCCTCGGCTCCACTGACTTCGGGGCCGAGGGTCGAAGGGTCTGCCTCGATACCTCTTTCCTCGGCTCCATTAGTTTCGGAGCCGCAGGTTGGAGTATCGAGAGGTGAATCACCTCCATCGGTTCCAATGGCTTCGGAGCCGGTGGAGGTGTGCAGCTCAGACTCTTCCCCCTCGGCTCCGAAGAAAGCTCCTTCAGCGCCGATTGTGGTCCATGCTGTGGTGGAACCGGCGCCGATAGTGTTGGAGCCTTTTCGGAGCCGGTCCCCTACTCTCTTGGAGCCGAGAGGAAAGTCTTCTCGTCGGTCTACCTCCTCTAAATCTTCGAGACTGTCTGATCAGGATCTGGATAGGATGATACAGAGGCTTTTCCAGTCTCCAGTTTTTGCTAAAATGGTCTCGGCTCCAGCCCAGTTGGCTTCGGAGCCGATCCCCCCTCCAACACATTCGATTCCTCCTCCAACCTCCTCGGAGCCGTTGGAGTCGGTGGTGGTGGAGCAAAGCGGAGCCATACGGTCGGAGCCGAGACCCCTTCGAGGTCTGTCTGTTCCGACTGTGCTTCCTACCCTGTCCTCCGGTTCAGGGTTTGGTACTGCGACTTCTTCAGCCGGGCTCGAGGGGAGCACTTTGGGATTGGGTGCTTCGATGCCTAGTCTTCCCCTCGGAGCATCGGCTGCTGGAATTCCCAGTGCCATCGTGGCCTCTAGACCAGTGACCTCCATGGAGTCTGGAGGTCCGGCCTTTGAGGCCATGAGGAGCGCGCTGGCCATGCCTTTGCCGGTTCAGCAGGCTTCTACCTCACCGTCCCTAGACTTGGAGACTGGTGCTTCTGTTGTGTTGCAGTCCCCCGGCAGCGGGGCCCCAGGGCCCCAGGGCCTGAGGATACCCCCATCGGGGGTTCCCTTCTTCCGGGAGGTCCGTCCGAAACTGCTTCGGACGAACCCCCACGGAAGAAATTGTGCAAGAGGAAGCACGTAGACTCCCAAGATGAGTCTGTTACATCGGATACTGACCTCGATGACGCAGAAGGGTCCCCCAAATCATCATCGGATGATATCTCTCTCTCAGATATCTTGGAGATTCTGAGACAGAGAGGTGATTGGCAGGCCAAAAACCCTTCAGCTGAGGAGTCAGTCTTCCTCAAGGCCTTTGGGGCACAGCCTTCCGCCTCCTGGGTGTCTCCGCCCTTCGATGAACTCCTTGATTTGGTTTCTCGAAGGGCGTGGGAACACCCTGATTCTGTGGAACCGGTGCCTGCGAGACCCAATAAGTTTCTGTCAGCCCCCCCCCCCAGAAGGAATTTCTGACGAAGGGTGTGCCTGTAGATGCTATGGTGGTGGCTTCTGCCACACAGCAGGACGTGGAAGAGGCTTCAACGTCTGTCCATCCTCCTAATAAGGATTCCAGGAGCATGGATAGGTACGGGAAGCGTACCCTGTCTTCAGCGGCTTTTACCCTACGGTCGCTGAATTATTTATGTCATTTTACTAGGCTCCAAAGGGACCTCCTTAAAGAGCTAAATGACTCCCTCACTGGTAATCTACCTGAGGCGCTGGCCCCGACTGTTGGCACCCAGATGACTACCCTGTTATCCATCGTTAACTCGTCCATGAGGCTCATTTCGTATGCGGCCGAAGGGGCGAGTAGAGCAGCGGGAACAGGCTTTGCCCTCAGGAGACACACCTGGTTATGCTTGTGTTCATTCGCGGAGGCCTTCAAGTCTTCCTTCGCTGACGCCCCCTTTGATGGGTCATCTTTGTTTGGACCCAAGGTGAAGGACACACTAACTCGGTGCGAGCAAGAGGGCAAGACTCTGACTGCCGTTGGGGCCCGTGTTTCCGCTCCTTCTAGGCCTTACCCCAAGGCTCAGAGAGGAGGGAAAATGTGGTTCAGAAAATCTCAGAAGTCCTTCCCTACTCCACCCAGTGATTCCCCCTCCAGAGGCAGGGGGGGGGGGATTCTGGAAGACGCCGCCCCAGAGGTGGCAGAGGCCCACGTAACTCTGGAGACCGCGACTCCTTTCCTGGTTCTTCATACAACCAGCGTCCCTGAGTTGTTGCCCGACTGTGCAACTTCGGAGCCAGTCGGGGGTCGTTTTGCGGTGCACCCACAAGCTTGGAAATCCATAACAAGCGATCAGTGGGTGCTTCGCATTATTACCAGAGGATATATCATCCCCTTCAACAAACCCCCCCTTTCCTTAAGGGAAATCCCGGACGTACCACCCAGTCAGCGGGATCAGGCAGCAATAGAGGTTTCAAAGCTGCTAGAAAAAGGAGCCATCCAGCCTGTCCCCACCGACCAGATCGGATCAGGAACTTACTCAAGATTATTTTTGGTACCAAAAAAGACAGGGGACTTCAGGCCCATTTTGGACCTCAGTTCATTGAATCGTTTTGTACAAAAGTCCAAATTCCGAATGGTCACCCTTCAATCTATTCTTCCTTTGCTGGAGAAGGATGCATGGATGTGCTCCATAGATCTCCAGGATGCTTACTATCACATTCCGATAGCTCAAGAGTCCAGGAGACACTTACGCTCGCCTCGAGTCAGTCATTTCCAATTCGAGCACTGCCCTTTGGTCTCACCACAGCCCCAGGGTGTTCACCAAGTGTCTGGCAGTGGTGACTGCTCACCTGAGGAGTCTGGGATTCCAAGTGTTTCCATACCTAGACGACTGGCTCCTTACTGCCACCTCCGAGCATCTACTATTCCAGGCGCTCAACGCCACATTCACCTTGGGCCGCTTCTTGGGGATTACGTTCAATTGGCAAAAATCTGTACTACAGCCATCTCAGCGTATTACTTTTATAGGCGCAGACTTAGACACAAAAAGAATGCGCGCCTTTTTACCGGCAGCAAGAATTCAGGTTCTACAAAATCAAGTCAAATCCTGTCTTCCCCTATTAAGAGCCCCGGCCCATCGGATTTTACAACTGTTGGGTTCGATGGCGTCAACCATACTCTTAGTCCCTTTAGCCAGACTTCACATGCGAATATTACAGTGGCTTCTGTCGGTTCAATGGTCCTATCAGGAACTTCCCTTGAACCATTTAGTCATGATCACGGAGAGTTGCCGTCGGGATCTGCGCTGGTGGCTTCTCCAATCCAATCTCGACCAAGGGCGACCCTTTATTCCTCAACATCCCGTTGCCACTGTGACTACGGACGCCTCCCAGGTAGGGTGGGGGGGTCATTACCTGGACAGGTCGGTCCAAGGCACATGGCAAATCCAGGAAACGCATTTGCATATCAATATCCTGGAGATGAGAGCGGTACTCTTGGTACTTCAAGCTCTCCATCACGCTCTTCCGCAAGGTCCGATTGCTATCCTATCCGACAACATGTCGGTGGTTTGGTATATAAACAAGCAAGGTGGAACCAGGTCTTACCCACTGTGCAGAGAAGCCATGAGACTTTGGCACTGGGCGGTAGCTACCAACCGCTTTATAATGGCAACGCACATATCGGGGAAATCCAATGTGATTGCGGACAGATTAAGCAGAACCATTCTTTTACCCCACGAGTGGTCCCTCAACCAGAGAGTAGCTGCGAAAATCTTCGTCAAATGGGGTCTCCCTTGCTGCGATCTGTTTGCCAGCCCTCACAATGCGAAATGCAGAGAGTTCTTCACGCTGTTCCCCTCCCAGGGACAGATTCCCAGGGACGCTCTGACCCACATTTGGCCCCCCGGTCTTCTTTACGCCTTCCCTCCGTTTCCCCTCCTACCGAGGGTAATACAGAAGGCCATTTACCTGGAGAGCGAGATGATTTTGATTGCCCCGCACTGGCCTCATCAAGTTTGGTTCCCTTTCCTACAGAGGCATGCGGTAGAGGGTCCATGGTTTCTGGACCCGGTGCCAGACCTGTTGACTCATCAGTCAGGACGGCTTCACCCGTCTCTCAGGTCTTTGAAGTTGGCGGCATGGTTACTCCGCTTCCATCCTTAGTCCGAGACAATTCTCTTCCTCCGGACGTGATCCACATATTGTCTTCTTCTCATAAACCTTCCACTGTCAAACTTTATTCCAGCAAATGGAAAAGGTTCGCCTTCTGGGCTCAGGAACGGGTATAGACCCCTTACTGCACCAGTATCGGAGGTTCTGAATTTCCTGGCCTCCCTTTTTCAGTTGGGCTCTTCAGTTTCTACCATTAAGGTTCAGCTAGCGGCTATCTCTAATTTTCATGCTTCCTTTGAACCTTCATTGATGTCTCACAAACTTTGTAAGGCTTTCCTTAAAGGAGCATGGCTCCTTAGGCCTCCAATATCTCACCCTGTCCCCCCTTGGGACTTGAATATGGTTCTTGCTGCCCTAACTGCCCGTCCTTTCGAACCAGCTGCTACCTGCGATTTAAAATTTCTGTCCTGGAAAACGGCCTTTTAGTGGCCATAACTTCCGCCAGGCGGTTTCAGAACTTCAAGCTCTTTGTTCTGATCCTCCCTATTTGATTTTTCACAAGCATAGAGTTTCCTTGAAATTAAACCCCTCCTTTTACCAAAGGTAGCCTCTTCCTTCTGTATTCAACAAACTATAGAGCTCCCTGTGTTTTTCCCAGAGTTCTCTAATAACGCAGAATATATCTTGCATCAATTGGACGTCCATAGACAACTGCGTTTTTACTTGAATAGAACCGCTCACACGCGGAAATCAAATCAATTGTTTGTTTCCTTTGCAATGAACAAATTGGGTCAACCAGTAGCAAAAACCTCCATAGCTAAATGGATTAAAGATTGTATCATTTTTATTTATTCACAGGCTAACAAAGAGCTTCCCTTTCCAGTCAAGGCTCATTCTACCAGGGCAATAGCTACTTCTGTAGCTTTTCACTCCAAGTTATCTATAGATGATATTTGTGCTGCGGCAACCTGGACTTCTTCGCACACTTTCATTTCTCATTACAAATTGGATGTGGTTTCTCGAGGCAGGGCTTCCTTTGGTTCCACAGTTCTCAGGATTGTTTTCCAATGAGCCACCCGGGATTTAGGTGCTAGGGACGCTGTCCCATCAGTTATGAATGTAGGCGAGATAGGATCCCATTACATCTTTTAGTTATGTACTTACCATAACTTCGGATGTATGGGATCCATCTCGCCTACATTCATAAGTACCCACCCTCCTTCCCCCTTCCATTTGGATTTAGAGGAGCTGTAGTCCCATTTGGAGATCTTTTCTTGAAGAACTTTAGTTGGTTGTAGTGACTACTAGTTTTTTCTGTGTTTGCATGGATGTATGAAAGCGAACAAACAAGATCTGGGGAAGCAGGTGTAGTGCATCCTGGGATAGGTAGTAGCCCAGCCAATGAGAGACTTTGTGCTAGTGTATTAGTTGGCCAAGTCGGCTCCGAGCCCATCAGTTATGAATGTAGGCGAGATGGATCCCATACATCCGAAGTTATGGTAAGTACATAACTAAAAGTTCTCTCTCTTCTAATTATCAAGGCTATTCAACCTGTCCCAGCAGATGAAAGGGGACAAGGTTTTTATTCAAGACTTTTCCTGGTACCCAGAAAAGACCGCTCCTGGCGTCCTATCTTGGACCTTTATTCTAAACACTTTTTTGGTAATCCCAAAATTCAAGATGCTAACACTTTAACAGCTGCTTCCTATGATAGGCAAAGATGCCTGGTTGGCAACCTTAGACTTCAAGGAAGCTTACCTGTACATTCCAATAAGGAAATCTTGCAGGAAATACCTACGTTTCAGGGCAGGCTCCATGCACTTTCAGTTCTCTGCACTTCCATTTGGCTTATCTACTGCACCCAGGGTATTCAAAAAGTGTCTAGCTCCAGCCATTGCATTTTGCAGGCAGAGAAATATTCAGATATACCTGTACTTGGACGGTTGTCTGATTCAGGCAGAAAGCCAGGAATTGCTATTAAAGCATCTGGCATTCGTAAAGAAACTTCTAAACTCACTGGGGTGTACACCATCAACGAAAATAAATCTCAACAAGTACTCTGCCAACAAATTGTATTCCTTGGAGCAAGCCTGAATACAACTTCCCAGATGGCTTTCCTCACTCCAAAGAAACAAGTTTATTTGACAACCTACTTCAAACTACTGGCCACAAAGACCCAGCTATCTGCAAGGAAAATTCTGCAAGCCCTGGGGTTCATGGCCTCTTACATTCTACTAATTCCGTATGCAAGACTGCATATGAGGAAACTGCAATGGTATCTAAAAAGCCTATGGTGTCAACATTCTCAGGACCTGGAATCAATGATTTCTATCATTCCTTGTATAAAGACAGAGTTCCTTTGGTGGGCAGAGGCCTGCTGCCACAGCAAGGGGCTCCCTTTCACTCTACCCCCTGCCCCCCAAACCCTAACAACAGATGCATCAGACTATGCATGGGGGGCTCACTTGGCAGGGTAGTGCATTCAGGCAAATGGAACCCGAGAGAGATGCACCTGCATATCAACCAAAAAGAAATGTTAGCTGTACAGAATTCCCTGACAGCCTTCAAGGACCACATTCTTCCTGAACAATTATTGGTAAAGACAACACCACAGTTATGTGGTACATAAACAAGCAGGGGGGGAACCCACTTGTACCCTCTCTGCGGACTAGCCATGGCTCTGTGGAACACAGCCTTGAGCTACCAAGTGCACCTACAAGCTCAATTCCTGCCAGGCAAGCTAAATTCACTGGCAGATGACCTAAGCAGAAATCTCATGGACCTACACAAATGGAAACTGGAACCAAATATATTCAACCTCTTGAACAAATGGGGAACCCCGGAGATAGACCTGTTGGCCTCCCCTAAGAACTACCAATTGGACACATTCTGCACAAGGACTCTCCACAGTCGAGCTTGGAAAGTGGATGCCCTGTTCTTTACTAGGGAAAGCCTCTCAGTTTATGCCTTTCCCCCTCTGCTTCTCCTCTCGAAGGTTCTGCTAAAGATTAAACAGGACAAACCAAGGACAATACTGATTGCACCAGACTGGCCACGCCAGTGCTGGTACCCCCCTCTTGTGCAGTATGACACTGCTGGAAAAATGGCACCTCCTCAGATCCCTTCCCTGCTGTCCCAGTAGGCGGGCCAAATTCTGCACCTTCAGCTTCATACCCTGAACCTTGCAGCCTAGCTAATTCCTTGAACTCTCCAATAGCATCCCTCAGTAAGCAGGTGCTAGATGTCATTCTGGAGGCAAGGAGGCCTAGTACTAGAAAATACTATGCTGAAAAATGGAAAAGATACTGTTCCTGGAGCCATACTCAGGGGATGGGCACAACGGCGCCCAGCTTACCTCATATTCTTCAGTACTCAACAGAAATGCTCCACAAGGGCCTATCCTTCTCGTCTATTAAAATTCATGCCTCTGCCATTTCAGCTCATTATAATACTGAACCACCCCTCTTCTCTCACCCCCTCCTAAAGCAATTCCTCATAGGGGCCAAAAGTTTAAGACCCCCTACTCCAGCCTAGGACCTTAACTTTGTATTGGAAAAGCTCACTCTCCCTCCTTTTGAGCCATCTGCACCTGCAGAGTTGAAATTCCTTTCTTGGAAAACAGCCTTCCTTCTAGCCATCACTTCAGCAAGAAGAGTGTCCGAATTACAGGCCCTCATGGCAGTGGAATCCTTCATTATCTTCCATGCAGACAGAGTTTCCCTTGGGACCAAACCTTCCTTTATGCCCAAGGTGGTGTTTAGTGTGGCCCTTAATCTGTTTATTCATTTGCCTACCTTTTTCCTGAATCCACAAAGCAAAGGAGAATGAATACTGAATTCTTTGGACGTGCACAGACAACTTAGATTTTATTTGGGCAGGGCTACGCCTCTCAGAAAACTTGAACAGCTGCTTGTTGGCTTTGCTGCTAGGGCAGAGGGGAAGACCATTTCAAAGCAAACCATTTATAAGTGGGTAGCCCATTGCATTAATTTCTGCTATAAGCACCATGGAAAACCTACCCCACAGGGGATAAGATCACATTCTATCAGAGCTGCATCTATGTCTACAGCCTTTTACACAGGTGTCCCTACCAGGGACATCCTAGAAGCTGCTACCTGGAGCTCTGTACATACGTTCACCAAGCATTACTACATGCCTATTTTTTTCTAAATCCAGAGCTGGTTTTGCCACTGCTGTCTTGCAGGGCTTAATAGCTGGCCCTAATGCTTTCTAGCTTCCTCCTCCCTTCCTTAGCTTTGGGAGTCTACCCAAATGTTGTGACTGCAACAGTGAAACATGAAGAACATAGTACAGTTGCATACACTTACCATAAATGTAGATGTTCGAGTGCATTCACGGTTGCAGTCCTGGTTATCCTCCCTCCAGCCCCCTGACTTCTCTTGGCTCTACCTTTCCTTCTTGTTTGGTGTATTTAAGCTTTCTGGTGTATTTGCTTTTTGGTGGAGGGATACCATAACTTATAATTGCTTCCCATTGTGGGGGCACCTGACATTTGGGGCAAGAAAAACTGATGTAATGGTGTCGGCTGCATGTTTTATACCGCTGACGAACTGACGTCATGGAAGAAGAGACAGCATCTGATGCAGGAATCCAAGACACTGGTATTCAGGCTGGCTGAGGGCTACCTGCAGGCAGATAACCTTAAAGTGATGACTGTAACAGTGAATGCACTCGAACGTCTACATTTATGGTAAGTGTAGACAGCTGTACTTTATAATTCCATATTGCTGTCCCTTTTTTAATGGCACAGACATCGATATTCATGATGGCAGATACATGAATATTTCATAGTTTACAGAGGACGTCAGGAATTCTCAGGGGGAGGTGTGGTTTGTTCTGGACTTGCTACTGTGCATCCTGCGAGGTACTTCTCTAACACAAAGCCCAGATTTGGGCAACTTTTAACTCTTAATTTTTTTCACATTATTTCCGACATTGTGACAACCCATTCATATTTATGGGATGCCTGCATGTCAGATGTCCGTATCCTGGGGACTGCCCGTAACACAATTGGTCCTATTTTTCCTGTCAAAAAGAAACAGAAAACCAATGTTGCATCTTCTTCTCAAATTTCTTTGGATAGGAGTAGTTTACTGGGTCTGGTTCATAGTTTAATTCAGGCTGTTGATGCTTCCTGTAAAGAAGTTTCTGGTAAAAGAAAGAGGGATTCCTCTTTTCCTGAAGAGATTTAAGATTTTGAATCTAAACAGGAAGATGTAGGGATGGATGCAATGCTTTTTCCTTAGCTTTCTGATTCACCCTTTGGGGGTTTCTTTTTCTCTGAATCTCTTGCTATAATGTGCTGGTGTTTTCAGTGGGAGAACACTGAGGTTTCTCAGTCTCAGAAAATACTATGAGTTTTGCAGAAGAATTTTTGAGAACCGACATCCATGCCTCCTGTGATGTCAGCTTTAGATGTTGTGTGTGTATTACTGCCTGCAATTTTCCTGATAGTCATCTGCCCCTAAAAAGGCAGATAGGATGCACAATGTTCCTCAGTCTTTTAAATTCTTATAAACTATTCCCAAACGGACTCAACAGCTATAGCTTTAACTGATTCTATTGCTGCTAAGCAAGGTAATTCCAGCCCTGCTGTTTCTGATAAGGATGGGAAAATTAATGAACGGTATGGGAAAAGTGTACATTTTTGCAGCTTTGATTTTTGATAGTCTGGCTCATATGTTTGTTAAAATTTGCAAATACGAGGAATGCTTTATCTGCAGTTTCTGCTTATGACGAAAAATCTGCTTTAAATCACTTGGTTTATTCTGTTGCGCAGTCTACTCATTGTTTGCAGTCCGTGTGTATGACTCTGATACTTCTTCCAGGGCTTTGGCCACTAGTACTGTTTTGAGGTTGTTTGCATGGCTGCATTTTCAGAACCTCCTAGATGATGTTGAAAATGAGATTTTAAATTCCCCTTGGAGAGAGATTGTGTTTGGCCCCTCTGCTGCAGAGGTGATCAAAAAGTGTGATGAAAGGGACAAGCTGATCCAGGGCATCTCTGATTTTTCAAGCCTCCTTCTCCAGATTGTCTAAGGCATGTTTTATCTCTTCATCCAGTTTTGGCAAAAACAGAAAAAAATAGTCCCAACAAAATTTAGGTAAACAGACATTTAAGAAGAAATGACAAGGGGCTTCCAAAAAGAAGTCTTGAACCTCCCAAAACGGTAGACAGGCCAACATGTCTGAGTGATTATTCAAGAGACCTTGTGATTCCCTTTTACACTGGCCTGTTTTTTTTCTTCCAGAAAGTAAGAATCTCCATTTTCTCTTTAGTAACAGATTGCTTCAGACACATGGGTTATGAAAATCATTTATCAGGGTTAGAGGTGGTAGTTGGAGGAAATTCCTCCTTTCCAGGGGGTCATTCTTCATCCTCCAGATCTGACTATCATGTTTCTACCTGCTGTCCCAAGGAGTTATAGAACCAGTTCCTCCTTCCCAGGTAGGGCAGGGTTTTTAAGAATATTCCTAGTGCCAAAAAAAAATTGCTTGGAGACCATTTCTGGATCTTTCTCCCCTAAACATATTTGTAATGGTACTCAAATTCAAAATGTCATTTCACAATCTGTTACCAGAAACCTTAAAAGGGAGAAGAAGAGGTAAAGTTAGATTTAAAAGATACTTATCACATCCCTATTCATGCAGACTTCAGATGGCTTTTTTGTGTCTGGTTCACATTATCAATTTTCTGACTTATCCTTTGGACTATCCACTGTGTGATGCCCCACCACTGAACCAATAATCAAGGAGCTTCAGTCCTTACCACTGGCACCGGGGGGAGCATACAGTGAGAGGGTGACAAGGTACACACACAGTATTGCCAGATATAGTTCTCTGTATCAAGTGCAATTTCCCTTAAGAGTACACAGAGACCACAGTCAGTCATTGGCTGGTTTCTCTCTTTCTTCAGACTCCCCACTGGCACAGATATACAGTTGAGATAGCTGAGTGACCAAGCCAGGACCTCCAGCACCCTTTCTGTCCAACCAGTGCTTCACATCCCTGTCCAGGTTGCTGACGCACACTCTCTTTGAGGATTGATTTATACACACACATACACCTGGGAAAGGCTGGCACAGGTTGACTAGCTATGCCTCCTTTTGCCCAGACTATAAGGTAGTTATCACTGCCACCAGCCAGACCCTTATCAGCTATTTTATGGCCCCTCAACAAAGGGTGTCCAATATTACTGTTTAATGTCACTATTAATACAGATGGCAGCTTGACCAAGAGCACGGTTAGGAGTGGCCGACAGTGTCATCAAATAAATATACAAGTACTCACAGAACTTAAATGTCTCTACACAGATCAGCCACAATGAAATGTTTAAATATATTTAATAATGCATAAAAGAAAAAGACAATACTAAATATATATTTACAGTAACATCAGAGTTCAAAATCACAGGAAATATTTAAAACAGCAATTCAGGACAGTTTCAAATAAATGAAAAATATCTAAACTAAGCTTTTCTATATTCCAGACTATATCTAATATTATACCTTGGTTAACTTAAGAGCAAGGCAGATGCTTGGTGAATGGTTCATGTCAGGTCCAAGACAGAATACAGAATGCTCTGTCTCTCTAAGAGAGTTCTGAAATTAATATCTCAAATATTACTTTTGGGAGAGCTTGCAGAATGATATAATTTCTTGTCATCTGACTCTATCCCAGATGAAACCCCCACTGCTGGAATTTTGCAATATTTAGCATCTACCTGAGAAAATACATAGACCGCAAATCTTTGGCAGATAATAGATGTCATAAAATAACTGCATTCCTTCACATTTCAAAACTAGTAATTATTTCACATTAAAGACAGTACAGAAAGCTTCTAAGCACAGACTCTATCTGTAGCTCATTGAAAACTGAAAGATACCATCTTTTTATGGCCTCGCCATAAAGTAATTTAATTTCAGTTATTTTTATGAAGTTAACCTCCTGCATTCCAGTTTCCACTGTTAAAAATATATGCATGTGTTACAATAGTGCATGTACATTTCTGTTCTATTCCAGTAGGGCACACTGTGGTTATATTTCAAACAGCACTTCGAAAAACCTTTTCAACACACACTTATGTACCAGCAGTTTGATATACACATGACATCCAGTTCTAATACATTTGTAACACAAGCATCTTGTATAAATCATGTTGGTACTCCCAAATGACGTGTAATTATTTACAAAATTCCAGATAGCTGTGCTGGCAGTATTTCCCTTTGTCGCACTTCTTCCCCCCTTGAAAACTCAAGCTAGTTTTTCAAGTGACCATTGAGAAACGCTTGAGAGGGATGAGCCTATCTGGGAATACATTACCCGATACCCTTTCTTGAGATCCCAGCTGCTTTGCATTGCTGACCCCATTACAGTGTTGCACTGTCATATCATATGCCTGCAACTCTCTAGGCTCCACCATAGTAACTTGGGATTTTGCTGGTTGGCTCCCTGTAGCCATAGATCCCCCTCAGCCTCCTGCTGCCTCCTACTGCAAATGTGTAGCACCAGGGCCTCCCTATCATGATAAGGTTTCCTCATGTTAATGTGGTACAGTTTGTGCTCCTGCCTAGCAGTGCTACCAAGTAGTTAACATCACTGACCTTCCTTACCACTTTGAAGGGTCCCTCCTAAGCTGCCTGCAGCTTGTTGTGTCTGACAAGAATGAGAACCATAACCTGCTGCCCCACAGCATACCCTCTAGCTTGAGCATTCCTGTCATACCAGACCTTTTTCTGTGGTTGGGCTTCTGCCAGGTTCTTCTGGACCAAGACCATGAGTTCCCAGAGCCTTGTCCTGAGGTTTAGGACATATGCCACAGCAGACTCCTTGTGGGATTCACACTCACCCTCCCAACTCATCACAAATCAAATCTAGAGGTCCCCTCACCATATACCCATACAGCAATGATTCCTGGGGCACCTATCTGTAAGCAAACAACAGATTGGGTAAATATTTGTCCCACTCCCTCTTAAACTGGTCTGCAAATGCCCGTAGCATGGTCTTTAGTGTAAAGTTTGACCTCTTCACCAGGCCACTAGTCTGTGTGGTAGGGGGTGGTTTTTAGGTGCTTCACTCCATAGTACTTCCACAGACAAGTCAGTAGGTCTGATGTGAAATTGGCACCTCTGTCAGTCAGTATTTCTTTTGGAAAACCTACTCTGCTGAAAATTTCTAACAAGGCATTTGCCACCTTTTCTGCTTCAGTGGAGGACAGAGCCATTGCCTCAGTGTATCAGGTATCATAATCTACTACCACTAGGATATACTTCTTTCCTGTAGAACTGAGGGTACTCAGAGGCCCCACAATATCCATAGCTACCCTCTGAACCATCTCTTCAACCACAGGCAAGGTCATCAAAGGAGCTTTTACCTTGTCTCCTGCCTTACCTACTTTTTTGGCACTGCTCACAGGTCCTGCAATACCCTGTTACATCCCTGGAAATCCCAGGCCAACAAAGTTCTGCATGATACGTCTCTTGGTACGTTTTATGACCATATGTCTTGCAAAGGGAATATCATGGGCTATGGCTAGAAGTGCCAGATGACAGGCTCTGGGCACTACCAACTGCTCTATTCTCTCACTCTCTAGCCCTCCCTCAGGGGTCCACTCTCTATATAGTAACCCTTTGACCCAGTATACAGATTCCCCTTTTCCTTGAGAATCCGGTGTCTCTTTGGCTGTCTCCCTCAAGCCCTGTAATGTAGGGTCTGAGAGCTGAGCCTGTCTCAACTCTCTCTTTGTAACCCTTTCCAGCTCCCCTTCCACAGGAAGTGTGGTATCCTCTGACAGCCATGTCTCACTGTCAGCCTGGGTACTAGTACTCACCTCTGCCCTTGCAGTCACTCTGTCCAAGGGAAAATCGGTACCCACCAGCAGCTGTGGCTCACCTTCAGTCTCACTGCTACAGGGTAGCTCCCTCTCTGAAGTAACCACGACACCAGTCCTGGCTTTGTGTGCGGTCTGTCTGGGTCTCCCTCAGCTACCAGACTCGTATGCTTGTCTCCAAGCCTGACTGCATGCAGACAAGGTACTGCATTATCAAGATCATTCCCTATTAGGCCATCTGCAGGGATATCCTCAAACACACCTACTTGCTTGCTTCCTTTTACACCCTCCCAGTCGAGGTGAACCCTAGCCAAATGTATTTCGAATGGAATCCGTCTTAAAGCTCTGACTGGAGTAGACTGCCCATGCAAGTAGTGCTCCTCTTTAACCATTGCAGGCTTCACAATGGTTCGGTAAGAGTCTGTGTTTCTCTTGGCAGTGGCCTATTTTCCATCTACTATGATAAGATATAACCTCTTGTGGTAGTTTAGTACCCTTGTCTCCAGACAACTTACTGCTGGCATTCTGTTATTCCCACTTACTGGCTCTCCCACCTTTTGTTCCCTCCCTTGTCTCCATGGACATCTATATGCTACATGACCCCACTTGTTGCATTTAAAACATTTAACCCTTGGTTCTGGCCGTGTACCTGAACTAATGGCTTCCCCTGCTACTGATGGACTTTGCTGGGGTGGTTTAAGCTGCCCACCATGGGTTCCCTTAGACTCATGAGCAGCATTGGGTATCCCTTTCCTGTTATGTGATGCCCTGCTTGCTAGATACAGGTCTCCCTTTTTCCCCAATTAGTCTGCAGTATTACATTCGCTATCTGCTAACCAGATTCTCATGTCCTCAGGCAATGTGCTAAGGGCTTGTTCCCTCACCAAAAGGTCTGCCAGCCCTTCAAAAGTAGTGACCTGATACCCACTTACCCATCTATGAAAATAAGTGCTTAACTCAGCAATATATAAACACACACCTTCACGTACCTTGCGTCTGTGCTTACGAAACATTTTTCTGTAAGCTTCAGGTGTTAACATAAAGCACACTAATAAGCAATTTTTAACAGTATTGTAATTTAAGCATTCAGTATCAGACAATTTAGAAGTAGTAGTTACAGCTTTACCATGGAGTAAGGGGGTCAGGAACCGTACCAAGAGCCCTTGGTCAGCATTGTACTATTTACAAACTCTTTCAAACATTTGAATAAAATTATCAAAATCATCACCCTCTGTAAATTGTGGTAGAAATTTTACTGATCTTTGTTGGTTATGGGGTTCGGTTATTCCCTTCCCATTACCTCCATGATCCTGGCGAAGTCAGCATCTTCTTTTCATGTTGCCTCTGCCTGTCATTTTCTTCAGCTTCCAGATGTCTCGGTCTCTTTGCTGATTCTAATGCCATCTGTTTCTCCTTTTCTTCAGCCTCCAAACACAACAGTCTCTCTGCCGATTCTAGTTCTAACCGTTTGGCCTCCAGTTCAAGTCTCTTTAACTGCAGACAGACTTTTAAGTCCTCTGAGGCAAGGTTGGACTATCCATTTTCTGAGAGTTGTACATCCCCAAGGCTAGTCTGTTTGTCCTTATTGTTGCTACTCTTTGCTACAGCTGCACTAAGGCTGCAATCATTTCTGCATTAGTCAGGTTGCATGCTCCAGGCCTTTGGCTTGACACATTTCAGCCAACTGGTTCCTTGTCAGCTTGTCATACTCCTCTGCTGACATCCTTGACTGCTCTCCCTGACTTAACAAAAAAAAACTAGTGTGATGTGAAACTCTGAATGTTCACTGTGTGTCTGCTTGAGAGTGCAAACACCTTTTTTAGTGACCACTGTTTACAGGCTACAGGAGTTCAATATCTACAGCACTAAATCCCAGGATGTGGATATCCCACCACTGCCAGCCAATAAATGTGATGCCACACCACTGAGCCAGTAATCAAGGAGCCTCAATCCTCACTACTGGCACCAGCAGGGGACGTACTCTTAGAGGATAACAAGGTGTACACACAATTTTTCCAGATGCAGGTCTCTGCAACAAGTGCAATTTTCCTTAAGAGCACACAGAGACCACAATCCATCCGGGACTGGTTTCTCCCAATTTCTTCAGATCACCAGTAAGACTACCCACTGGCACAGCTGTAGAGTTGAGATCTCAGCTGAGGGACCAAGCCAAGACCTCCACCACCTTCTCTGTCCAACCTGTGCTTCGTGTCCCTGCCCAAGTAGCTGGCACACACACTCTTTGATGTTTGATTCATATACACACACACATACACCCACACCCCCGTGAAAGGCTGGCACACGTTTACTAGCTATGCCCGCATTTGCCCAGACAATAAGGTAGTTATCACCGTCACCAGCCAGCTCCTTATCAGCTACTTTAAGTCCCTTAACAATACTATTAATACAAATGGTAGTTTGACCAAGAGTAAGGCTATTAGGAGTGGCCCACAGTTTCACCAAATAAATATGCAAGTATTCTCAGAACTTAAATATATCTAGACAGATCAGCCACAATGAAATGTTTAAATATATTTAATAATAAATAATAAAAGAAAAAGACAGTACTAAATATATATTTACAGTGACATCGGAGTTAAAAATCACAGGAAATATTTAAAACAACATTGCAGGACAGTCTGAAATAAATGAAGAAAAATATCTAAACTAAGCTTTGCTTTATTTCTGACCAGGGTTGCCAGACGTCCCTGTTTGGGTGGGACTGTCCCGAGATCAGCAGCCTGATCCCAAGTCCCGCACTGCCGGTTTAAATCCTGGGCAGCCTCCGCTTTGTTTTTTTTTTTTTTGATTGGCCCGTATACCGACATACGAGCCAATCAAAAATCGCTAAACACAGAGCTTCTTGTGTTTAATGTGGAAGTCTGCATTAAACACAAGAAGCTCCGTGTTTAGTGATTTTTGATTGGCCTGTATGCCGGTATACAGGCCAATCAAAGCAGAGCTACTTCTGTTTAATGCGGAACTGCGATGTTCCGCATTAAACAGAAGTAGCTCCGTGTTTAGTGATTTTTGATTGGCCCATATACCGGTATACGGGCCAATAAAAACATCACAAAACAGAGCTACTTCTGTTTAATGCGGAACTGCGATGTTCCGCATTAAGCAGAAGTAGCTCTGTGTTTATTTATTTTTGATTGGCCCGGGCCAATCAAATAAAGATAAACACACAGAGCTACTTCTGTTTAATGCGGAACTCTGATGTTCCGCATTAAAGACGTGGAAGACCTTTTTTTTTTTTTTAAGTCTTCACTTATAGTGAAAGACCTTTTTTCTTTTTTTCTTTTTTAGTCCCTACCTGGCCAGTCGGAAATCTGGCAACTCTGTTTCTGACTATATCTAAGAGGATTACTATACCCTAGTTAACTTAATTAAGGGCAAGGCAGATGTGTGGTGAATGGTTCATGCCAGGTCCAAGACAGAATAGAGAATGCTCTGTCTCTCTAAGAGAGTTCTCAAATTAATATCTCCATTATTACTGCTGGGATAGCTTACAGAATGACATAATTTCTTGTCATCTGACTGTATCCCAGATGAACCCCCCACTGCTGGAATCTGGCAATATTTAGCATGTACCTGTGAAAGTGCATAGACCTCAGATCTTTGGCAGACGCTGGAATTCATAAAACAATTGCATCCCTTCACATTTCAAAACTAGTAATTATTTCACTTTAAAGACAGTGCAGAAAGCTTCTCAGCAGAGACTTTTTTGTAGCTCAATGAAAACTGAAAGATACCATCTTTTTATGGCCTAGCGGTAACGTGGTTTAATTTCTGTTATTTTTCTGAAGTTAATCTCCTGTATTTCAGTTTCCATTGTTAAAATATACATATTTAAACAGTTACAATAGGGCATGTATATTTCTTTTTTATTCCAGTAGGGCACACTAGAGTTATATTTCTAATAGTACTCTGCAAAAACCTG
Organism: Protopterus annectens; assembly: GCF_019279795.1. Taxonomy (NCBI): domain Eukaryota; kingdom Metazoa; phylum Chordata; order Ceratodontiformes; family Protopteridae; genus Protopterus; species Protopterus annectens. Next base: position 408,846,356 of record NC_056727.1, read on the forward strand.
TTCAACACACACTTCTGTACTAGCAGTTTGATATACACATGAGATCCATTTCAAATACATTTGTAACTCAACCATCTTGTAAAATCATGTTGATATTCACAATTGACATATAATTATTTACAAAATTCTAGATAGCTGTGCTGGCAGTATCCCCTTTGTCACTAGCAGTATTCCCCTTCATCACACCCTGCACTAAGAGTGTTAAAGTGTTTACCTCCAGTTCTGGCTCATTGCAGGCTGCAGGGTATCCACATTTTTCCATATTTGCATGACTTGCTTATCTTTGCAGAGTCTTTTTCAAAGTGTGAAGAATCTCTTACTTGGAGGAGAGATCTGGATTCCATGAGAATGTTCAAAAGTCTTTCTTGACTCCCTCACAGAGGATTGTGTTCCTGGGATGTATACTGGGTGTATGCATTGAAATAGCTTTTCTTCTACAAGAAAAATAGATCTTTTAGGTAGATTTATTTCTAAGGTTTTCCACTCAGACTTCTGTAAGGGAATACCTTAGGAGTTGGGGTCTTATGGCATCTATGATTCTCATGATAATCCTGGCAAGATTCCACATGAAAAAGATACAGTGGTACCTGAAGTCTCTCTTTTCCCACCAACAACACCCTTTATCTTTTCAAATTCCAGTGCTGGGGTTTGGCAGAACAGAAATCTTTTGGTGTAGAAAATTGGTATCCTTAAATCCAGGTCACACCTTCTCTCTCCCTGCACCAAAAAAGTCCGTCACTACAGATGTTTCAGACTTTGCTTTGGGAACAGTTTCAGGAGGGATAAAAGTGCAGGGGGGTGTGGGATACCAAGGACAGACACAAGCAGATAAATATCGAGGAGGTACTTTCCCTGATCAAGTCATTCAACTCTCTGAACCATCTTTTGTCCCTGGGACCCTTTCAGATGGTTACAGACAATACCACAGTTATGTGGTACCTCAAGAGGCAAGGTTGAAGCAGATTGTACCTCCTTTGCAAGTTAGCCATGTTAGCTTTGGATATAATTTCACAGCACAATCTTACTCTACAGGCATCCTACATTCCGTCAGAGGAAAGTTGTGTGGCAAACAAGTTGAGCATGACCAGGGCAGACCCTTGAAAATGGAAACTTGATCATGGCATCTTCCAAGGTTTGATACATCTGTGGGGAGTTCATCAAATAGACCTCTTTACCTCCTCTCTGAACAATCAACTGGCAATATTCTGTTCCAGGACTCCATACAAGAAGGCCTGGAATACAGATGCCTTTTATTTTCTTTGGACAGGAATGTTCCTTTATGCCTTTCCACCCTTCCTGCTAATATCCAGGAAACTTGTGAAGATTCAGAAGGAATCCCTCAAGAACATTATAGTGACTGCCTTCTGGCCCAGGCATCTGGGGTTCTCCCTTCTTTTGGAAATAGCCAGCAGCATTTACCACAGGCTTCCTCACAGAGTGGATCCACTCAGAAAAGAACAGGGATGTTTGATATACCCTGACCTGAATCATCTTCAGCTGACTGCCTGGATGTTAGGGTCTTAATATCTTTTAGGCATCTGTTTACTGAGGGCGCGCAGCCAGGTACCTATGGAGGCAAGAAAGCCTGCTACTAGAAAGTCTTACAATAGCAAATGAAAAAGTTTTTTTTAGTTGATGCTGACTGCATAACCAGCACCCATTCAGGGCTAGTTGTTCTCCTTTTGTACAATATTTGCATTACGTAGTATCTTATGTCCTTTCTTCATCTGTCAAGGTTCATTTGTCAGCTATTTCAGCATGTCTGCCCAAGGATTCTCTTCTGTCAATGCACTCTCATGTCAACATGTTCTTGAAAGGGTTTTTGCTTAAGAGGACTCCAAGAGAACTAGTGGTCCCTCCTTGGTATCTTACTTTAGTGTTTGAGAAGCTAAAACTTCCCCGTTTAAACGAGCTATAAAATGTAGCTGACTTGATGTTCTTAACATGGAAAACAGTTTTACTGCTTGCTCTGACATCTGCACGAAGGGTATCTGAGTTGCAAGCTCTTATGGTGAGTCAACCCTATCTCGTTTCCCATATGTACTGAATTTCATTGAGAAATAATCCTTCTGTTGTGCCTTAAGTGGTATCTGAGTTTACTTTAAGCCAAAGTATCCATATTCACATTTTTTCCTGAGCCTAATAACAAGGGAGAAAGGATACTCCATACCCTGGACATCAACAAACAACTTGGGTACTACCTTGACGGAACTAAATATTTTGGGTCTTTGGATCAGTTGTTCATTTCTTGTGAAGGTAAGTAAAAGGGACAACTTGTGTCAAAACAGACTGTTTCTAAATGGTTGCCGCTCTCACCTTTTGTTATATTCACAGTAACAAAATTATTCTAGGCAGGGTCAAGGCCCTCTCTGCCAGGACCTTGGCCCGAAGTGTTGAAGTATTCTAGAAGCTGCTACTTTTTCCTCTGTGCATACTTTTTCAAAACACTGTAAGCTTGATTCTGTCCAGATCGATCTCTGCTAGCATCATTGTCCAGTGGGCTCCTGGACTCGTCATTCCACCTACCAAATGCAGTTAGCTAAGGTAATCTACCCATAAACTGCAGCCCAGTGTAGCAGTAATCAACATGATGAACATAATGCAGTTATGCCAGCTAAACTTACTGTAATAGTAGATGTCTGATCATTGCTGCAGTAGCCAACCCCTCCCTCAATTCCCCTTGCTTTTTGTCTGTTTTTATACCGGGGTTTGGGCACTTATCTGTTCCTTTTATGGCTCAGGCTCCCTTTTTCTGCTGGCAGAAAAGCTCTGCACTCAGACTTGTCTTTTAGTCATCTCATCTCAAGCTGCTTGACAGTTTGGCCACGTGGATGGTGCCCTGAAGCTTTGGAAGTTGTCCGCCTGTTATATCATTGGCAGGATATAACCTGTATAGCTAAAGCTACTGCAGCAGTGATCGTTCAAATATCTACTGTTATGGTAAGTTCACTTTACACAACTGTACTTTCCTCCCCCACCTTTCCAGCATGCGGTTTATGTCTTACTGTAATCATTGTCTTAGGGTTCCTTTGTGGGCCACATTGCCTTTCTGTTTTTTTTTTTTTCCATTTTGTCTTGTTCTTAATCCTTACTCCATCTCTTACCAGTTAGCATAGCATATACACTCCTTTGATTTGCCTTTTGGCCCCTTAGCCTGTCTTTTTTCCTCCCAAACCCCATTCTGAGTGTGACGACCCTTCACTGCCAACCAGTAATCAAGGAGCCTCAAGCCTCACCACTGGCAACATGGGGGGCATTCATTGGCATTCATTGGGAGGTTAAAAAGTATACACACAGTATTTCCAGATGAAGCTGTCTGCATCAAGTGCAATTTCCCTTAAGAGCACACAGAGACCACAGTCAGTCCAGGGCTGATTTCTCCAGATCCCTAATAAGACTTCCTACTGACACAACTATAGAGTTGAGATCTCAGCTGAGCAACCAATCCAAGACCTTCAGCACCCTCTCTGTCCAACCAGTGCTTCGTGTCCCCACCCAAGTAGCTGACACCCACCATCTTTGAGGTTTGATATACAGACACACACACACACACACACACACACACACACACACACACACACACACACACACACACACACCTACCTGGCAAAGGCTGGCACAGGTTTACTAGCTATGCCCCCTTCTGCACAGAATATAAGGTAGTTTTCAGTGCCACCAGTCACGTCTGCCAGCTACCTTAACGCCATTAGCAAAGGGTGCCCAATCTTAGTGTAATATTAATGCAAATGGTATTTTGACCAAGGGCAAGGCTATTAGGAGTGGGCTGCACAGTGTCACCAAATAAATATGCAAATACTCTCAAAGCTTAAATATCTCTACACAGATTAGCCACAATGAAAGGTTTAAATATAAGAACAAGACAATACTAAGTATATATTCACAGTGACATCAGAGTTCAAAACCACAGGAAATATTTAAAATAACATTGCAGTACAGGCTCACACAAATAAAGAAAACATCTAAATTAAGCTTCACTATATTCCTGACTGAATCTGAGAGTTACTCTACCCTAACAACTTACTTAGAGCAAGGCAGATGATGTGGTGAATGGTTCTTGTTGTTGCCAGGTCAAAGAATGCAGAATGTACTTTCTCACTAAGAGACTTCTCAAAACAATATCTAAACTATTACTGCTGAGATAGCTTGCAGAATGGCATAATTTCTTGTCTGACTAGTAGTTCTCATGCAAACCTCAATTGCTGAAGCTGGCAGTATTTAGCATCTACCAGTAAAAATACTCATACAAGGGCTTTTTCTCATATCTTTGGCAGATGCTGGAAGTCATAAAACAACTGTATTCCTTCATCCTTCCAGACTAGCAATTAGTTCACTCCTAAGACAATACAGAAAGATTCCTAGTACAGACATTGTGTCTCTAGCTGCATTGAAAACCTGAGAGAGTGCCTCTTTATGGCATAGCCTATAAAGTGATTTAATTTCAAAAATTTTTCTAAAGGTTGCTGGACTGAGGTTAACCCACTGTATTCCAGTTTCCACTGTTAAAATGTATACATTTAAATAGTTACAATAGTGCATGTACATTTCTGTTCTCTTCCATTTGGGCACACTGTGGATACATTTTAAACATAGCACTTTACAAATACCTTCTCAAAATAAGCATCTGTGCAAAACAGTTTGATATACATATGGCATACTGTTCTAATACATTTGTAATGCAAGCGTCTTATATAAATTAGTTTGATATTCACAAATGACATATAGTTATTTACAAAATTCCAGCTAGCTGTGCTGGCAGTACCTCCGTTTTGTCACACTGATGATCAAGTCTCCCTCTTAACTACCTTATAACACTCATTCATTCTCTCCAGAGGTGAGATGCCATCCCATTTGTTCTCCTTAGGGGTTAGAGTCAAGCACTGAGAGTGGAAACATCATCCTTGGTGGACTGAGTTTTTTTTTTTTGTATTCCATTGGTCCTCAGCAAGGCTTTGACTTCCACATTAGTGCTTGTGCTAAATCTTGCATGTGCACTTTCATAGTCTTCAGTATGAGATGCATAGAGCTGCTTAACATGTATGGTTGCCACTGTCTTCCTTGAAGAGCCGGTTGTGGCATTCTCTTCTGAGGTAGGCAAGCTGCTTGCTGCTGTACTCCTAATTCTCCCGTGACAACTCATCCAGTGTCCATGCCATTAGTCAAACTTGTGATATGGGACAACATTTGGATCTTTAGCTCATAAACCTTCTTTGACCACCTCCCTAGCTCTAGTACAATTTACCTCTTGAAGTTTCATGCCCCTTGACAGTGCCTTCAAATGCTCATCTCTGATCACCTTCTTAAGGAGTTGCTGCATCTTCACACACGTGAAAAATCCTTCTCCATTTGACAATAACTTCTTGACTGGCATACTTCCACTTCTTCCTTTCAAGCCAGTTGCTTCTGAAGATTTGAAATTCATCTCTTGGGTAGTGCTGTTCTTTGTGATCCTTACCTCCATTCTTAGTATCTTACAATTATGGGCAATGGTGCATAGGAGCCGTGTATGATGTTCATAAAGATTTTGTGCCTTATAAAACTAACCTGTGTTTTTTTTTTCTTTTTTGCAAAGCCATCTAAGATCTGTCATTAAACCACTCCTTTTACTTTCCATTTGCAGGGTAGAATCTAGGAGAAAAAGAAACCTTTAAAGATTTTAAGTACAGTTTCACATCAGGTTGTACACGAAAGCCTGCACCAGTTTAGGAATGTGAACCGGTTTACCTCATTTTCAGAAGGTTAAGAGAGCATAGTTTTCAATAAACAAGCACTATCCAAATTATTTGCCAAATGTGACATTTTCTGCCATTGAGAGGCTATTTACTCACTGGCCGATACTGTCATTGGCCACCAGCTGTGTGGCTATTTCTGGTGCCTGTTTCACAAATGTGCTTACTGTGGATATTTTTTATTTTGTTCACTAATTAGCTTGTGTTGTTACCAAATATTGCTTCAGCAATAATTCCAGACCTTAGGCTTTCTTTAACTAGTCCTTCTGAGCTCTTACCTTTTTATTTTTAGACGTTCCTCTACTTTATGCCTTTATATGATGTCCTAAGGTATTGGATAGGGATTCTTCTCAATATTTAGCTACTGCAGAAAGTCTACAGAATCAAAAGTGACTGATATGAATACTTGCTACATCATCTGATCTGTGGGATCTTGTACTGTCAATGTCTGTCTTCTTGCTATCTTCTTTTATGGCCTTTCTACCTGTGAAGATAGGTGAAGACTGCCAGCCTAGCCAGATAGAATTGTGTAGATAATTATGTCATTTGTACATATTAATATAAGCCACAGGCTTGTTCTCTTAAATGGGGGGAAATGGTGTTAAATGTGGAACTGCAAAAATGTAACAACAGGGCACTCTGCTGTAACAAAGCTGATAAGTCCATTCTTTGATGTCAAAACTCGGAGCCGAGATGTCTAGATAAAGGCAGTCTGCCTGTTGTTTTGAGGCCAGAGTTAATGGCTAGAATTTGCATGTATAATTCCTTTTATTGCTCTGGTTCCTGACCAGATACAAGATCAAAAGGACTATTAACCTCTGAGAGTCTGTTAGCCTGGGAGCCAGAAAGAAATGTAATCTGAAATGAATCAGTGGTACTGTGTTATCAATTTAAGGACAAAGAATGAGAGCATTTTAAGCATTTGTCTTGAGAACATCCATCTCGCCACTCTACCTGTGTCTATATGCAAGTAGGATTTTAGAACTGTGTTTTTCTCTGAGATATAGCTAGGAAATAGGAATATTAGACTAATTTGTTTTTCTGTGTTGTTAGAACTTTTCTACTGTATTATTTTAAGTATTTGTCTGTGATCTCTGACCTCTTGACTAGCTATGTGTAGTAAGAAGTATTGTCTTGTGTTTTTTTATTTATTAAATATTTTTAAACCTTTCAATTGTGGCTGTTTTGTGTAGAGATATTTTAAGCTCTTAATAGTGTATTGCATGTATATAGTGATATTGTACCAAGTCACTCCAAATAAGTCTTGACTGTTTGGTCCCACTTACCATTTGGATAATAATATTGCACAGTACAATTGGACACTCTTTCATAATGGCCTTTGAGTAGCTGATAAATATTAGCTGGGTGGTGGCAGTGATTTCTACCATATAGTTTGGGTAAATGGGGCAGAGCTGGAGAACCTGTGCCAGCCTTCCCAGGAGTGTTTGTTTGGTTGTATGAACTCATCTCAAAATGTGTGTGTCAGCTACTTGGGCAGAGACACAAAGCACTGGTTGGACAGAGAGGGTGCTTGAGGTTTTAGCTTGCTCACTAGGCTGAGATATGGACCCTATAGCTGTGCCAGTGGGGAGTCTTATTGGAGACCTGGAGAGAAAGGGAGAAACCAGCATCAGACGGACTGTGATCTCTGTGTGCCCTTAAGGGAAATTGTACTTTACTGTGTGTGCATTTATTATCCTTTCCATATATGGACGCCCCTCACTGGTGTTAATGGTGAGGATTGAGGCTCCTTGATTGCTGGGCCAGTGCACGGGCGTCACACTACCTATATCCTCAGAGAGAATTTCATTTAAGTTGGCCAAATATGTAATCTTTTGTGATGAATGTGTCACTGCTGTTGATCTTTGGAGTGAAATACTTGGGTGTCCTCCTACCATACATTCTAATTTATAACTTGTGTGAGTGGGAGGCACACCCTTCCCCATGCATGGAAGCTACAAAAATGGAAGAATTTTCTGCAAAGATCTGGATGTTAGAAGGCGTATGATCGTGCATTTCTTCTTCTTCTCTTCCTTATATTCTGTCAGCATATGGAACATCTATTTCTCCTTATGGAACTTATAACTTTTCCTCTCATTACCCCATCTTTCTTTGAACCTTCAATGTGTATGTGATTTCAATATATTGCTGTATGCCTTATCTGAAATGTTTACTTTCCATCAGCCATAACTCTCATTCCCAGACAGTGTGTGTTTGTGCATGTGTAATAACTTAATATATTGGGCTTTGTCCATCTTCCTGTTAGGATTTTCCTTTGTATTCTCCTCCCTTATGTATGCATGTTTTCCTCTCTTCATTCTTTCCCACTGTAAAACTTGCAGTACTTTCTGTATATCCTTACCTCTAATCTTCTTTTCCTTTTATTTTCTCCCTTCTGTATTCTTTATCAACATATATTTGTATTGCTACGCTTCAACCCATATCTCTGTGAGATCATGATAATATAATGCATTGTATCATTTACTGTGTTTAGCCCTCACTATGTGAAAACGTTTCTTTGTTGAGGCATAGTTCCAAGTCTCTTACCTTCCTGTTTTTGTTTTGAAGTTCCCAGACATTCCCTCCTCTGTCCATGACCATAGACCACAATTTAGATCTCTCTTCTGCCTCTTGTTCTGTATTTTTCTCTTCCTTCCTTACCATTGCTCTTTTCTCCTATGCTGTTATTCCTAGTTGTATTTCATTTCTCATTTTGTCATGTGTATTACAAGCTAGCACATACTTGTTTATAATACATGATTAACAGCCTCCCAGTCCTCAGACCAAACCTCATTCTTTCCTTTCTTTTTTTTCCTGTTCTTGGCCTCTTTCCTTCTCACACAAAGTTGCTTATAGACCTGTGCAGTTTTTTTCAGTTCTGCCTTTTTAAATTTCTCTCTTACCTGTGTCATTCTTGCCACTTATTCATAATTATCATTTTTTTCTACGATCTTTCATATTTATGTGCTTTAAGTATTTTGGTCATAATTCTGAAGCAAGTGTAAGCAGCAAAACTTTCCAGATGTTCTTTGTGTTTCACTGTTGCAGTCATCACACTTGGGTTATCTGCCTGCAGGTAGCCCTCAGTCGGCCCGAATACCAGAGACTTAGTATTTCTGCATCGGTTGCTGTCGCTCCAGGACTGAAGTTAGGTCATCAGGGGTATAAAAACAGGCAGCCGATGCCATTACATCAGTCTTTCTTGCCGAGGAGCCCGAAGCAGAAGTAGTTCGCACGAGTACCCATTGGCCGCTACCTGAGTTTTCGTTTCCGAACTGAATCATCCTGAAGTGTTCTAAAGCTGAGTACCCCATTGGGGATTCTTTTTTCTTGCTCTAACCGATGTCAGAAAAAGTTAACAATTGTCTTGCTTGTGGAAAGCAAATACACTGAGATTTCCATTCTTACTGCATCACCTGTTTAGGCCCAGACCATGATGTTCCTCGTTGTCGGTTTTGTGCTTTGTTCAATGCCCAAACTATTCGTCGTCGGGCCCTTATTGTAGCTAAATACTTTCGCTGTCGATCTCTGTATTCTGAAGTGGCTTCGGTAAGCCCACCCGATTACTGTTCTTCCGAAAAAACGTATAGATAAAAACAATGACAGACCGCACAGGTCCAAAACTGCCGACGACGCTTCCGTTAAGCTAGCCACCAGTTTGCCGGTACTCAATCAGGTGCTTTTGCAGCCCTGATGCCCAATTCGATGGATTTGCAGGCTGCTACCGAGACCCATTCGGAGTCCAGTATGCTGCGAGACTCTTACTATGGAACCTGTGGATGTCTCTACCTTGGATGGGTCTAGAGCCGCTGTGCAGGTAATGGCTTCTGATGAAGTTCTTTGCATTACAGATACTTGACACAAACCGACGACTGCTTTCGCTTCTTCAGTTTTATCTAAAACTACTGAGTTTCTAAGGCCAAGAGTATGAGCTACACCTAAAAATATGACCCAATCTCAAACACTTGCTTCCTTGCCACAATCTCAAATGCTTAAAATGGCAGAAGAACCTGATTATGCTGATTAGGGGAAGCCAGCCTTCCCCTGCTAAGAGAAAGAGACCTGTCCCAGCAGCTTTGACTGACCAAGAGTCCAACGACTCTGACATTTCTGAATATGAAGACATGCCTTTATCTGCTTATGAGGATTCAGATGAGGAGGAATCCAATCCTTCTGCTTCCACTCCAGAGGATTTTTCTTTTGGTGAAATCCTTCATACTTTGAGAGCATTTCCACTGGGAATGCCAGGATTATCCTAAGTCCAAAAAGAGACTCTGAGAATTTTTAGACTTGCCACAACATAGACCTTTAGCTATCCCTCCTGTTCTGGATGTTGTGGATGATGCCTTTATGGAATCCAGTCTGACTCCTGATACTTTACCTCCTGCTCCAAGGAAACCAGACAGGTACTACAGAGTCCCTGACTCTCACAAATTTCTTTTCAAAAATCCTACTGCTGACCCAGAAGTCATTTCCCAAGGGCCTAAATGTATAAAAGCAACTACAGCTAAGAATCCCACCCCTTCAGACAGGGATTCCTGAGCTTTAGACAGATGGGGTAAAAAAGTATACACCTTTGCAACTCTAGCCATTAGGGCACTGAATTGCCAGTTTCACATGCTGAAATACCAGCAACATATTATGGAACTTATTAAGCAAAAATTCTCTACCTTTACAGACTGTGCAGAAAATGCAGAATTACAGGAGCTTATGCATTCTGCAAGCCAAGTCAGCAAGCATACCTTACAATTTGGGTTTGATGCCCTAGAAGCATCTTGCAGGGTGGCAGTCACTGGTTCTGTACTGAGAAGGCATGCTTGGCTTCAGGAACAGACCTTGCCAGACCATGTCAAATCAAAATTACCAGACGCTCGTTTGAATAAGGACAATTTGGCACCAAAGCAGAAGAGGTTCTAAAAAAGATGAAAAGGCTAAGTCTATGCGGACAGTCAAAGATTTTTTGCAGGTGCAGCCTCCAAGATTCAGTAAGCATTGCCCCTTGAAACAGTGGTCCTTTCCAGCCCCCTCAAGGCCATCTCAAACTAGACCCAGGGGAAACAGACCTCCCAGATTACAGTCTCCGGCTATGCAGAGGTCTAAGGAATGGAGTACCTCCACTTTTAAAACAGGGAGTGCTAAGCCACCCCCTTATGGAAAGAATTCACAACAACATCTCAACTCCACTCCCCACATCTGCCCAATTGCTTGTGTCTCTAGGAGGAAAACTTGCCTACCATGCAAAAAACTAGACCTACATCACCAAAGACAGATGGGTCCTCAACATTGTATCACAGGGGTACAAATTTTACTTCCACACACTGCGAACCCTGAAAGGGTTCCCAGACCTTCCTCCAAACCAGTGGGCAGAGGCACAAAACCAAGTTCAATCCCTGCTCTCCATAAGGGCAATTCAACCTGTTCCTGCAGAACAAATAGGTCAAACGTTTTATTCCAGACTTTTACTGGTACCCAGAAAAGAGGGCACTTGGCGCCCAATCCTAGATATTTTCATTCTTAACACCTTCCTGGTGGTACCAAAATTCAAAATGCTCACCCTTCAGCAACTTCTTCCAATGCTGTCTAAAGTGGCCTGGTTAACCACCCCAGACCTAAAAGAAGTCTGTCTGCACATCCCTATCAGGGAATCATACAGGGAATATCTACATTTCAGGGCAGGAGGTATGCATTATCAGTTCTCTGCACTTCCTTTTGGCTTCTCCACTGCTCCCAGAGTCTTCACAAAATGCCTGGCTCCAGCCATTGCCTATTGCAGACAGAGAAAGATTCAAATATACCGTTACTTGGATGATTGCCTGATTCAGGCAGTCGGGAAAAGCTGTTGCAACACCTGACATTTGTAATGAACCTTCTAACCTCCCTGGGGTACACTATCAATGTAAATAAATCAAATATTGTCCCCAGTCAAAAGATTGTATTCCTGGGACCAAGCTTGGATACAGCATCCCAGATGGCATTCCTTACTCCAGAAAAACAAGCCTATCTAACAGGCTACTTCACTCAAATGGCCACCAGAAACCAGATATATGCAAGGAAAATCCTGCAGGCTCTAGGGTTCATGGCCTTTTGCATTCTACTAATTCCATATGCCAGACTGCATATGAGGAAACTTCAGTGGTACTTAAAAAGTCTTTGGTGCCAACATTCTCAGGAACTGGAAACCATCATACCTATCATACCTTGTCTAAGGACAGAGCTTCTTTGGTGGGCAGCAGCATGCAAACACAACAAGAGGCTTCCCTTTACACAACCCCACGCCTCCCAGGCCCTAAACACAGACGCATTAGACTATGCCTGGGGAGCACATCTAGGTGACAGGTGCATTCAGGGCCACTAGAGCCCAAGTTAAATTCATCTGGATATCAGCCAAAAAGAGATGCTAGCTGTTCAGCATTCTCTGATAGCATTCAGATCCCACTCCCACCAGGACCCTTGCTAATAAAAACAGACAACACCACAGTTATGTGGTACATCAGCAAGCAAGGGGGTACCCACTCTGCAGGCTAGCCATGACACTGTGGAACACTACTTTGGACATCCGTATTCATCTGCAAGCTCAATTCCTGCCAGGCAAACAAAACTCTCTGGCAGACGACTTAAGCAGAAATCTCCTAGACCCACACAAGTGGCAATTAGACCCCAGCACTTTCAGCCTGCTAACCCAGAAATGGGGGATCCCAGAGGTGGACCTTTTTGCCTCCCCCCTACAATCACCAGATCAGAAAATTCTGCACCAGGACACCTCACAGCAGGGCCTGGAAAGTGGATGCCCTATCCTTCCAGTGAGTAAACCTCTCAGTCTATGCTTTTTCCCCTCTGCCTCCTCTTACAAGAGTATTACTCAAGATAAGACGGGACAAACCAAGGGCATTCCTGATTGCCCCAGACTGGCCATGCCAGCACTGGTACCTACTACTGCGCAGCCTGTCACTGGTGCCACCATGGCACCTACCTTCAGATCCCAACCCCCCTCACTAGGCAGGAGGGACAGATCTTGCATCCGCAACTGCAAACCCTGAACCTAGGAGCCTGGCTTATTCCTTGAATTCTCTCCAGTGACCAGCCCAAGCAAACTGGTATTGGACGTCATTCTTGAAGCCAGAAGACCCAGTACAAGGAAATCATATGCTGATAAGTGGAAAAGGTATTGTTCCTGGATTCAGTCTAAAGGTGCAGACACAGCACTGCCCTCCTTACCACTAATCCTGGATTACCTAGCAGATCTACTCCACAGAGGCCTTTCCTTCTCTTCCATTAAGATCCATGCCTCTGCCATCTTCGCTCATTATAACACTGAGCCCACCTCTCTTCAAACAGTTCCTGAGAGGGGCCAACGACTTAAGGCCACCAAAGAGAGCACCCACTCCTGCTTAGGACCTTAATTTTGTACTGGAAAAGCTCACCCCCCCCCTTGAGCCTGCAGAGTTAAAATTCTTCTCTTGGAAAACAGCCTTGCTTCTGGCCATCACTTCAGCTAGAAGAGTGTCTAAGCTACAAGCACTTATGGCTGTGGAACCCTTCATTATTTTTCATGCTGACAGGGTCTCCCTAAGAACAAACCCTACTTTTATGCCTAAAGTGGTGTCCAGTGTAGCTCTCAACCAATCTATCCACTTGCCAACCTTCTTTCCTAATCCTCAAAATAAAGGGGAAAGGATCCTGCACTCTTTAGACATGCATAGACAGCTCAGATTCTACCTTGACAGGACTAAGCCCTTCAGGAAATCTGACCAATTACTAGTCAGCTTCGCACCACGGGCGGAAGGCAAGGCCATATCTAAACAAACTATTTCCAAATGGATAGCACACTGTATCCATTTATGTTACAAACCCCATGGGAAACCAACCCCTCAGGGGGTCAGAACACATTTCACTAGGGCAACCTCTACCTCTACAGCATTCCTCAGGTGACTCCCTACCAGGGACATTCTGGAAGCTGCTATCTTGAGTTCTGTTCATACCTTCACCAATCATTACCACCTGCCTATCTTTTCCAAATCCAGGGTGAGTTTTGCAACAGCAGTCCTGCAGGGCATACTAGCCAGCCCCAACTCTTCTTGACTGCCGCCACCCATTCTTCAGCTTTGGGAATCAACCCAAGTGTGATGACTGAAACAGTGAAACACGAAGAACATAGTACAGTTGTGTATATGTGCCATAAATGTAGATGTTGGAGTGTATTCACTGTTGCAGTCCTGGTTACCCACCCTCCAGCCCCCGTGTCTCTCTCTTTCTCCTTCTCTATCTCTATTACTCACCCTTTACAGGGCTATTATTATTTTCTTTTTACTAGGTGGTGGTTTTATTTCCAACATAACTTAGCTCCCTATTTGGGGGGCTCCTGACATTTGGCGCAAGAAAAAGCTGATGTAATGGTGTCAGCTGCCTGTTTTTATACCCCTGATGACCTGACATCAGTCCTGGAGCGACAGCAACCAATGCAGAAATACTAAGTCTCTGGTATTCAGGCTGACTGAGGGCTACCTGCAGGCAGACAACCCAAGTGTGATGACTGCAACAGTGAATACACTCATACATTTATGGTAAGTGTATACAACTGTACTTTAGACATAACCTCATCATATACAATTCAATTATACAGTTTGATACAAAAACTGTGTTTTTACATTCTGTTTTATTGATAATAAATCCCCCCAATGTTTTCTAGGAACTGTAAACCCCTACCATCATATCTTGGATAACTGAGCCCACAATGCTTTACTACTTAAACTAATGGCTAGAATGCTGTAATTACCATGTTAAATGCATTGATACAAGTATCTACAAAATTGATTTATCTAATAGATCTTGCAGGTGAAACACTTTACATTGAAAACTGACACGTGGTAATGTAGCAGTGAAACCACAGTGTAAGTAATAAACTGTTCTAAGTTAGTAAGATGTTTTGTTTATCCACAGTGCTTTGCAGTTGTATGTAAATTACTGTTTGCTACCTTCTGTGATATTTTGTAGGTGTGGTTATACATAAAAATAGGTAAATAGTACAACTAAAAAGTCAAAACATTTCTAATCTTTTTTTCTCTCTCTTTTTTTGCAAAATCACTTGTAGCTTTAATATCAAGAGTATGACTGGAAATGAAGTTAATTGTAAAACAAAGGCTCTTCATAATATGACTGGTACACTTTTTAAATATGTAGTAACTTTATTGCTTGTGGCAGACTTTTTCCTTTTGCATATTTGATTCTATCCATCCACATTGTAGTTGATGTCCTCCGGTAAACCCACAGTCCTTCTTATTTCCTTTATATTTGGAACTCCTTAACTACCTCTGAGTAGTTTCACCTTCATTGGCATGCAGTTATCCCCTGACAAACTGAAGCAGTTCCTTTGCCATCACGTAAGATATCCCTTTTCCTCACTGATGATGCCATCATCTCCAAACGAAATAGGTGATGGCAATAGACATCCCTGCCCAAATGTTTTAAGCCTACATCAGTTTAGCTAGTATCCTTGACCTGGATGTCTTGCAAGTCACTGTGACTCTCTCAATTAACCCTTCCCTAAATTGAATACTCCCTAACACCTCTACCAGAAAAGCCCATTCCGGAGTAGTTTTATTTATTTGTTGACCAGATAAATGAACTGTTCCTTCTTGGATTCTTTTCATCCAAAACTTGCATACCTAGACTGCAAGGGTATATACTGTGTGTGTGTGTGTGTGTGTGTGTGTGTGTGTGTGTGTGTATATGTATGTATGTATAACTACACAGACACGCACACAGACACACACTCAGACACACACACACACACACACACACACCAATAACTCCTTCCCCCAGTAGCTTCAAGTCCGGTAGTACCTGGTGTCCCACAGCAGCCAATAACACCTTCCCCCAGTAGCTTCAAGTCCGGTAGTACCTGGTGTCCCGCAGCAGCCAATACCACCTTCCCCCAGTAGCTTCAGGTCTGGTGCCCACTTTGTCTGCTTGCTTCAATATAGTACCTGGTGTCCCTCAAGTCCGGTAACTGCAGCAGCTTCAGTAACAAGTCCTCCTTCCCCCAGTAGCTTAGGTCCAGTAAACATGTCCTCCTTAGGTCCAGTAAACACGTCCTTCTCGTGTAAGCATGCCCTCCTTCCCCATGAGAGCAGGCTCCAGCCTGCGGATGTTGCAGTCCGGATCTCTTACATTCTATGCGGTCATCACTGCATAGAATTCTGGGCATCAGAGTACTGAGATGCCTTCTTCCTACTCCGGACTGCTGCTGTTGCAGTCTGGATCCCCTCTGAGTTCCACAATTGCCGAATGCGCATGCGCGGAAGTTTGTAAACGTTCCGAGACTTTTTCCATTCGTTTTTTTTTGTTTGTTTTTTTCCTTTTCCATAGCTGGGGCGGGGGCTGTAGTCCTGCAGTCCTATAGCACTAGCCGCCCCTGGATAAATACCACCTCTGTAGCCACTTTATTGTCAATGCTAATCTTTAAACACAGTCGTACTTTAGTGTGTTTAAGGGACTTTTTTTTTTTTTTTCAGAATATTACCTCTTAATATCACTGGTTTATAGGTCTTAGTGTCTTCTTTTTTATGTTTGTGCAAACTGTAAACCTAATTCTCAGTGTATCCCTCAATAAAAATGTTAAATTAGAGATTCATTTTCTTTTTAAAAACTTTCCTCTTCGGTGTCCAACTTAGAAAACTGTAGCTTACAGTAGAGAGTCGATTATCTAAACTAATTGGGAGCTAAGGTAGCTTGGATAATCAAACTGTTCTGATAAACATATAATTGAAACAGATAAAAACTTTTTAAAATGTTTTTGATGAACATTAAACAAGAAAAATAAAGCAAATTTACTGCAAGTACAAAACCATACAGTATATTATTGTAGTAAGCTCAAAAAACATGCATAAGCGAATACATGTAACATTTACATAGTAAGACTTTTGACTTTTCCTACTCAAAAACTTTGGAAGGCTGTCTTCGGATAATTGATGTTTTGGATACTTGACGCTCGGTTAATCGACTCTCTACTGTAATGTTTCAAAACCGCATTCCTTTATGTAAAAGGAGGATACATACTAGTAAAATGAACATATATGTTACTCTGACTTTAAAAAATAGAACAGCTATTAATTTTTCTGTTCTTTACAATTCTACTTCCAAAAATTATATCCAGTACAAAATCTCTTTTGTACCATTAATATAATTAAAAAAAGAAAAATTTGTAGACAGTAACATATTTCTCCTCTCGTCTCTCCATTGCCAAGATTTAAAAAAAAAATGGACCATTGTGACCCCCACAGCTAATCCTCTAAGCTATTAATATCTGTCTTAAAACCAAAACATAAGTTATTCTCTAAAAATAGTTCCAAAAATGTAAACAATCTGTAATTTTTCATGAGCAAAAGAAGCATGTCCACTTAGTTCTTTAATATATAAAATAGCTTCCTTTTGAAATGTTGGCACTCATTAATTCCAAGTGCTGAGAGAACAACAACAAAAAAAAAATCCAGAAGAATGAATCTTGTACATCTCTCTTCCCCTTTAAACTTCTTTTTTGCAGGGTGGGTAGCGCCACTGCACCACCCCCTAAACTTACACAAACTGACTCTGAGATTGCCATACCTTGGAGAGTAGCCTTGTCAGACTATCCAAGTCTGTTTTCTTTGGCTATTCAGTCGCCATGTTTTGAGACTTATTGTAGCATGTCCTGATATTTCAAATAATTACCATATCAAATACCTTTTTATGGAAGTACTTAATGAAGGGCTCAAATATCCATTGTAATAAACACGTTTTCAGAATTAATATCCCCAGATCAAAGAGAAAATATTAGATATCTGATGATGTAAAATATTTTCCATAAACCTGCTAAATGTTTTTTTTCCCCCCAAAAAGAGCAGCTGCCATGTTAGGTATAAAAGGTATGTTACAGAAATCCTTATAAATGTTTGGTATTCCAGAAAAGATGGAATGGAAAGATTGTTAACCTTACAATAACCAAAAATATTGTTTGATATTAGACCTAATTTAAACAAGTTAGCTAAGACTGTGTACCTATGACTTTGACCTGTTAGTAAAACCTTTTCAGTCTTATTGTAACAACTTAATCAGATAATTCATTAATGCTAGTCACATATATATCAGTGCCCCAATGATATTGGCTTTCCTGAAACATCCAGCTGCATGCCTAGATATCACATTTAAAACTTACCTTTCATTTGCAGTCAAATTATAGCTTTTATTCTCTGTTGGTTCATTCTCTCAAGCAGTTTTAAAATTCTGTTTAGGGAATTTAAAACTGAGGTATACTTGCATAACTTTCTCACCTCATCATTAAATGGATCCCTCAAATTTTCCAAAGAAGCTAATGGTTAAAAATATAAATACATAGAAAGCACTTTTAAAGATGTTATTATGTCTATTGACGTACTACATCTCACAGAGATAAACATTAAATCTTGTTTCAAAAGTGCATACTTATCCAATGTTAGATTTTATTTATTTTTTGTCTCTAGTTGCACTACTAAGACCATGACACTTGAGAATAAGATTAAAACCACTTCCTCACTGGTGACATCCAGGTTGCCATTGGTGAATGTTGCATCAGAGGTTTGAAAGAACAATGCCCAGTTATGGTACTTGTGTAATGAAGACATTTGTTTTGCTTTATGATCAAGTGGTTGTTTTTGTTGGATGTGTAAAATCAAATTTTGATGGACTTTGCTGTAGATGTTTAGGAGAAGTTATAATTCTTTATTATTAAGTTGGTTAAGCTGAATAGTAAAGCTTAGTGAAGGCTTTTGTACTTTATTGGAGTACCAGAGAAAATGGAAGGATAAGACAGTTTGGGTTTTGTTCAAAGGAACGTATGGTACTGGTCCAGTACTACCTTTGATTGTATAAAAATATTGTGCCTGTAAAGAGTCAGTGCTATATTTTAGATTTATTGTCTGTCCTTAATGTAATTCTGTAGCACATTTTCATTTGCGGTATGTTAATAACTTTCACAGCAGTGAAAGAATGGTAAAGTATGCTTGTTGGGGAAGAAAATTATGTATTTTGATAATGCAGGTTGCTGAGTAGTAAACTCAATTCTTTAGGGTTATGAGAGAGAATGCAACGGATAAAATTAAAATAAAATTGGCATTTCCATTGATACTGAAAGGCTTTTTTTTTCTGTGGGCAGGTTTTGTTTTTTTTTTGATTGATTGGTATCTGTGGTAGGTTTGTGCATTGTATTCCACTAGCTATACTCAGATTGTTTTGAATGTTTATAAAAGTGAGGGTGCGTGAATAGAGTCAAGATCGCACAATGATGTATTGTGAAATTAGGACTTTAACTGTATACAGTGTTATGTGGACAGTTTGGCCATGTCCTTAGACCTGAAACATACAAAGTTGATTTTGTAACTCATTCTATGTATGTTTTAAATGGAAGATTTGATTGTTCTTTTTTGTTTTTATTTGAAAAGTTTCTTATCTTAATGATAAATGGCTTTACTTATTTATTTTAACATTTGTTGACTGGGAAAGTCTGAATAGGACAGAGCCTATTTTCAGCAGAGACCCATGTAGAAATGCTCAAGACGGATGTCTTTGGAATGGTAGATGGTCAGAAAGGTGGTGTTAAATATTGAGGTCAACCCAAATCTTGTTTCTACTGAGAAGATCAGATCATTTGATTGTACAAAAGGAAATGTTTTGTATGTGGTGTAAATAGAGCATAATAAAAAAGTGAATTAAAATGTAAATGCAGTAAGATGGGTCATATGTGGACGGATTATAAATAAGGGACAGCAAAAATACTGTGTCTGAACACATTCAAGGGATTATAGAAATAAGTGAAGAACAGGGACAAAATCATGTAGAAATAATAGAGAAGAAATGGTCAAAAAATGAAGATAAAAGTATGACACAAACAAATCAAATATAGAAGAATGTGCTGAAGTTAGTGATGAAAATAGCTGGAATATAGTAAAAAATATAGGTAAAAGAGTGAGAGTGAGAAACAGAACATTTACTGGATTAAACTAAGGAAAGGGGAGAAGGTTTTATTCTTTTTGCTTAGAACATGTTCTTAAATAGAAATGTTGGTAACTGCAGGATATTAGCATTGAATTTTGACAGTTTTAAGAGCATAGTTAGAAAACTAGATATTGGAGACTGATGTAAAAAATTCCATATTGATATTATTGTACTAGATGCAAGGTTTTTAATGAAATGAAACATTTCAAACAGAATGTCTGTAGGATAATGAGATATACTGAATTAGGTCAAGATTTATGTTCAGAAATAATACTTTAAGACAGTTAAGGTACTTGATATGTCATTTTAATGGGTAGGATTATGGGTAGGATTACAGTTATTGATGGATGGAGAGAGAGAATCTAGAGAATAATTGCATTATATGCTTATATAACTAATAAAGAGAAGATATGTTTGCCTTAATATTGAATTATATTGTTATTCATGTGGAAGTTATAGTAGGAGATTTTTCTTTTTGTTTCTCAATTTACAATTAAAGGAATGATGTAAAAAATAGAAAAAGGAATGATGTAAAAAATAGAAATTGTAAGATGTCAGAAGTTAAGATTATGGAAGACCAATTCATAAACATATAGTAGAAGAATATATATATATATAGAACACAGACTATTTTTGCTTTCAGAAGGATTTGAAATAAAAAGAAATGAAAGTACATTAGATACAGGTTTTCAGACAATCAAGCTGTCTAGATAGAATTCAGAAAAAGGTAATAAATGTTAAGACCGGAAAACGTTTAAAAATGGTTAATGAAGTAGAGTAGGTAAAACAGAATTATGAGAAAATCACATAAGTATGCAACAGTTTTGTAAAAAATTTGGTTTGAATGGTGGATGTCTTAAAATGTAAAAGGGTGGCAAGTTAAAGAGAGAGAAGGTGAAAAGTTATAGTAAGTTAAGAGCATAATTTCTTAAAAATTTAAAAAGGAATGAAAATCAAATTTCAAGAAAGAACAAGTTGTATGCAATGAATCAAGAAAAAATAAAAAGTCTGTTGTATAAACACATTTAATTATCTCATTATACCCTCTTCCTTAACTATTTGATTTAAGTAGAGCTCTCCCTTCTTTTTTTTATTTGGTAAGAAATATTAGATGAACATGATAGTAGAGAGAGACCAAAGAGATATAATGTGTATTGTAGAATATATAAAATATTTGCTTATAAATATGATTAAAGAACAAAGGATATCCATGGAAAGTAAGAACTTCCCCTAAGCAAGAAAATATAGATTTGATAAAAATATATACAAGATTAGAAGAACTGGACATAGTATTAAGACAAGTTAAGGTCCGTACAGTAGCGGGTCTGAATGTCTTAGAATATGAAATGTATAAGAACATGACAGCGAGTCAAAAGATACATTTTATAGATGTATTAAATGAGTGGTTTAATGAAGGATTTAAATATAAGGCGTTATGTAGTGGACTTTTTAAATTTGTATGAAAAAAAGGTGAGAGAAAAGATATAAGAAATTGAAAGCCTATTGTTTTGAATAATTATAAAATCTTTATAAGGCACTACAGAGAAGGAAAAAAATCAAAACTCGAATACTGTATTAGATTCAATATATATAGTATTAAAGGAAAAGGATGTCCATAATTATTTAAGATTATTAGAGAAATTGTAGATGACATATTAAATATATCTCTTACTATAGTTAGTCTTTTTTCTTGTCTCAGCATAATATGCTATGAGATATATTCAAAGCTTACAATTTAAGTACAAAAGTAAGAAATGTGTGTGTTACAGCATATACACTGAACAAAATTTAAAGTTTTGATTAATGGACAATTGAATGAAGAAATAAGAATTAAAAGAAGTACAAGGGAAAGATACCCATTTAGTAACATATTTTCACTAATTATGAACACAACTAGTTAATATTAATTCAGTAGATAGTAATGTTGCATATAGAACAAATAAAGGTATTGACATACCTATAATTTTATCGTATGCAGATGACATCATTCTAGTTACTAAGCATTTGAATGGAATAGAAGTTATAAGGAAGCTGAATTTGTGTTTAGATAATATTGGTATTTGTTTGAACATAGAAAAACGTAAAGGTTTAGGGCATGAAAATAGGATTAAATGTATTGAATTTAATTCTCAAGAAATAAAGTTATTAGGTATTACATTTGGAAAACAAGATGTATTACTACAATTGGGAAGATGTTAAAAAAAAACACAAATGTCTTAGTTTTGGAGGACTTAAGTTTGCTTAACTCCGCTGTATTAGGAAATATTTAATTTATAGCTAGTGTGTTTTAGTATACAGTTGTAATTTGAAAATTTGAGAAATTTGTAATGTGGAAAATTAAGTATAGAATATTTAGAGGGTGAAAGAAAAATTGTATATATAAAAAAGTAATTGTGAAATATGTAAAAGAATTGAAGGAAGTGGAAATCAGAGCTATAAAACAAATTAT
The DNA here is from genome assembly GCF_019279795.1 of Protopterus annectens. Lineage (NCBI taxonomy): Eukaryota > Metazoa > Chordata > Ceratodontiformes > Protopteridae > Protopterus > Protopterus annectens. Next base: position 408,868,556 of record NC_056727.1, read on the forward strand.
AGATTTGAAAAGTAAGTAGAATGTCATAATTTTTTCTGTGGAAACTGGCTATAAGGAAATTACCAGTCAAAGAAAACATACCATATATAAAGTGAAAGAATATGTAGTTATTGTCATAAAGAAGAAACTGTCAAACATGCCTGTTTGAAATATAAAATAATTGATGCATTATGGACTAATTTAGATGACAGTCATTTACACAAAATTAAGGGATACAAAAATATGAATATGGATATGATTTTATATGTTTTTTATAATTACAGTGTTTATTGAAAATATTGATAAAAATGTAATGTTATATGGATAATTTGGAAACAGAATGAAAGAAATTGTGCATAATGCTAATGGGATTTGTCAGAAATGTTTAAGATTTTGGTTGTGGAAAGAGTGAGAGTCGATATGTATTTTGAATATAAAATTGAGTATGATGTCAGTGTAAGTAGTTTATTTAATATTGTAAACAATATAAATATTATATTTATCATGTTTATATTATAAATATTTAAGATTTTTTTAAATACAGGATCCCTACTCATAGTTGTTCCTAGTGGGACCAATTTTGCATGAACTCTTCCTGTTTCTGTTCAGATGAGGAGGTGGCCCAGAAAAAAACACAGAGGCAGATAGAGAGGAGGAGATAATGGAGTGGTGAGAGAAATGGAGGAGAAAGCCAATATCAAGACTGGAGAATGTGTGCAACAATCTGAGGAGGAGTTTCAAATACATTTATTTGATGGAGATGAATCAGCAAATTATATATAATTACAACCCTCCACTCAGGAGGGTTGCAGGATGATTTATTTAAAGAAATGGTGATGCAGAAAGGAGATGTTTCCTGGGGGATGTTATGGAGTATATGCACAAGCAGGATGCAGAGACAATCCTGAAGAATAAGGGTGAGATGGAAAAGAAAACCTATGCAGAGAAAGTAAAAGAAGGCAAAAGGGGGCTAGCAGAAAAGAAAGAAGCAGAATAAAATAAAAAAGTAGTATGTGGAAAGGATTCAAAGTCAAGAAGATAAAAAAGGGAAGGTATGAAATGCGAGACAATTTAATAGCTCCTTTGGGTGTAAAGGAGCATGAGGTAGGAGCATTTATTCTTATTAATAAACACATTTTATGACATTGTATTTGAGATTGTTTTTTCAATGGGAAAAATGGACTGCAACCCACAGAATCTTTATGTAATAAAAGCTGTGGAAGATAGGTGAAGGCCGCCAGCCTAGCCAGATAGAATGTTGTAGATAATTCTGTCATTTGTAAAATATTAATGTAAGCCACAGGCTTGTTCTCTTAAATGTGAAAATACTGATTTGGATATTGAACTGCAAAAATGTAACAGCAGTGCACTCTACTGTAAGAAAGCTGATGTCAAAATTCGGAGCCGATATGTCTAGAGGGAAGCATCCTGCCTATTGTTTTAAGAAGAGAGTTGATGGCTAGAATTTGCATGTATACATGTCATTTATTGCTCTGGTTTCTGACCAGGTGTAAAGAATGTGAATGTAGTTTGTTAGCCTGGGAACACCAGAGAAGTGTGAAGAATGATGTCATGTGAAGCAGCTCTGTGTTATCTATTTAAAGAGAGAGAATCAGAGAGCTCAGAGCATTTTGTCTTGAGAACGTCCAACATTACCAGTACTGATTTCCTCTATATGCAAGTTATTTAGAACTGTGTTTTCTCTTAGAAATAGCTAGGAGTTAGGAAGATTAGACTAAGTGGTTTTCTGTGATGTCAGAACTTTTCTACAGTATTATTTTAAGTATTTCTCTGTGATATCTGAACTCTTGACTAGTACTGTGTAGTAAGAAGTTTTGTCTTGTGTTTTTATTATTTGTTATTAAATATTTTTAAACCTTTCAACTGTGGCTGTTTTATGTTGAGTTAATTTAAGCTCTAGAGTACATTGCATGTATATAGTGATACTGTACTAAGTCACTCTAATAAGCCTTGACTGTTGAGTTACACTTACCATTTGGATAATAATATTGCACAGTAATAATTGGACACCCTTTCAGAAGGGCCTTTGAGTAGCTGATGTTAGTGGGTGGTGGCAGCTGGTACTACCTTTTAGATTGGGCAGAAAAGGGGCACAGCTGGAGAACCTGTGCCAGCCTTCCCCAGGAGTGTGTGTGTGGTTGTATACAACTGTTATCTCAGTGTGTGTCAGCTACTTGGGCTGGGACATGAAGCACTGATTGGACAGAGAGTGTGCTGGAGGTTTTAGCTTGCCCTGCCCACTAGGCTGAGATCTGGAACCTGTAGGTGTGCCAGTGGAGAGTCTTATTGGGGATCTGGAGAGAAAGGGAGAAACCAGCCCCAGACTGACTGTGATCTCTGTGTGCTCTTAAGGGAAATTGCACTTTACTGTGTGTATATTTATTATCCTTTTCCTATAGGGACGCCCCTCACTGGTGTTAGTGGTGAGGATTGAGGCTCCTTGACTGCTGGGCCGGTGCACGAGCGTCACATATTAATTGTTTGGCAGTGGTGGCATAGCCACACCACATATTAATTGGTTGGAAAATACTAATTGGCTTGTAGTGGTGTCGGTAGACTGAATTCCTGTAGCTTGTGTACAATGATCACTGAAGGTGTTTTTGTACTCTAAATCAGCCATGCAGTGAGTACTCAGAGTTCAGATCACAATTGTTTTATTTCTTTTGTTAGCGTAGTTAGTCAGGGAGAGCAGGCAGCATGTCAGCAGAGGAGTAGGGAAAGCTGACAAGGAGCCAGCTTGCTGAGATATGCCAGGCTAGGGGACTGGTGCATGGAAACCTGAGTAAGGCAGACCTGATTGCAGCCTTGGTCACAGCTGCATCAGAAAACAGCAACCAGGAGGACGATCAAAATGGCAGTGGAGACGTACCACATTCAGATAATGGACAGCTCAGCCTTTCTGCAGAGGACTTAAAAATCCATCTGCAGCTAAAGAGATTTGAGTTGAAGGCCAGGCTTTTGGAAATAGAAGCAGCTGAGAGAATGAGGCATCTAGAAAGTGAGGACACAGAGAAACTGCAATGGTTGCAGGCTGAGGAGAATAAGAAACTGCTACACATGGAAGGTGAGGAAAAGGAGGGGCAGAGGCAGCATGAGAAGGAGATGCTGACTCTTTGCCATAGTCATGGAGGTAATGGGGAAGGGGGTAACTGGACCCCAGAAGCACAAAAGGTCAGTAAATTTCCTTCGCACTTTAGAGGGGGGATAATTTTGATAGTTTCATTCATATGTTTCAGAGGGTATGTAAACAGCATGATGTTGACCAAAGGCTCTAGGTACGGTTTCTTACCCCCTTACTCCATGGTAAAGCTGTAACTGTGTTGTCTAAACTTGCTGATTGTGAATATTTTCATTATACTGCTGTTAAAAATCACTTGTTAGAATGTTTTAAGCTAACACCTGAAATGTATAGGAAAAAGTTTTGTGAGGATAGACGCAAGGCAGATGAAAGTGTGTGTGAATACGTTGCTGAACTGAGCACTTATTTTCATAGGTGGGTGAGTGGATGTCAGGTCACCACTTTTGATGGGCTGACAGATCTTTTGGTGAGGGAACACGCTCTCAGCAATTTTCCTGAGGACATGAGGATCTGGTTAGCTGATAGACAATGTGCTACTTCAGATGAGTTGGGGGAAGAAGGGAGACCTATACCTAGCAAGCAGGGCATCCCGGCACAGGAAAGGGACCCCCAGTACTGCTCATGGGTTTAAAGGAACCCATGGTGGGCAGCACAGACTGTCCCAACAGAATCTACCAGTAGCAGGGGAAGCCACTAGTCCAGGTACATGTCCAGGACCTAGGGTTAAATGTTTTGAATGCAATCAGTGGGGCCATGTGACAGTACACATGTCTACAGAGGCAAGGTGGGGAACAAAAGGTAAGAGAGCCAGTAAGTGGGAAAGATAAAGTGTGAATAGTAGGTTGTCTTGAGACAACAGAGGTACTGAACTACCATCCTGCAGATGTCCTGATAGGGAAGGATTTGGATGAGGCAGTACCATGTGTTTATGCAGTTACACAGAGTCAGGCTAGGAGACAATCATGTGGGTCTGGTAGCCTGGGGGAGACACAGACAGACTGCATACTTACAGCCAGGACTGGTGAGGTGGTTACTTCATGGAGGAAGCTACGCTGTAGCAGTGAGACTGAAGGCGAGCCACAGCTGCTTGTGGGTACTGATGTTCCCATGGACTGCAAAGGTATTGGTGAGTAGTAGTACCCAGGCTGACAGTGAGGCACCACTGTCAGAGGATGCCAGATTTCCTGTGAAAGGAGAGCTGGGAAATATTACAAAGAGAGAGTTGAGATAGGCTCAGCTGTCAGACCCCATATTGCAAGGCCTGAGGCAGGTAGTTGGGGAGAGGCACCTGATTCTCAAGGGAAGGGGGAATCTGTATACTCGAACAAAGCGTTACTGTACAGAGAGTGGACTCCAGAGGGAGGGCTAGAAAGTGAGAGGGTGCAGCAGTTGGTAGTGCCTTAGAGCCTACCATCTGGCACTTCTGGCCATAGCCCATGATATTCCCTTTGCAGGTCATATGGGCATAAAATGTACAAAGAGATGTATTATGCAAAACTTCTATTGGCCTGGAATTTCCAGAGATGTAACAGGCTACTGCAGGACCTGTGAACAGTGCCAACAGTTAGGCAAGGCAGGAGAGAGGTGAGAGCTCCTTTGATGCCTTTGCTTGTGATTGAGGAGCCATTTCAGAGGGTAGTTATGGATATTGTGGGGCCTCTTGAGTTCCCCAAGTTCCACAGGGAAAAAGTGTATCCTAGTGGTAGTGGATTATGCTACACAATACCCTGAGGCAGTGGCTTTGTCCTCCATTGAGGCAGAACAGATGGCAAATGCTTTCTTAGAGATTTTCAGTAGGGTAGGTTTCCCAAAAGAAATACTGACTGACAGAGGTGCCAATTTCATGTCAGACCTGCTGGCTTGTCTGTGGAAGTCCTGTGGGGGTGAAGCACCTGAATACCACCCCCTACCATCCCCAGACTAATAGTCTTGTTGAGAGGTAAACTTCAATTAAGTCCATGCTATGTGCATTTGCAGACCAATTTGAGGGAGTGGGACAAATATTTGCCCCCATCTGTTTGCTTACAGAGAGGTTCCACAGGAATCCACAGGATTTTCACCCTTTGTGTTGCTGTATGAGCATAGGGTAAGGGGACTTCTAGATTTATTTCAAGATGAGTGGAAAGGTGTGTGAGAACCTCGCCAGGAGTCTCTTGTGGCATATGTTCTAAACCTCAGGACAAGGCTCAGGGAACTCATGGGCCTGACCCAGGAGAACCTGGCAGAAGCTCAACAACAGAAAAAGGTGTGGTATGACAGGAATGCTTGAGCTAGAGAATATGCTGTGGGGCAGCAGGTAATGGTTTTCATTCCTGTCAGACACAACAAGCTGCAAGCAGCTTTGGAGGGACCTTACAAGGTGGTAAGAAAGGTAAGTGATGTTAACTACATGGTGGAACTGCTAGGCAGAAGGGTGGGGCACAAATTGTACTATGTTAACATGATGAAACCTTACCATGATAGGGAGGCCATTGTGCTGAACATTTGCAGTGGATTGCAGGAGGAGTCTGAGGGAGATCTGGTTACTGATCTCCTCAACGAGGCTCGGACTGACACATCAATGGAAGGGGTAGCAATGTCCCAGCAGCTATCTCCTAACCAAATTCGAGAAATCCGAACAGTGTTACAGGAATTTGGGGACATGTTCACTGGGAAACCAGGGTACACCCACCTGGTGCATCACCAGGTGGATACAGGACCCTAAAGGCCTATTAAGCAGGGCCCTTATAGGGTGACTGAGAGAGTCAAACAGACTCTGAGGGGGGAGATACAGGAGATGTTGGAACTAGGGGTGATTCGAGTCCAACAGTCCATGGGCCTCCCCAGTGTTGCTGGTGCCAAAGGACAATGGCAGCACCATGTTCTGTGTGGACTACAGGAAATTAAATAGTCACACACAGAGTCAGATGCTTACCCTATGCCTAGGACAGATGAGGCCCTAGAGCAGCTGGGTGGGGCTAAGTATTTTACAAACATTGATCTTACCAAGGGTTATTGGCAGGTGCCCTTGACTCCCAGTGCCAGAAAGAGGTCAGCCTTTGTGACTCATTTTGGCTTGTGTGAGTTCACAAAGATGCCCATTGGGATGAAAAATGCCCCAATAACTTTCCAGAGGCTGGTAGATCATATCCTAGTAGGAGCAGGAGGGTTTGCCCTTGCTTACCTAGATGGTATTGCCATCTACAGCCATTCCCAGCAAGAGCACCTTGAACATGTCAGAGAGATGCTTGGCAGACTACAGAGGGCACGGTTGACCATTAAGCCCAGCAGATATCAGGTGGGTATGGCAGAAGTCTCCTACCTGTTACATAGAGCGGGGAGTGGTAAGATCAGACAAGAACCTGCCAAAGTGGAAGCCATTTAGGCATGCCCTGCACCTGTTATCAAAAAGCAAATGAGGGCATTCTTAGGGATAGCAGAGTACTAAAGAAAGTTCATCCCCAGTTATAGTACCATAGCTGTTCCCTTGACAGACCAAACAAGAAGAACAGGCCAGATAAGGTAGTGTGGACCCCAGCATGTGAGCAGGCATTCTAGAAGCTTAAGGAAGCTTTGAGAGGATCCCCTGTGTTAACCAGTCAAGATTACAGCAGAGAATTTGTTGTGCAGGTGGATGCTTCGAACCGAACCATGGGGTGAGGGCTGTACTTAGCCAGATTTCTTCAGAGGGAGAAGAGCACCCAGTGGTTTATCTCAGTCGTAGGCTTGAACCAGGGAGAAATGCTATGCAGCTGTAGAAAAGAAATGTCTAGCCATAGTGTGGGCACTGCAGAAACTTCAACCTTATCTGTATGGAAGAAAATTCACTGTATTCACCGATCACAACCCCCTAACATGGTTATACAGAGCTAGCCAGCAAAATGCCAACTTGCTAAGATGGAGCCTTGGGTTGCAAGCATATATGTCAGTGCAGCACCGCAGCTGGGATTAGCAATGCCACTGCAGATGGCCTGTCAAGATGGAGAATTTGGTAAGGTATACTCAGATGGACCTAAACCTCTCAAGCAACGTTTCTCAAGGGTCACTTAAAAAACTAGCTTGTGTTCTCCGGGGGGGGGGGGTGTGAAGATAGGTGAAGGCTGCCAGCCTAGCCAGATAGAATTTTGTAGATAATTCTGTCATTTCTAAATATTAATGTAAGCCACAGGCTTGTTCTCTTAAATGCAAAAAGACTGCAGTAGATATTGTACTAAAAGAATGTAACAACTGTGCACTCTGCTGTAAGAAAGCTAAGTCAAACATTTTATGACTGTCTTTGATGTCAAAATACAGCGCTGATATGTCTAGAGGGAGGCATCCTGTTATTGTTTTAAGACCAGAGTTAATGGCTAGAATTTGCATGTGTAAATGTCCTTTATTGCTCTGGTTTCTGACCAGGTATAAAGAATGTAAATATAGTTTCTGTTAGCCTGGGAACACCAGAGAAGTGTGAAGAATAATGTCATGTTGAAGCAGCTCCGTGTTAATTTAAAGAGAGAGAATCAGATAGCTCAGAGCATTTTGTCTTGAGAACATCCAACATCACCAGCACTGCTTTGCTGTATATGCAAGTTATTTAGAACTGTGTTTTCTCTTAGAAATAGCTAGGAATTAAGAAAAGGTTAGACTAATTTTTTTTTGTGATGGTAGAACTTTTCTACAGTATTATTTTAAGTATTTGTCTGTGGTCTTTGAACTCTTGACTACCACTGTGTGGTGAGAAGTATTGTCTTGTGTTTTTATTATTGAATATTTTTAAACCTTTCAACTGTGGCTGTTTTATGTGGAGTTAATTTAAGCTCTAGAGTACATTGCATGTATATAGTGATACTGTACCAAGTCACTCTAATAAGCCTTGGCTGCTCTCAGTCACACCATTTGGATAATAATATTGCACAGTAATAATTGTCACCTTTTGAGTAGCTGATATTAGTGGGTGGTGGTAGTTGGTGCTACCTTTCAGACTGGGCAGAAAAGGGGCACAGCTGGAGAACCTGTGCCAGCCTTCCCCAGGAGTGTCTGTATGGTTGTATATAACTCTTATCTCAGTGTGTGTGTGTCAGCTACTTGGGCATTGACACGAAGCACTGGTTGGACAGGGAGGGTGCTGGAGTTTTTAGCTTGCCCACTAGGCTGAGATCTGGACCCTATAGCTGTGCCAGTGGGGAGTCTTATTGGGGACCTGGAGAGGAAGGGAGAAACCAGCCCCAGACTGACTGTGATCTCTGTGTGCTCTTAAGGGAAATGGCACTTTACTCTGTGTGTATTTATTATCCTTTCCCTATATGGACGCCCCTCGCTGGTGTTAGTGGTGAGGATTGAGGCTCCTTGATTACTGGGCCAGTGCACGGGCGTCACTAAAGCATTTAACAGAGAAACAAAATTCATGTTCAGTTTCGAACAGAGGTGGGAGGAGTCTCTTAAAATTATTTAAAGAAGTACTAGACATTGCAAAAGTTTATGGTAAAAGGGGTTTGTGGACTATTGGATGGGATTGTAGTATTGTTTTAAAAATAAAAAGAGAAATTGTACATATGCCTAGTATAACTGTGGAAGGGAATAGGGGTGTCATAAAAATACTGGGGGCAACCCAAAACATGTCTTTTTGTTTGTAGAAAAGGACATTTGTTAAGTAACTGTGATAAAATGAAATGTTATATTTGTGAGGAAGTGGGGCATGATGCAAAAGAAATATGAATCAAAATGTTATAAATTTAACAGAATTGGACATTTATGGATGGATTGTAAAAATGAAAATAAGAGTAAGGAAAACAGAATAAAATAAAGGGAAATAGTAGAAATAGAAGGAAAATTAGATAAAAAATAATAGAGGACATTAAAAAAGGCTCTGAAATGAGTGGTGAAGATGTAAATTGGGAGACAGTAAAATAAATAAAAAAGAATTCTATTAGTAAAAGACAGAAAAAGAAAATTTGAAAGGATAAGTACGAATGAAAAAAGAAAATGGATGAAAAGGATATATACTACTAATGGCTGGGGGTTGGTATAATGCTTAAGGTGTTTGGTACAGTGTTTGATTCTCACCTTTGGGAGAAAAATTGCTTAGGCTTAAAATGGTCCATTAAGCAGTTAGCCTAGTAATTGGCTGTGAACTTATGAAACCATGAATTTAATGAAAAAAGATGAACATTTTAGTGCTTTTCTGTAGATGTAAATAGTATTAATAATATAGTAAGAATATTAATTTTGGAATGGTATAATACATGTGATGTAGATGTAATTATATTAAAAAACAGAAGATTTTTAACAAATTAAAGACTACAAACAGAGAAACTATGGGAGGAAAGATCATCTGGAATTTGGGAAATGAGAGTTGTTCTGGAATAGCTGTATTCTGTAGAATTACAGTGAAAGATACTGGATGTAACTTTAGTAAAAATCGAAAGATAACTATTGTTTTAAAATGAAAGACATATATATAATTATAATATATGCTTATACTAATTGTATAGAAAGGGAAAGTTTATTTCATCAGATTTTGGACTATGTAGTGATAAATATAATAATAGGAGACATTAGTTGTGATTTAAGAGGCAAGTGTAAGGGAAACGATACAAGAAAAATGTTAGATGTTATAAGATGTGGTAAATTACAACTTTGGGACAAAAATTCTTAGACTTACAAAAGAGGTATGCATAGAACTGAAATAGAATATTTTATAGTATTAGAAGGTTTAATTATAGGAGAAGTGGGGGTAGTTGAACCTGGATTTTCTGGTCATTTTGCAATATGGCTAGAGATAAAGGAACAGAAGGAATATATAAAATAGGCAAAAGAATAAAAAGGATAAAATGAGAAATCATGGAATGAAGAGGGAGAGAGATTAGTAATAGGTATGAAAAGATCATATTACTATGAGAACGTTTTATAAAAACTGCTCTGAATGGTGGATGATATTTAAGGAAACCTATAAAAATGTTTTTTTTTTTTTTACATTGGCATTTTGATTTGTAAATTGTAGAGAAAAATAAAAGAACATATAATACATTGGAATATTTAGAACATAATAACAGAAAGTACTTTGACAAAAAGACAAAAAGAATTGTATGAAAGAAATGAAAAAATACAAGGATTGTATATAGGCTAGGATACGTTTTTAAAGGAAAAAGGGAAGAAGCATTGAGTTACTTAAGCAGATTTGTAAAGGAAGATGATAGAGTAATGAGAGAAATGTAAAATGAGAAATATAAACAAATCAGGAAAAGTTTATGAATAGTGTAGTACAATATATACAAGAAATATTTAAAGAAAAAAGAAGGTAGTGAAAAATAAGTTGAGAAAAATGAGTTGGAAAAGGTTTCTTTATATGAGTTAAAGTATTAGGACAAGTAAATAAAGATTCATCTGCAGGACCAGGTGGGAATGTATAAAAATGTAAGGGATTGGCAAAAAATATATTTAACATTTTTGAGTGAATGGTTAAATTAAGATTTTATTCATAAAGAATTATGTAGTGGAATACTTAAATTCATGTGAAAGAAGAAGACAGAGGACAAAAACTGAAGACTGATGGTATTGAATAATTATAAGATCTTTATGAAAATAATACTAAAGAAATTTGAAGCTAAAATTGAAAATATTGTGGAGGGTAGTATATATAGTATAAACTGGAAAGGTTGTCAAGAATTATAAGTGATAGAAAAATTGTAGATTATATTATGAATAGAAAAGAATAAGTGAAGATCATGATAGGCGATCTTAATAAGGCGTTTGATACAATTGAGCATGAAGTCATATGTGAAATGAAAGAATGAGTGGGAAAGTTAGGAGGTAATTTATATCAGCGTATAGCAATAATAAAATATAAGTATTTGTAAATGGCTGGGAAGCCAAGTGGTTCATATAAGGAGTGGTGTAAGACAGGGATGTCCAATGAGTTATGTACTGTTTGCTTTAGTTATGAATGTGGTAGTATGTAAGTAAATTACAAAATAAAGTATGTGAGGTATTTAATACCAGAAGGGTTAAGAATTCAGGTTTTGTTAACATATGCAGATGATATAATAATTTACAACAAAATTTGGATAAAAGAAGTAGCAATTAGCACAAATGAGTGTCTAGAGGTGACAAGGAAGGCTTTAAATAAAGAGAAAAGTAAAGGTTTGGGTAATGTAGTAAACATAGAGGTTATATGTTTTAGAGTGAATAAAAATTCTGTGTTGGCTATAAAATTTGGGAATAAAGATGCAAATGGAATTCTGTGGGGGGAAAAAGGACTAAAACAAAACCTTTTCTAGAGAGGATATACGTTAATATTCAGAAAAAAGGCTTATTTGATAAATTCAGTACTGATGGGAAAGTATTATACTTAGAAAGTGTATTTATATTACAAACAGTAGTTGAAAAGGACTTATTGCAGATATGTTTCATTTATTTATATGGGTTCCAGATTAAACCCAGTAAAATGAGGAGTTGTGTATGTAAATAGAGGAAGGAGATTTAAGGTATTTAACCCAGTGATATATGCAGCTTCATTAAATTTGTGTAAGGTGTTAAAGTGGATAAAATAAAAGGAAAAATATGAGAAATTAGTAGTAAAGTTGTATATGCATAAGTATGATAAATTTGAGGTTATGGTAAAAGAGAAAAAGACTGTATACATGAAATAAAATGTTAAGAAAAATAGTTTTGTGGAAAATATAAATTGATGATAGAGGAAAAAGAAAAATATGGTGTAAGAATGTAGTGATGAAACATTACTGTGTAAAATCATGTGAAAATCTTACAGATGAAAAGGGTTTATGTTTTAAAAATAAGCATATGGTGTAATCAGAAAGCAGAATGCCAAGCTTTTTTTTCTGGAGACTGGTAATAGATAAATTACCTGTAAAAGGAAATATGCCGCATAAAAAGAAAATTGATAGAATATGTTTACATAGTTAAGAAGAACAAAATGTTGAATATGTATTTTTAAAATGTAAACAGAGTAAAAATATTATGGGGAAATCTATGTAAAGAAGATTAATTTGAAGAATATAAGAATAGAAGCAAAGAATATGTTAAAAGAATAGATACAATATTTTGTCATATGGAGTGAAAGAATTAATAGATTTCAACAATATTAAGTAAAATCAGATGGTTATGGAAAATGGAGTAGGGGTCTAATGGGGATGGAAAATTAGTATGATTGTAAGGAATGTATGAATATGTGTAAATACATTTTGTGTCTATATATTTGTACATTGTAAATATTTGTAGAATGTAAATATTTTGTTAGTGGGAGTTCTTTTTGTATATAAAAGGGCCCCTACTCTTTGATAGGTGCTGTGGGATTTTTTTTATATCCACCTGAGCTACCACCAACTTAAGCAGATGGGACCTCGGTCTGACAAGGATGTCACACTCAGGAATGCTGCAACCCCCTCCCCTTCTGCTGAATTGCAGTGTTAGAAATTCATTCACCTGGTGTGGGAATAGAGCTCACTTTCCTGCACCAAAGTGGTGTGTGCTACCTGCTGCACCACTGACGCTGTTGTATTATTATAGCATAGTGTTATATTGACTGTAGACAAATTTGAGTTTCTGTGTAATTTATTGACATGCCTCTGGCACTTTTACTTATCCTATTGGAATGTATTATGTTGTATCCTGGTTGGGGAGTGACCAGGTCTCCTACATTTAGTTATGGTGATAACATGGTAGCCAATAATGTTTCACTGTTTTATTGCATATGTTTTTGATATTGTGATTGGAGATTTTAGTACATTTAATTATTCCAGTAAGTAGTTTTAAGGGATAGTGGAGTTAGTGGTGTTGCTACATCCTGTGTTTGGCTTCACAAGCTAAAATAATAAGGAACTGATGGATGGAGTTGGTATGGTTTGCTTGCCTAATGTAGTTTGATAATGAGTTTTGTGGAGTTTATACCTCTTGAAATCAGGTTTAGTTTATGCTGCTTTTTAGAAATTCAGTGGGTTGGGTGAGTATATGACATTTTCTTAAATGAGGGAGCTCACCGAGTCCTTAGCCTAAGACTCCATTACACCTGTCACTCACACTGCTTAGCTGTTTGGCTTTGAAGTATTTAAGGTATTATAGAAAAGAGAATAATAACTATAAACTTGCTCATAATATGGCTCTTAAAACCCACAAATTTAGTGATTACAATTTTGAAAACAACAGAGTACACTTTGAAGTCAATAGTATTGGAGAATAATGCACAGAAAATGTGAAGAGGAGGGGACATAAAACTAAGGAAGCAACATGAGTTTGGAAGTGTTGTTGAGTTTAGAAATACATGACCAAAAATAGACATCTCTGTTCTGTCATAGCTGTGTTCATTTTCAAGTCAGCAGCTGTTACTCTGCTGTGGATAAATTCTTGTGTGCTCAGGCAAGTGCCTCACCCAGTTTAAAAAAAAAATCACATTTCTTTTTCTTTGTTGACAGCAAGTGCCAAAGCTGCGAAAATAATTTAGTGAAAGCCAGATTCAGCGAACTCCAAAAAGTTTTTTTTTTTTTGGGGGGGGGGGGGGAGACGAGGCCCTCACAGACCCATAAGCCCATACAAATAAACCAAATCCACAGTCACACAAGTTAAAGGCATACTCCACTTCTGTTGAAAATGGCTTTCAGCAAATTTGCTTGCAGCATTGGCAGCCACTGAAATTGCTCAAACAGCTGTCAAGCTTCCTCTTATGTACAGCCTTAATGCAATTAAAGATTATTGTAGCATAAGAGATGACCCTATTCTTCTGAAGAACAGATTATACAGGGCCAAAATGTGTTCCTAACATGTTTCCACTGAATTTGCTTTGGTCAAAATTTGTTCCTTCCATGGTTCCACTGAATTTGCATCTCTCTTTTGAAGATGATTCCTTCACTCTTTGGTTAATTATCTGCAAAACTGCTGAAGCAAGGCTAGTGTTTCATGGCTAGGATGTTTTGGTCATTCTGAAAGAATGTAGACTAGAAATGAGCTATACATTAAGCTGAAGCAATCAGTTTTGGTCACCTCAGGAAAACAAAGCACCATGCATTGGAGTACATGACCTCTGCTTAAGATGAAGACTGTATTATATAGCTGAAGTGCTTCTTTCAGTATTTTCTTGGGACAAACTTATTGCAGCTTTTTTAGTAGACTTCTGCATATAGTAATGTGACCATGTGAGTATTTAACTCGACCATATATTACTCGCATACTGTTAACTGTTTCTCCAACTTTCATGTTTAGCTACATTTGCGGAACATTCATGATTGGATAGATACATGGGTAGGGTAATCTTTTCCTCTCTGGCTCTTTCAAAAGGCATCTGCTGCCGAATGTGAAGTCCTAGACCAAATTGTTTTATTTTTTAAATTTGTTCTGCAAAATGGTAGGTTTAGAGTATTAGTCCTGTCAAAAGTGACTGTTGAATTCAGGCTCATCTTTGCTTTTAAGAAAGCCATTTCATATATAGTCTTTATCGATGTACATAATCTTAGGTTTGTACAATGCAAATAATCTAACTTTTCCTCAGTAGATCATTGGAAGTGTTTATGTGCATTTTTTAAGTTAGTATTGTAATTAAATGAAATCTTCTGAGTATGATTCTGTAGATTAATCTGTTATTTCCAGTCATTATTTCTGTGATACCACCTTTAGCTAGGGAACCAGAGCCTAGTCTGGCATTCAGTGGATGCTAATCTGTGCACACATTCACTTAAACATGGAAGATAAACCTACAGGCAGTTTGAAAGATCACCAGTTTACTAATGCCATGTTATATAGGAAAGAAATTGAAATGTGGAAAAAATACACATAGACATGGAAGGGACATGCAGACTGCACAGAAAACATTCCAGTGATGAAACAAATATGAGAACCAAGCACAGTGGTCAGCATTGCTGCCTTACATGGCTTGGATATCATGTTTTATGTAAAATTCAATTAAAGCAGTATTACTGGCTTGGACTTGATATGCAGGGAACTGCCTCAGGTTAGCTATGCCATGAAATAACCTTCAGGTACTACTTGAAGTCTATAATCTGTCAGCCTTGGACATGCAATGCATGCAAGACAAAAATAGTTGGTTCCTTGATGATTAGTAGGATAATTACCCAAGGGAGCTTTTTTAAGCCTAGATGTGCTTCCCAAGAATTAAACTCTACACCCTGTGTCTGTGAGGTAAACACCGTAACCATTATGCCAACCTCCAACCCCAGTATGTATGTCATGTGCTTCTTTTACAGTTTATGATTTTATATTGTTCCACAGATGATGAAAATGGACAAGCCAGGCCTCTCTTAGTACATTTAACAGCCAGACTGGTAAGGGACACAGTTTAGTCCTTGCTGTTCAATTCTCTCTCTCAAGGCTAGATATTGTACAGCTCACACTCACTCCACTGATTTACTGTTTAGTCAGTTTTGCTGCTTTAGTGAGGCTGTATCTTCACTTGAAACTGGTGCAACACAATTAAAATTAGACAGCACATAGTAAAAATGGATATGTGCAGAAAGTCTACTTAGTGGAGGACATTTTTAGTCTCACACCAATGTTCGGTAGTACGAGTATGGCGTGCTTTCACTGAAGGTTAGGCGTCGGGCTGGCAACTTGGCACCATAAAAAATCTACTGCCAATCATTAGCGGACCGGAGTTCTGCTGTGGCGACCCCTAACTGGGAAAAGCCGAAAAGACAAACAACAACCAGTGTTAGGTAGTACAGCTGAGTTTTGTTAGTCAGCTTTGGCTGTAAGCTTAGTAAGAACCTATTTACAAGAAGAGTTCTTGTCATAAAGTAACTGTAGTAATGGCTGTTATGAGTTTTTAACAAAGAATTAAAAATGCATTGTTTACTTTTAAAAGTTATAAAACTATGGAATATTTACTGTGCTTAACAGACATGCCTGGGGCCATATGTTTTATACTTCTCATCTCCTTGTTTATGGGTTGTGTTTACCTAGAACTGCTTATCAAATTAACCAGTATGCAAGACTGAAGCAGATTTTCATGAGACTGGCATAGGTGATTTTGCTGAAAGAACATGCTGAGGTTTTTAAATGTAGAATTAATGAGTAAATACTGAATATGATATTTTTGCAGCAGCTGTTAATGATTGAAAAGACTCCTTTTGCTTTCAGAAATGTTAGTAATCAGTACGTTGATGTTTTAATACACTACAAACAGATAAGACTCTCAAAACATTTTAATTCAAGACATATTTGACATGTTTCTGTTAGCAGACAAATGGTAAACATTCTGACTTGACTGGGATAATACGTCAGGTTTAGTGGGCCTGTTTCAGAATTCTGGTTTATAGTTCTTTAGACTGCAAGAAAAAAGAAAGTGACAGCTTACATGCACTGAAAAATAGAAACTGCCGTAGGAGTGAGGAAGTGAAACTTGTATAATCTTGTATTAGTTTGAAGTTTGTAATACTGTAGTGAAGAATACCACACCTGGATATGCAAAAGCATAAGAAAAAATCCAGTGATACTTCATTACCTGAGGAATATTGGTTAATAAAAATACACCTTGCCGTGTCTTGCTGAAATTGTGACATGCCTTTGCCTGCGGTCTTCATGAAATATCCTACATAAGTGGTGTTTAAGAACATATTACAACTTAAAACAATTTTAAAATTTACAAGCAATGTTTCATTTTAGTCTGTCAAGGAGTGTAAAATGTTCACTGGCCATGCTTTGTGAAATTCCCACTGCAAGTGCAGTTTTCTTGAACCAGAACTGCATGTGGTGCTCCTAAGGACAGCTTATTTGTTGTGCCTTCTGAAGAGAAAAATCCATGTTATTTAATCAGTGTTTGCTTTAAAACTGATATTTATTTTACTGAAATACATCTTACTGAAACTGACAGGCCTGGGCTCACGGCAGCTTACACTTCACACTAAGCACGTGTGCTAGTCACGCAGCAGCAAGTAAGCTAATTGGTATTCATTAAACTGCTTTGCATGATATGCCTCCCTTCACAACAAGGGTAAGTAGCAGAATATGTTAATGAATCCATAAGTAGGTGAAATATATGCTAATTAAGCAATTCAACATGACTGAGGAATGTATAAAAGGCGCATGTACACGCTTCACTCCCTTTTGGGCTTAATTCCAAGCTGCAACTCCTAAAGTTTTCTTCTATCGTTCACCTGTATTTGCAGCAAGCTTTAGTACAAGGTGCTGCTGTTGCTGCTGCCATACCTCCCCTTTTGACTTATTGTGGACTTTGATGCAGAAATTGTAGGAAATATGCAACCTCCCCAACCCAGTGGAAACCAAAGTGTGTATAAGCATTATGCATACTATCTACAAGCATTTTTCAGAGACCCACAGGAGGTATTTTATGGGTGACACAGGCCTCATCCTCAAAAATATCATATAAATTTCTAAATGCAATGCTGTAACATGTGAGGGATATTTTCTGGTTACAGGTACCCCAGACTACAGAGCTACAACCATGCAAAATTTCTGTGCTATAGCTTACTTCCCTGAGGTTCTGGGTGACATAGACTACACACACACTGAAGTAAAATCTCCAACTGGGGGGGAACCAAAAAAGGTA
>NC_056727.1:408891625-409131625 GCF_019279795.1 Protopterus annectens
AGACAAGATCGGCCCTTCACGATCCCAAACTGGGTGGGGTCCAGTGTTTGAAGGTTGCCAATGTCTTTATAAGTTCCATGATGATGCGTTCTATGCCCTTGCAGATCAGGCTCGTCAGACTTATGGGACGGTAGTTCCTGAGATCCAAGCTGGATCCCCCTTGTGGAGTTGGATAACTGTAGCTGTGCGCTACTCAGTGGGCACGAGGCCTGAGGTGAGGCTATGATTAAACATGCCACTTAGGTGAGGTGCCATTTCATTATGTAGTTTATGTAGTACACAGCCCGGGATGTTATCTGGTCCCATGGATGCTGTAGTGTTAGCTTTGGAGAGTGCGGTTTCTACCTATGTGGCCCTGATTACCATAATTTGGCAATCTTTTGGTATTGAGATGGGCCCTTTAGTGGGTGAAGTTGGCACTAAATCGATCTGCCAGGATATTGGCAATATCATTGGGGTCAGTATTTTTAATGCCATTCTTTTGTAGCTCAGAGCAGATCTGAGCATAGCCATTTACATTCTTGACATAACTATATAATGCCTTGTGGTTGTCTTTGGAATAGCTAGCTTTGGAGGATTGTATGAGGGATCTCAGCTTCTTATTGAGGCTGGTATGGGAGTTTTTTGCATCCTGGGATTTTCCTCTTTTCTGCAACAGTTTCTTCCATCTGTTTTATAGTTTGTTTATGGCAGGGGACCACCAGATTGGCTTCCTTTTTTGGAGGACAGCGTCTTGGTTCTATTTGGGATGGCATGATTCATGCATGAGTGCCTTTGTGTAGGATTCAGTAGTCGAACTTTCAGCTCCTGTCTGCATGGGTGTCATGAGGTTTGTCAATTCTGACTTGAGTAGCATGAAGTTGGCTTTGTAGAAGTTTTTTATGGAGGTTTCCTTACTGGGGGGTGGGATGTGGATGTCAAGGGTGATTAGCATATGGTCAGACCCGACTATATTTGCTTATATATTGAAGTAATAAAGTAGCGTGGCATTGATGTTGCTCTGTTTTCTCTCCCCAAACCACATATCCCTCTTTTTTCTTTTATGTCGAAACATTGCTGCTGCAACACAAATGACCATCAGTAGAGGGAGCTTGACTGACCACTGGAGTTTGGCCCGCTATACCTCCACAGGTGATGGCTGTGATGGCACCACCACAGGGAGCACAGACAACTTGCACATCTGAGTCACAAGCTGTCAGCGTTGCCTCCACAACTCTGGCACTACCTGCGCCAAGTAGCTCTGGCCCAACTGATGGTGTAGGGGTCACCCTTCAGGAACTTACAGGACTGGTGGAGGACATCATGGAGATGGGCCTCAGTGCCTGAATGATTAGAAGCAAAAAGATCCTGCATCAAATTGCAAAATTCATGCCAAGTCTAGGACTGACCCAGGGGTCTGCAACAAGATGGCAGTTGTGAGGGTGGGGACTAGCTTCTCACTGTGCTGAAGCTGGGTCTAGTGCCTCCAATGTCCCCAATTACCACCAGTCATGGTGTCCCCCAACCATTTGTGTCCATCACCATCTCAACCTTGAATGTCCTGTATGCTTGTGCCCGCTACCTAACCTTCCCTACTTGCCTGACCATCTTATTACCAAGCACCTTCCCCAACAGTCTTCTCTGTACAAAATAAAAATGGCAGCTGTCTCACACACACAAACACACACACAAAAATTGTGTGTGTGTGTGTGTGTGTGTGTGTGTGTGTATGTAGAGTGAGGTAAGTATGCCTTCAATAACAGATTGATGTGGAGACTTCCGCCGACGAGTGTGTGTCAGTATTGTCAGGTAGAATTGGCTTCATCAAATGATCTATTGTGTACATATAGAGTTAAGACATATTTGCATTGTGCGAGGGCTTATCTATAAGTCAGTCACATTTTTAGCCCAAAATTTTGTGCAGCACACTGATGATGTCATATGTTTAAATGTGTACTATCTCACTGTTGCAATCTCACTTCTCCTGTGGCAAATGCTGTTAGTAGTAGTATGGAATATGTAAGTAGATAGGAAGGTTGTTTAAATCCAACAGGTTTAACTTGTGTGCATGCGTGTGTTTGCATGTGTGTGTGTTTGCATGTGTGTGTGTTTGCATGTGTGTGTGTGTGTGTGTGTGTGTGTGTGTGTGTATGTACAGTGAGGTAGGTATGGCTTCAGCAATAGATTGATGTGGAGACTTCCACCGAGGAGAAACATTTACAATGGGGCAAAGCTCCCACAGTTTCTGACACTTAGCACTAACATTTGTTCTGTTACACACTGATGAGGTCATCCTCTCAAGTGTTCTGTATTTCACACTTGTTACTTGTGGTTGATACTCAGTACTCTAGATTGTGTAACTAGGTAAGTAGGAGGTTTGAACCCAGCAGCAAGTGATTACAGTAAATGTGAGTGTCTCTATTGTGCTAGTTAGGAATGGTTTCACTTAAGGATATGATACGGCATGGAGCCAAGCTGTAGGTGCAAGCAGTTAATCTTCAGAATTCCAAGCATTCTTTGTTGAGAGAATTGCAAAATTTAAAGTTCCAATGGCAGGCAATTCTGTGAAAAATAAAATTTTAAATTATGAGTAGTAGATAGCATCTCCTCTAGCAGCCTTAATACTTAGTGCATTTAACAGAATGATGTACAATTAAGTTTTATTTAAAGATAGCTTGTGCACTTTTCCTTAGGATTATAAGTTCATGTTTTTTTAAAGCATACAATCTGCTGTTCACATCTGGGAGAGGAATAAAGATAAGAAATGAATTTATTTGATTGAATGATTGATGTTTAATTACCAGTTAAGTCCAACTGGGTAGAAGCCCATTTTCAGCAAGGATCTGGGGAGAAAAGCTCCAAAAGAATAAACAGCAGTCAGTGTAATTGGAAATACAAACTGTAGCATGCACTTCAGCCTGGCTAGCCTTAAGTAATGTTTGTGGGTGCAGTTTTTAATTTGGAGCAGTTTGTTCCCATCTAGAAAGTTAAACTTCATTTTAAGATGTACATATTTTTATTTATTTGACCTAAGTTAACAGGGGTGGGGATATTCTGAAAATGTATTTATTTTTTATTTTTTCATTAATACAAAAAGTCTTGAAAAATGTGACCGTTTCATATGGAGAAGAGAGGAAACACCTGTATAAAAGATTAGCCTACCAAATAGTAGTGTGTGCATATAACACTAAAGTTGGAAACACACATTCAAATAAACCATCATGTAAAATAGGTGGGAGCTGTAGCTTTTTTATCATAAAGGCTACTCTATCCATGTTATCTTTGAACTTAAATGACCTTCCAGGTATCAACAAAAAGAAAAGAATATTGAATTACATTAAGAAATGTAAAATATAAATAGCAATGCTACAGGAGCTGCATTTGAAAAGACGTAAGCATGTGAATTTGTCATGGAAAGGATTTCAGGAGGGATATTCAGCAGAATATCAGGGAGAAAGGAAAAGAGGAGTAATTATACTAATTGCTAGAGGGGCCCCAATAGTGATAGAAGAGGGGAAAATGCAATGGTAGATTTGTGTTAGTAGGAAGCTGTTAGCAAGGGAGGAAAAAATATGCTGGCATGTATTTATATTCCAGCAAAAGTTGCTATTTTGGAGTTTAAGAAATAATCAGCTTTCAATAGACAATATTTCTCGTATGTAGGAACTGAAACTTGATTTGCAATGTTGTTATTATTTTATTTTATTTTATATTTGTTGACCGGGCTAGTCTAATATGTCCATTTTGAGTAGAGGCCCGGGGAGATAAGCTCCAAGACAGATAAATGAAAAACTTAGTAATCAATACACAAAATATGACTAAATAAAAATATTCATAATAAACAATGCAGATTCCAGGTACAACAAGAGAAAAAAAATGACTAAATGGCAGCATTCATTGTATACAATGCATATCACAGGTTACAACATAAAATTCTGAGAGGACAAAAACAAAGTACTTATAGTGCAAGAATACTTATACCATACAATATGCAGGTATAATGCATAAAAAGAAGGACTAAGAAGACAGGTTAATTATATACAAATAAAAAATAAAAAAATCTTCAGTAGGAAGTATTTAGAGAGACTGGACACAGTGTAGTTTAGGAGGGAATCTGTATTTATAGGTAAAATAATATATACTAGTTCATGAGTAGTCTGGGATAGGCAGAGCTAAGTTTAATCAGATGGATAGATGCCTAGTCAGGTTTAGTACAGGGGCACAACCAGTGTGTGTTCTAAGGTAGAGTTTGTCTGTTTTTGAAGAGTGATAAATAGGGAAGAGAGGAAAGGTCACTGGGGAGAAGATTCCAAGTTTTTCCAACAGCATTAGAGAAGAGAGATTCACCAGCCTTGTTGTTAGGTTTAGAGGTATGTAGAAGATTTTTGTGTGAGCAATGTAGGGATTTCAGATTTGTATATGGAGTGATGAGGGTAGATAGAATAGGAGTACTGGAAGGTTTATAAAGAGTTTTATGGGCAATGGTTAGTTGATGGAATTTAATCACGTTTTGTAGTTCAAGCCATCCAAGCTGCTTTATATTTATGCATTGGTGGGTTCTCTAAGGGTTTCCTGTTGCAAATCTAGCAATGTTATTGTAGGAAGTTTCCAGTTTGCTGAGGTTATTTTTAGAAAGGTTAGTAAAAATAGGTGAAGCATAGAGGAGAGTAGAGATTAGATGAATGTGAGCTATGGTTGTTCTAGCTGTGGGGGAAAGGTAAGGTTTAATCCTATAGAAGGAGCCATGTTTTTTGTTGACAGTTTTTATTGTATTGTTAATATGGATGTCAAAGTTCAGATTGTTATTAATGGTGATACCCAGTAATTTGGTGGTTGGGTCTGGTGATATAATGGTGCCATTAGTGGATGTAACTGAGATATCAAATGGAGAGGACTTGTGAGTCGGATTAAAGAGGAGGTTTTTGGGGTTCAAAAGAAGGCAACGCTGTGTAAACCATTGTTCAACTGTGTTAAATGCCTTCTGGGTAAGAGAGAGAAGTTCAGATGTGGATTTGGCTGAGCATATAAGTGTGGAGTCATCAGCATATTATATGCATGTGGCTTGGGGGATGGCTAGATGAAGGTCATTAATAAATATTAAGAAGAAGAGGGGTCCTAGTATGGACCCTTGAGGGACACCTAGGGTAACTGGTTGGAGGGTAGAAAGAGTTTTATGCCAAATTATTGCCTGTTGTCTTTTATCTAGGTAGGACTGGAACCATTTTATGGAAGGTGCATCTAATGATAGGGATTTGAGTATGTTGATGAGAATCTGATGATTAACCATGTCAAATGCTTTGGACAGGTCAATGAATAGTGCTGAGGAAAGGTTATTAAGGTTGCAGTTTTTGTTTAGTCAATCTGTAAAGGAAAGGAGGGCAGTGGTAGTGCTGTGTGAGGGTCTGAAACCATGTTGACAGCTGGAAAGTAAGTTATTTTGGGTTAAGTGGTCAAGTAATTGCCCATGGATGCATTTCTCCATGATCTTTGCCAAAGGTGAAATAAGGGCAAAAGGGCAGTAGTTGGAGAGCTCATTGGAGTGTCCGCCTTTATGGAGGGGGATAATATGAGAGACTTTCCATAAGCTAGGTATGTGACCTTCGGTAATAGTCCTATTGATCAGAATGGAAATAGGATAAGCTATAGCTTTGGCTGATAGCCGTAGAAAATCAGCAGGTAGTTGGTCTGCTGAGGGAGAGCATGGTTTTAGTTTTTGTATGAGGGTTAGAATATATGTAGTTGGGGCAGGTTGCAAATGAAAAGAAGGGGGTGAAGTAGAGTTATAGGAAGGTAGAGTGAAGCTATTAGGTGATAGCTGACTAGCTAGTGTTTGGATAGTATTAGTAAAGAAGGTATTGAATGTATTGGCTGTATTCATGGGATTATTATGGTCAGTATTTTGAGGGTTAGGTGTGGTGGATTGACCTGGGTGGAGTAACTGGTTAATGCTAGTCCAGAATTTTTGTGGGTTGTTTTGATTAGTTTGTTGGAATTGTAGGTAGTAATTTCGTTTATCAGAGAGTATAGCTTTCTTAGTGTAATTTCTTAACTGTCTAAAGGTTTGTTGATCAACAGGGTTTTTAGTCATTCTCCATTTGGCCCAATGTTTATTTCTAAGGTGCATTTTGTGTTTGGTTACTTTTGAAAGCCATGGGGCAACTTGGTTTTAACTCTAATCTGGTTGGAGCATGTTGGTTGAGAATGGCAAGGAAGTTGTTAAATTAATTGATGGCTTCTTCTAAAGGGAGGTGTTTTAAGGGAGACCAATTGCAAGCTCTTAGTTCTTTTTCGAATAGCTCAGGGTTAAAGTTCTTTTTGGATCTGATATTTTTGACAGATGTTGGATTGGGAGTATGGGTTTTGTGCCTGATAATATAGGTAAGTGAGTGGTCACTTATATCATCAGGGAGGGTTCCTGAATCATAATTGTGAGGGTGATGGTTTATGAGAATCCAGTCTAATATTCTTGCTTTCTGGTTAGCTTTATCGATCCTGGTGGGGGATGTAATGGTTTGAGAAAAACCATATAGGTTAATGTGGGTTGTAGGGAGGCTGCTACAATAGCAGTTCCAATCAATGTTTATATCTCCTAGGATTATGGTTTCTTGGGGCAAGTGTTGGGATAGCCAGCAAAGAATATTTTCCATGGTGGCAATGTTATTACCAGGAGGAAGATGCATACAGATGATATAGATGGATTTGGCATTGTTAATATGAAGATGAGAATTTCTGCATTGGAATCGAGAGGTATTTTACAGTTGTAGGTGGATAACTGTAATCCTGATTTAAATAGAATAGCTACCCCTCCTCCTTTCTTGGCTACTCGGTCGAGTCTTAGTATGTTATATCCAGGTGAAAGGATTTTGTTGTATTTGGTAGCAGGTTTTAACCATGTTTCTGTTAAGCAGAGGATATCAAAGGAATATACTTCTACTAGAGCTTGGAGTTGAGATACTTTGGTGTTTATGCTACGTATATTAAGATGGGCTACTTGGAGGGAGTTAGATGTTTTACTAAGGGAATTAATAGGGTAGTGATTTTGGCTGTGGAGAGTACTAGGAGTTCTTGTTGGGCCTGGGTTAGGGTAGATGTCTCCATCTTTTATTGAGAATAGTAATCCTATATAGCTTGGGTTAGGGAATTTGTTGTATAGAAGTAGATTTTTCCTGAGATTAAGTGTGTTATATTTAATATGTAGTATTCTATGATACTTTGCAAGGAGGTAGTTGGGTGAAGATGTTATATTAGCATGGTTAAAAAGGAGTGGTAGGGATAGAGCATTGGTTTCCTTGTTAGGATAGTGATGATCTAGATGTAGTGGGTATTCATAGGAGGTAAGTAAGTAGGCAAAGGTTAGAGGAAGTAGTAGTGAATAAAAGTAGGATATATAATGGGGTGGGTGGTTTATACATTGTGCAGATTTACTATTGGATATATATAGGTAAAATTTGGAAGTATAAAGGGTGAGGATTGTGAAGTGTGAAGGTTGTGGTAAGATAGAAGGGAGTGTTAAGAGAAGGTAGATATGAGAGAAGATGAAAAGTGGTAGAGTGTTCTGAGAGTAATAGGAAAAGGAAGAGGTGTGGCTAGTAATTTCTAGAAGTCATTGGAAGAGGTGTGGTTAAGTAAGTATAAGAGTAGGGCCCCTGGGGTGGGTGAGATTTGGGGGTAGGGAGGGGAGAGGAGTGAGCCCACAGGGCGAACGGAGCGGGTTGATACAGATATAGATGCAGTTATAAAAAACAATCATCAAAACTGACTCCAGAAGGCAAGTTTGAAAAGACAGGTGTGGGAAAAGGGTAGTGAGAATTAAGCCCAGAAGAGGTGGGTGTGGACAGTAGAAGTAGAGGGTAATGTGAGAGGACTAACTAGTAGTTAAGGAACAGCAGGAGAAAATGAATGTAAGTATCTGGGCATAAGAGACAAGAAAGAGAGAAAATAGCTGGGGTAAGGGAGCCCCCAGTGGACAGGTCTGATGATTGCAAGGCTGATAAGAGAGGAGAGTACAACAAGGAAAAGGTTACTCGACAAAGGGAGTTTTAAAAAGGGGATGGGAAGAGAGTGCGTGAAGTACAGCAGGGGGGGGGTAGAGGCTGCTGGCTGTCCTAGCTCAGGACTTTCTCTAACCATGTAGTATAGGTACAATAGTAGAAAGTCTTTCTGGCAGGAATTATTTCACAAACATACTTTGCTGGTGTCCTTTGGAGAGGGATTGTAGGGTGGATTATTCAGTGAGGTGAGCCTCCGATAATTGGAGAGGGTCCTTTATGCTCCTGTAGACTAGTGCAGGAAGCACAAGATGAGCAGGTAACTCCAATTGCTATTAAGTCATCAATGATTGCCACCTTCTGTCCTGGTTCCACAGCATCAACTTGCATCTCCACTTCAGCCGTTCCACATTCCAGTGCATAACTGCACAACACTGTGGGACCTGGGAGTTTCCCTTTTTTCCTTACTAAGATAAAGCCAATTCCGAGTCGCTGTGCTAACAAGGGACCAAATAGGAATCCACGGGCATCTAAACCTACTATATGGTCAATCTTTGAAAACTTTTCTTTTAAATGCTCTTTAAATAAATCTATTGTATATCCAAGAGCCTTGGGATCTTTCAAGATGGGACAAACATCCAAGCACGAATGTGAGAATACATCCTCGTAGCAGTGACAAACTACTCCACGATGTCATAGTTATTCCCACTTACAATCGAGAGAAGTCTCTTCACGTTGCACGAGGACAGAAATGATCAAATACTTTCACTACTACAGCCAGTACAATAATATTGAAGATGTAATCATGGAGTCGTAGAAGGGAAATAACAGGGTAGCTTTCCTTATGAAATTTATGAAAATATGTGGTATGGAAAATGTGACTTTAGTAGTAGGAACTCTAACAGAATTTGCATATTATTCCCTAAGGTACAATAACTGAGGAGAGACTAGAGAGAAATTGTGTCACAGAAACGTGCATTTAATTGAAAGTTTCAGCACATATCCAATAACTATTTCTGATTATGCAGTGATAAAAAACACAGTAAAATGCATGATAATGAATTAAAAATGAGACACTGTTGCTTTCCCACCTGCTTGTTAAAAAGTGAGAAATTTAAGGAATGGGTAGTGGAATTACTTGAGAGTCATTAGGGAAGATAAAAGTATTTAAAACCATGAAAAACTGCCAAATATTGTCGTACCTTACTCCACTTGGCCAATGAAGAAAATAGGAACACCACGCTTCAAACCAAGCTCAAACAGAAACACTTTATTAAAACAATAAACACAGACTCAGTCTCCTCTAGCACCTCTTCTACTATGAGCCTTTGCAGAGTATACTTCTTCATTTTAACAAACACCTTATATATGTAAATTGCATTAATTAATCAGTAATTGATTTAAAACTTTCATTTTACAAAGTTTTACAAATATCTCACATAAAACATTTCCATTTAAGTTCACTGTTAAGCCTCCCAGGAAACAATGTCCTACATTTTAAATGATTTGTTCTGTACTTTGTTTGATGCCTTCTAGTGTACTGAACTCATCATTCAGCTGTTCTAAGACTGTGGCTTGTAGTCCTTCAGGGTCTCCATTATGAAATAAATGAAAATGTTCAGCTTCAGGGCTAAACTGTTTATTTTTCTTAATGTCCCTTACATGTTCTTTAAGTCTAGTGGCAAAACTTCTTTTGCTCTCCCCAAAGTAATATTGTCCACAAGGACACAAGTCCATAAACTATTTTTTTCACTAGTACAACTAAGAATTCCCTGTATTTCAAAGATCTTTCCATTAATTGTGTGGCAATCCTGCATTCTTCAATCCTCACCCCTGGCAGCAGTGAGGGATGTACACAATGGGAGGATGACAAGTATACCCACAGTAAAGTACAATTTCCCTTAAGAGCTCACAGAAATCGCAGTCAGTCTGGGGTGGTTTCTCCCTCTTTCTCCAGATCCCCAGTAAGACTCCCCACTGGCACAGCTATAGAGGGTTAAGATCTGAGCTGAGGGATGAAGCCAATACCTCCACCACCCTCTCTGTCCAATCAGTGGTTCATGTCCCTGCCCAAGTAGCTAACACACACACACACACACACACACACACACACACACACACACACACACACACACACACACACACACACACACACACACACACACACACTTTGAGATTTGATTTATATACAAAAACACACACACCTGGGAAAGGTTGGCACAGGTTTACTAGCTGTGCCCCCTTTCGTCTAGACTATAAGGTAGTTATCACTGCCACCACCCCGTACTTATCAGCTACTATAAGGCCCTTACAAAGGGTGGCCAATCCTACTGTGTAATGTTACTATTATTCAAATGGTAGTTTTTGACTAAGCGCCAGGCTATTAGGAGTGACCTGTACAGTGTCACCAGGTACTCTAAGAGCTTAAATATGTCTCAACAATATCAGCCACAAAGATAGACCTAAATATATTTAATAATAAAAGAACAACACAATACTCAATCAACACAGTAACTTCAGAGTTCAGAATCACAGGAAATATTTTAAAACAACATTGCAGGACAGTCTCAAATAAATACAGAAAACATCTAAACTAATATTTACTATTTTCCCAACAATATCTAAAAGATACTATGCTCAAAATAGCTTACTTACAGAGCAAGGCAAATGAGATGAGTGGATGTTCTTTCTAGGTCCAAGACTAAGTACAAAATCGCTAGTCTCTCTTT
Source organism: Protopterus annectens (assembly GCF_019279795.1). Taxonomy (NCBI): domain Eukaryota; kingdom Metazoa; phylum Chordata; order Ceratodontiformes; family Protopteridae; genus Protopterus; species Protopterus annectens. Next base: position 408,902,322 of record NC_056727.1, read on the forward strand.
CTCTCTCTCACACACACACACACACACACACACACACACACACACACACACACACACACACACACACACACACACACACACACGCGCGCGCAGAGAGTTCTTAATAAACATTACTGCTGGGTTAGTTTGCATGACATCACTCTTTGTCACCTAAATTCAGTTCTCGCAATAAAATGCTCTTACGTTTCAAACATAGTAATTATTTCTGTTTCAAGACAATACAAAAACATTTAGCTCTAAACATTGTGTCTGCTGCTGAACTGAAACTGAGAGATAACACAATCATAAAACACTTGATTTCAACTTAATTTCTTGAAGTTTTGCAAGTTAACTCTGTATGTTCCAGTTTCTACTATTAAAACATAAATTTGCACAGGTATATAGTTTACATACATTTCTGTTCTTTTCCAGTAGGGTATGCTGTGGTTACATTTTAGCTCAGTACTTTACACACACTTCTGTATAAATCATATCAATATTCACAAATGGCATAGGATTATTTACAAAATTCCAGATAGCTGGGCTGGGAGTGTCACCCCCCCCCCGAAAATTCAAGCTAATTTTTCAAGTGACCCTTGAGAAATGTTGCTTGAACCTATGTGGAAATACCTTACCCCATTCACTGTCTTGATAATCCATCTGCATTGGCATTGCTAACCCCAGTACTGTGTTGGACTGTCTTATCATATGGTTGCAACCCTAGGCTCCACCATAGTAACTTGGCATTTTGCTGGCTGGCTCGATGTAGCTATGTTAAGGGATTATGGTCTGCAACTATAGTGAATTTCCTTCTATACAGATAAGGCTGAAGTTTCTGCAGTGTCCATACTATGGCTAGGCATTATTTTTCTACAGCTTCTTAGCATTCCTCCCTGGGTTGGAGTCTACGACTGAGATATACCACTGGGTGTTCTCCTCCCTCTGAGGAGACCTGGCTAAGTACAGTCCCCATCTAGTGGTGTGAAGCATCCACCTGCACAACAGATTATTTGCTGTAATCTGGACTGGCAAACACAGGGGGTCCTCCCAAAGCTCCTGTAAGCTTCTGGAATGCCTTCTGACATGCTGGGGTCCACATTACCTTATCTGGTCTCTTTTTCCTTCTCAGGTCTTTGAGGGGAGCAGCTATGGTACTATAATAGGGGACAAACTTTCTGTAATACCCTGCTGTCCCTAAGAATGCCCTCACCTGCTTTTTGGTAACAGGGGCAGGCCATGCCTGAATGGCTTCCACTTTGGCAGGTTCCTGCCTGATCTTACCCCTCACCACTCTATGTCCCAGGTAAGAGACCTTTGCCAAACCCACCTGACATTTGCTGGGCTTAATGGTCAACCCTGCTCTTGCCAGGAATGGCTGTAGATAGCAATATCATGTAGGTAAGCAAGGACAAAATCTCCTGCTCTTGTTAGGATATGATCTACCAGCTTCTGGAAAGTTGCTGGGGCATTTTTCATCCCAAAGGACATCATCTTGGACTCATAAAAGCCAAACAAAGTCACAAAGGCTGACCTCTCTAGCACTGGGAGTCAAGGGCACCTGGCAGTAACCCTTGGTAAGATCAGTAGTGGTAAGATACTTAGTCCCAACCAGCTGCTTAGGGCTTCATCTGTCCTAGGCATGGGGTAAGCATCTGACTCTATGTGATTATTTAATTTCCTGTAGTCCACACAGAACCTGATGCTGCCATCCTTCTTTGGTATCAGCACCACTGGAGAGGCCCGGGGACTGCTGGACTCCTGAATGACCCCTAGTTCCAACATTTCCTGTATCTCCTCCCTCAGTCTGTTTGACTCTCTCAGGTGGTCCTATAAGGGGCCTGCTGAATAGGCCTTTGGAGTCATGTATCCATGTGGTGCTGCACCAGGTGAGTGCACCCTGGTTTCCCAGTGAACATGCCCCCAGACTCCTGTAACACTGCTCAAATTTCTCAAACCTGGGAAGGGGGTAGCTGCTGGGACATTGCTACACCTTCCACTGAGTTATCAGTCCAGCAGAGGAGATCAGTCACCAGATCCCCCGCAGACTCCTCCTACCTTGTACTGCAAATACTCTGCTCAAGGGCCTCGCTATCATAAGGTTTCATCATGTTAACATGGTACAATTTGTGCCCTTGCCTTCTGCCTAGCAGTTCAACCATGTAGGTAACATCACTGACCTTCCTTACTACCTTGTAGGGTCCCTCCCAGGCTGCCTGCAGCTTGTTGTGTCTGACAGGAATGAGAACCATTACCTGCTGCCATACAGCATAATCTCTAGCTCGAGCATTCCTGTCATACCAGACCTTTTTCTGTATTTGGGCATCTGCCATGTTCTCCTGGGCCAACCCTATGAGTTCCATGAGCCTTGTCCAGCGGTTTAGGACATATGCCACAACAGACTCCTTGTGGAATTCACACTCACCCCTCCCACTCATCTCGAATCAAATCTTGAGGTCCCCTCACCTTATGCCCATACAACAACTCAAAGGGAAAAAAATGTGGATTTCTGGGGCACCTCTCTGTAAGCGGACAGATGGGGCAAATATTTATCTCACTCCATCTTAAACTGGTCTGCAAATACCCTAGCATAGTCTTGAGTGTAGTGTTTAGCCTCTCAATAAGAACATTAGTCTGGGAATGGTAGGGGGTGGTGTTAAGATGCTTCACCCCACGGTGCTTCCACAAACACACCAGCAGGTCTTACATGAAATTGGCACCTCTGTCGGTTAGTATTTCTTTTGGGAAACCTGCCCTGCTGAAAATCCCCAACAATGCATTTGCCACCTTTTCTGCCTCAGGGAAGGATAGAGCCACAGCCTCAGGTATCTGGTAGCATAATCTACTGCCACTAGGATATATGTTTTCCCTGTGGAACATGGGGTACTCGAAGGCTCCACAGTATCTATAGCTACCCTCTGAAATGGCTCCTCAGTCACAAGCAAAGGCATCAAAGGAGCTTTCACCTTTTCTCCTGCCTTGCCAACCTTTTGGCACTGCTCACAGGTTCTACAATACCTTGTTATATGTCTGGAAATCCCAGGCCAGTCAAAGTTCTGCATAATACGTCTCTTCGTATGTTTTATGCTCATATGACCTTTAGAGGGAATATCATGGGCTGTGGTTAGAAGTGCCAAACAGTAGGCTCTGGGCACTACCAACTGCTGTATTCTCTCACCCTCTAGCCCTCCCTCAGGGGTCCATTCTCTATACAGTGACCTTTTGTCCCTTAGGCCTTGTAATGTAGAGTCTGGGAGCTGAGCCTCTCTCAACTCTCTTAGTTACCCTTCCCAGCGCCCCTTCTGCAGGAAGTGTGGCATCCTCTGACAGTGGTGCCTCACTGTCAGCTTGGGTATTACTGCTACTCACCTCTGCCCTTGCAGTCACTCTGTCCAAGGGAACATCACTACCCGCAATCAGGTGTGGCTCACCTCCATTCTCACTGCTACAGGGTAACTCCCTCCCTGAAGTAGCCACCTCACCAGTCCTGCCTGCAAGTGTGTGGTCTGTCTGGACCTCCCCCAGGCTATCAGGCCCATATGTTTGTCTCCAAGCCTGACTGTGTGTAACTGCATGCTCACACGGTACTACATTATCAAAATCATTCCCTATCAGGACATCTGCAGGGATATCCTCAAACAAACCTACTTGCAGGCTTCCTTTTCCACCCTCCCAGTCAAGGTGAACCCTAGCCAAGGGTATTTGGAATGGGGTACCTCCTAAAGCTCTGACTGGAGTAGACTGTCCAAGAAAGTAGTTCTCCTCTGTAACCATTGCAGGCTTCACAATGGTTAGGTCAGAGGCTGTGTCTCTCTTAGTAATGGCCTCTTTCCCATTCGCTAAGATAGGATATAACCTCTTGTGGTAGTTTGGTACCCTTGTTATCTCGAGGGGATATAACCTCTTGTGGTAGTTTGGTACCCTTGTTGTCTCGAGACAACTTACTGCTGGCATTTTGTCATTCCCACTTACTGGCTCTCCCACCTTTTGTTCACCACCTTGCCTCCATGGACATCTATATGCTGTATGGCCCCACTGGTTGCATTTAAAACATTTAAACCTTGGTCCTGGATGTGTACCTGGACTAGGGACTTCCCCTGCTACTGGTGGACTCTGAGTCAGTCTGGGCTGCCTACCATGGGTTCCCTTAGACCCATGAGCAGCACTGGGTGTCCCTTTCCTTTGCAGTAATGCCCTGCTTGCTAGGTATAGGTCTCCCTTCTTCCCCAGCTCATCCGCAGTAGTGCATTGTATATCAGCTAACCAGATTCTCATGTCCTCAGGCAAAGTGCTAAGGGCTTGTTCCCTCACTTAGAGATCTGCCAGCCATTCAAAACAGGTGACCTGACATCCACTCACCCACCCATGAAAATAAGTGCTTAGTTGCGCAACATATTCACATACACTTTTGTCTGCCTTGCATCTGTGATCATGAAACTTTTTTCTATAAGCTTCAGGTGTTAACTTAAAACATTTTAAAAGACCGTTCTTTACAACATTATAATTTAAACAGTCAGGATCAGACAACTGAGAAATAATAGTTACATCTTTACCATGGTGTAAGTGAGTCAGGAACCGTACCCAGAGCCCCTTGGTCAACATTATACTGTTTACCTACCCTCTCAAACATATAAATGAAACTATCAAAATTATCCCCCTCTATAAATTGTAGAAGAAATTTACTGCCCTTTGTTGCTTCTAGGGTTCAGTTACTCCCTTTCCCATTACCTCCATGACTCTGGCGAAGAGTCAGCATCTCCTTTCCATGTTGTCTCTGCCTCTCCTTCTCCTCCGCCTCCAACCATCGCAGTTTCTCATTTTCCTCAGCCTCAAGATGTCTTAGTTTTTCTGCTGCTTCTATTTCCAAACGATTGGCCTCCAGCTCAAGTATCTTTAACTCCAGATATATTTTTAAGTCCTCTGTGGAAAGGTTGAGCTGTCCATTTTCTGAGTGTTGTACATCTCCACGGCCAGTCTGATTGTCCTCCTGGTTGCTATTCTGTGATGCAGCTGTGACTAAAGTTGCAATCATGAATGCTTTAGTCATTTTGGCATGCACCAGTCCTTTAGTCTGGCACAGTTCAGCCAATTGGCTCCTTGTCAGCTTACCATACTCCTGTGCTGACATGCTTTCTTGCTGTCCCTGACTAACTAAGCTAACTAAGCTAACAAAAAAATAAAACAATTGTGATATGAACCCTGAATGTTCACTGTGTGGCTGACAGAGTACACACACCTTCAGTGACCACTGTACACACGCTACAGGAATTCAATATCCACACCCACTGCAAGCCAGTTAATATGTGATGTGGCTAACTCACCACTGTCAACCAATTAATATCTGATGTGGATATCCCACCACTGATAACCAGTTAATATGTGATGCCCTGCACTGGCCCAGTAGTCATGGAGACTCCACCCTCACCACTGGTAACAGTGAGGGACGTACACAATGGGAGGATGACATGTACACACACAGTAAAGTACAATTTCACTTAAGAGCACACAGAGATCACAGTTGGTTTGGGCTGGTTTCTGCCTCTTTCTCCAGATCCCCAATAAGACTCCCACTGGCACAGCTATAGGGTTAAGATCTCAGCTGAGGGGCCAAGCAAAGACATTCAGCACCCTCTGTCCAGCCAGTGCTTTCTGTCTCTGCCCAAGTAGCTGACGCACACACACTTTGAAATTTGATTTATATACAAACATACACACACCTGGGAAAGGCTGGTACAGGTTTACTAGCTATGCCCCCTTCTGCCTAGACTATTAGGTAGTTATCACGGCCATCAACCCCTACTTATCAGCTACTATAAGGCCCCTTACAAAGGGTGACCAATCTTAGATAGATTTAAATATATTTAATAATAGCTAAAAGAACAAGGATATACTCAGTCAACACAGTTACTTCAGAGTTCAGAATCACAGGAAATATGTTATTAAAGGAAGCATTGTATATATATTGTATATATATATATATATATATATATATATATATATATATATTTATGGAAATGCATATTTCAGGCCACTTTAAACTTACCCCCATCCCATATATAGCTTTGGATTATATTGTTAATTGACTTTACAAAATGGGTGGATCATTTATAGTAATAGAGGCAAAACAAAAGTGTACTGCTGTCTAATCTAACTCTAAACCTGTCATCTTTCATCTTTGGATATCATGTTTCAACTTGTTCCTCAACTTTTTTATACCTTTTTATGGATCCCTTCAGCATACTCCCTAACCTCAGTAAGGTGTGTGAAGAAGATATATATAATATGTTTTATGAACGGACAATGAAAGGGAAATATTTTAATATCTTAGAATCCAGTACAATTAAAACTTTTAGTAATCGAATAGGAATGAATAATTGTGGCAGTTGTAGCATGTGCAAACACATGCATAGTGGAGAGAACGTCACCATTAATAATAAAAAATACAAGATTAAATATAAATTCAATTGTAATTCAAAATTCATAGTCTATGTAGCTACGTGTACCTTATGTACAGCGTTCTACATAGGCAAAACAGAACGCCGTTTAAAAGAAAGGGTTTATGAGCATACATATGCGATACCTAATGCTAAGATAGAAAATACTTTAGCAAAACACACGATCGCAAAAGTAGGACACAGATTTAAATTTACAGCCATTGACCAGATTATAACTGACATTAGAGGGGGGCCGTACAACCTTTTATTAGAAGATTGTGAACTGTCATGGCAAATGAGAACAAATTCTTTTTACAAACCAGGACTAAATGAACACTGTAATATCTTCTGTTTACTGAAGTTGAAAAGTTTAGATAGAAAGTAAATATCTTTGATGTAGCTGACATTTTTAAAAAATGTATATTTTGTGTATTCACCTAGTTTTATTATTCATTCTTCATTTTTTATTTTTATTTTCATTTTCATAGTTAATCACAATAATATTACAACATTTCAATTGTTTCATATATACATATATGGTTCTAGGTTATAACACCGACAGCACATGACATCGACAACGACATCACCGACACCACATCATCGACAGTTCACAAACACGACACCGCACACACTCAACACATCATCACAACAACCAATAAACAAAACAAATTCCCTGACCAAAAACCACACACACAACACAAGCACACCTAAATCCTAGCAAACAAACACTAAACCTTACATACACAACTATCCACAACCCTAACCGAAACCCTAACCCTAAGGTCCGTCACTATCGCTCACTAACCTAACCCACGCCCTAACTCACTTAACCCGCCCCTAACCCAAAAAAATTCACTACTGCACCCTTACCTAACCCGCTCCTTAACCCTAATTCACTTAACCCGCCCCTAACCCAAAACATTCACTACTGCACCCTTACCTAACCCGTGCCCTAACCCTAACTCACTTAACCCACCCCTACCCCTACAGACCGTCAACATCGCACACTTACCTTACTCGCACCCTAACGTCCGTCACTACCGCATACTTACACATCCTTTCCCCATCTCGGTGTTCTCCGCGTCGGTGTTTTCATCCGTCGATCTTCTGGCGTCGGTGATTTCGCTGTCGGTCTTCTCATCTGTCGATGTTGTAACCCAGACCCACATATATATATTTTAAATATACATTTTTACATTATGGTTTTGTAGTAGCACATTATACTTCGTAAGATTTTAAATTAAATTATGTAAGCTTACTTTAGCTTAGAGTTTTATGACCTAGAAATTGATGTGTATCACTTTAATTGTTTTATTTTCGGAATTGACGTTGGTTATAAATTAACAATTTGGTTAATTTGTTTCCTGTCTGAAGAAGTTGCCCCAATAGAGGGCGACGAAAAGCGCTTAACAATAAACTAGTATACTCTTTGGTTTTCTGTCGGTTTGTGCCTGAAGATACATTGTTCATTTGTTTGTCAAATTTACGGAAGTTTGTTAAATATTTTAATATGACAAAAGCTGAGTGGGAAATTTTGAATGATTTAATTATGAGACAAGATTTGTATATACAACTGGCTGACAAAGGTGGAGGTATTGTTGTTATGGATATGCATGATTATGTTGATGCCATGACGACAATGCTGAATGATGCATGTACATATGTTGTTTCTGAACAGAATGAAGTTGATAAGGTTGTCAGGAATGTCCACTCGTGTGTGTGTGTGTGTGTGTGTGTGTGTGTGTGTGTGTGTGTGTATATATATATATATATATATATATATATATATATATATATATATATGAATTAGTATTAGAAGGGTTGATTGATAAGCAGTTGTATGAGTATTTTAATGGTGATCACCCTACCATACCTGTGATTTATGGACTACCTAAGGTCCACGAAACATATATTAACCACCCTATGAGACCTATAGTATCGGTGAAAATTTGGGTCACTGAACCTATGTCTATTTACATTGACAAACAGTTGCATCCCGTTATTGATAAAGTTGAGACTGTACTTTGTGATACAGGTAATTTTTTTAAAAAGATTATTTGACTAGACTGTACAGAATCATGTTGATAAGTATTTATTAGTTACAATGGATGTGGCCTCATCGTTTATGGCCATTCCGAATGAGGAAGGCATTGAATTGGTTAGGTGTCATTTGAATGAAAATTCTTTGTGTGTACATGAACATATGCATTTAATATGCTATTTGTTAGATATTATTCTGACCAATAATGTGTTTTTGTTTGATGATGGGTATTTTGTTCAAAAGGTGGGTGTAGCAATGGGCACTACGTGCGCAAACACATATGCCAATATGGTAATGGCTCAATGGGAGTCAGAATTTGTATTCCATGAGAAGAATGTTCATCTCCCTCTTTTAATGTACTACTCCCATTTTGTTTATGATGTCTTTTTAATTAAGATGGGTACGTTAGGAACTCTACAAGAGTTTGTGCAATGTTTACATGGAATGACTACTTTTTTGAAATTTACATATAATTTTTCTTATGCGAGTGTGGACTTCCTAGATGTATATATTAGGAAGGACGGTGGTTTGATTAATACTACCATTTATAAGAAGGCATGCAAGAAGAACAATCTATTGCATGCACAAAGTATGCACCCTAAGTATATGAAAAGAAATGTAATGAGAGGTCAGTTCTTTAGACTTGCGAGGTTGCACAATAAAGACCAATATGTATTCTTCCTTTGATACTTTAGCTAAGGACGTCTGCCAGAGAGGATATAGCGAATATAAGGTGCATGAGATACAGGATGAAGTGTTGATGCATAGACATGATAGAACGCAACCATATTTTGGTGATGCCTCAAATAATATGCAGACACCTAGGGAAATAGGGGGTGACACTGTAAGGCTATTATTGAGCTACTCTAATAATTTACATAATGTTTGTAACACTGTTAAGAAGCAGTGGAATATACTTATGATAGATCCCAAGCTTAAAGAAGTGGTAGGCTGTGAACCTAAATTTACCTTTAAAAACTACAAATCGATTATGTGAATGTTATGTTATAAATCCATTGGGATGAGAACAGAGTCAAATTTGATAGTGAAAGGGATGTTCAGATGTGGTGGTTGCAGTGTTTGCTCATATATCACTGAATGTCACTGCTTCTTAGGGTCTATATTAGCGTATCGAATGGACTAAATAGCGAAAGCTATTTAGTCGATCCGATACTGTCGAAATGGCAAAATAATGAAGATATGGAACATCAAATTTTTTCCCAGGGAAAAAATTTGGTGGGCCGTCTTCGGGACCTTGCCATTTCCTCCACTACGGTGTGTTCTCGGAGTTGGTATATTTAAGTAGGGGGGAGTGTGGGGGCGACGCCCCCCACTAATCTTTGTGTTTTTTTTGCAGAGCAGTGAATTTTTTCCCTGGGAAAGAATTTGCTGTTCTGTGTGATCGATATTTTGTGGTTTAGACATTATCGGTACGATGAAATAGCATTAGCTATTTATATCGTACGATAATGTAATATCGATGCGCTTCTTACACCCAGTTACTGGCCGCAGATTTTACTGCAACTTTTATGCTGACGGTAATACGCAGAATGTTGTTTATTTTGCTGAGTGTGTTGTATGTAAATGTTACTATGTTGGAAAAACAAATCGTAATTTTCGAAATAGGATTAGAGAGCATGTTTACAGTATGAATAGATGTGATGACAGAAATTCACTTGGTAAATGTGAAAAATGAAGGCTGTAATCATGTTTTTAACTTTTTGCTGCTTGAAGTTTTTACACCTAACATTAGGGGTGGTGATGTGCGAACAAGTACTGAGAACTTGGAAACCAAATAGATTATTTTACTGCATGCAACTGCTGCTAAAGGGTTAAATGAAAATCTTCCTCTGAAACCTGCCCCGAGGGTCACGTGATCTTAGGCGCTAATTTGAGTTGATTAAAGAGAGCTGTTGTGCTGCAGTATTCAGATCTGATGAAGCATCCTTTGTTTTACTTTTGATTTTTATATGTTTTTATGTGTTTTTTTCAACATTTAGCATTAAAGTGTTTGAAGCTGTCCGCTTGAGCAGACTTTTTATTTTTATTTTCTAGCTCTACTCCCTAACTATATCCATAAGTAGTCATCATTTCCTAAATAATCATGGTCCTTCTGCAGACACTCTGAATGAGCATAATTAATTACCTCTGTCTATGTTTTCACCTTATAAGCTGACATTTTACCAGATGTATCTTGTATTTTAAATGTTACCAATATTCTTCTCATGGTCAGTCATGCCATTCACAAATAATGATGTTTGATATGGTATCTAATGATATTCATCATGTAGATAATTTTTGCAGATATCCCTATAGGGATCTGTGTCGCTCGATGGGTCTGATGTTCAGCCTGACTTTCAGAGATTAGTACCCTTGTAGCCAGGCTGACATCATCTTACCTCAGACATTTTCACATTCCTGCTCAGTAGGTGGTATCCTGCTGTCATTTTTTTTTTCCTTTTCTTTCCATGTTGCAATTTCACTTCATGTGCATCACAGTGTGACATTGGTTCCAGCCTACAGTTAAAGAGCATTGAGCAGAGAAGTACTCTGTTGGAGACCAGCTTCTTTCCCTTTCTGTTTTAAATTTGGTTAGCTTGTATTTTTATGAGCAGATGCCTGATGCCCAACACATCCATGTATGGCAGTTTGCTTATGTCTGCCTAAGAGATGGCAGACTATCTATAGACAACAGATTCTGTATAAAGATGATCATTTCTGGTCAATATATTGTTTGAGTCCAGAGCATAATCTGACTTATTGTAGTGTCTGGCAGGGTTTTCAGCTGAAGACTTTAAAAAGGAAGCAGGAAGTCCTCCAGGCATATTAGCCCAACAAGATTCTTGGAACCTTATGATCTCAGTGTACTGTGTCTGTAGATCTGCAGCAGCAAGGTGGTATGGATGCCACTCCTAAAAAAAGGCATGATATCAGATACTGATCATTAGCATTTGCTGTAGAATCCCTTTTAATTATTAAGGAATGGAAGGGTGGACTCCTCATAGTAATTATGAAAGAGATTCTGTCAAAGGAAAAAACTTTAAAGACCAATTCACGTAAGGTACAAGTATGGCACCCTTTATTACTTGCAGCAAGGAGACAAAGCATGCAAATACAGGATTTGTCTAAATTACTAATGAGCAGTATGCTACTTTTATACAATTCTGTGAAATGTTACTTTTCTTATTGTTGATGTAGTTGGACACAGCTTTCTGTATTACTCTACAAAAAATGTTACTTAGATTTCCTGCTGACATGTTCAGATTTAAAACTCACTATGTGTTACATAGAAAATGTTACTTAGATTTCCTGCTGACATGACTGGATTATTGTTGATTTACAAAAACATTTGAGAAAAACAACCTGGCCTTGGGGCTTATTTTTAGCCCGCTACAAACTTTCTATTCTTCAGTTGTGCAGTTCCAATATGTATGTGTTACATTTTAACTAGATTCAAGGTACATTTCTAGCTTGAGTACAAGTAATGCTGACTACGGTTTATACTTTCAAGCAGCCTTTGTTTTCATTATCAATAGCTTCAGCAGCTGTGCACTTTCTCATGGCATAAGCAGAAAATCAATAACTCTTTGTTAAGTCTCATGACACTAGTAGAAAACACTTATTATTATTTTCATGACATTAGCAGAAATTAAATGCTTCTTGTTAATTTCCATGGCATAAGCAGATCAAAGCTGCGCATATTTTCATGACATAAGCAGGATTGGAATGTCTCTAGTAGCTGTGCAGATTCATGCAGTGCAAACAGAATAAATGTATTAACCCTTTTAAACCTCGAATGCACTATGCATGCATATTAGTAAAACATATTTTTTCTAACATTACCCCCTTTTAATACTTTTATTCTACTTTCAAAATAAGCATAAGCAGTGTTTTCTTCCCCTAACCTCTTCCTACTCAGGATTTGCAGTAAAGAGAGTCATTCAGTTTAAACTTATGAAAGCATTTTCAATTTTTCAACAATTCTTCGAGTTCAGTACCTTGGTATAAGGTTTCTGAAACTGACATGTCTATAAAGTCTTTAATCAGTCTTTTCATACAGGGGATGCAGCAGCAAACACGTACCACCAGTAGAATCATTCCTACGCAGATGGCAATCAGAATGTTCATCAGGATACTGCCCCACCCCCCAAACAATCTCTGGAAAAAGTCTGTCAATGGATTTGGTCCTGGTTTGGTCATAGCCAACACTTGCTGAATTACCTCAAGGTGATTGTCTAGCTCGTGTTTGTTGTCAGGAATATACAAACAGCACTCCTCCTGGATTAAAGCGCAAGTACCTCCACTCGCCGCTAGGGTGAAGTCGAGAGCCATTCAGTTTTGAAGCACTACAGTTCTCATGGCAGTCAGTTCATCAGTCACCAATTTTAGAGCGGAAAAGGTTGCATTGCTCATTATTTCGAGAAGTTTAGACAGTTTTCTCAGTTCCCAGATTGATTTTGTTGCTCCATATGCTGGCAGTACACGTGCCCATGAGATGATGGTATCACCCAAGTCCATATCCGACAGTCCATTTTTCCCCTAGGCCCACAGCATGATGGTTTTTCCAGCCCACATTGATTTGCCCTACTGGATTGACAGGCTTCTTGATTTCTCGTCGAACATTTTGAATTTTCCCCTGAGGTAAAACTGCTGTGTCGTATGGCCAGAATCAGGTACCCCAAATAATAGCCGGACCAATTCTCAGGTAACCACTTGTATGCTTTCCTACCACATACAAAATAAGTTTTCTACTTTGGTATTAACTTTACTTTGTTTTCATTCTGGATGAAACATTTTTTGTCAACTATAATCAGTTGTTTATAAAGATCAGCATTATGTTTTACTTCTATCAGTTGTCCTATGCGTCAGTTCAAAAAATGAATCATAGCTTGTGTTGCAATAGGAACCTGTGTTATCAGTTTTATTGTAGCATCTATAGGAAACATTCACATTGCATTTGCTCCAACCCACCTGAACTGTATAATTTTTGTAAAAACACACAGTCCCCTTCTGTCGAACAGACATGTGCAATGCTACTTTATCTTGTGATGTAACATCTGATGTATCATAGACTAAATTTTCCCAGGTCTTGTTGGCTCCTAGGGGGACTGAAGTTAACAACAACCCCCCATATGCTGTTGGCAAAGCTGTGCAAATTCAGCAATTCGAAACATTGAAGGTCTCAGCATACACATATTTGATTGCCTGGTAAGTGTTGAAGTTTGGGTGCCACTCTACGTACAACTCTCCATGTTTATTCAGTTCAGTTTGTGTGGCTGGGAAAAGGAATGGCCACAACAAAAAGATTATTGTCACTAGTACAGTTAACAGGATGATTATGCAATACTTCTGAGGAAACGGTTGTTCTGCATTCCTGTTTTCTCCGACTCTTCCGAGTAGTTTTATTTGGATTTTTCTGGATTCTATCATTTTTGCTTTTGACATGTGATCTTACTGTCTGCCCTAATAGGACCTTCAGCACCGATGGTTTCTTCACTAGGGTTGAGACGGATCAGTCTTATTGATCTGACCCCCCCCCTTTTGTAGCCAGACTTAGTGCTGACGGCCCCGATGTAGAGGTAAGATTTCTGTCCAGTTCAAAGTCCTTAACTAGTTTGCAGTGAGTCAGGTGGATCCCCGAGGCTCTCTCTGCTATCTTGACTGCAGTGGGTGTCGAAAGGAGCACCTGGTATGGACCTTCCCACCTTGGTGATGTCCAGTTTTTCTTCTTTATATTTTTCTCCCACACCCAGTCCCCTGGGATCACTGCCACTTCTGATGTTTCGGTTTCTTCTTTATCTGAAACAGAATTTGACTGCAACAGATGTTTAGAATTCAACACATTTCTCATATATTCAGCTAGTGTATAGTCAGCTTCCTGGTCTGCGGACATGAGAGGTTTCCACTGGGGTGTATAATAAGCCCTTCCAAACAGTTTTTCGAAAGGAGTCAATCCTTTTGCAGTCGGAGCAGTTCTCATGCTCAACAGTATCAGGGGCAAACAATACAGCCAATTATTTCCTGTCTCAGCTATTAAATTTCTTAATTTATTCTTTAATATTCCATTATGCCTCTCAACTAGCCCTGCAGATTGCGGATGGTATGCACAATGATTTTTTAAAGAAATACCAAAATGCTTACTTAACTGCTGTATGGTTTGGTTTACAAAGTGTGTACCATTGTCACTGTAGATCCTTTCCGGAATGCCAAATCTACGGATTATTTCTTTGACAAGTACTTTTGCCACCGTAGCTGCATCTGGATTTTTGGTTGGAAAGGCTTCCACTCATCTGGAAACATATCTACAATGACAAGACAATACTTATTTTCACATTTGTTCAGTTCTATGAAATCCATACAGATAGTGTGAAATGGATATGGTGGTGTAGGGAAACTCCCTTGCTTGGGCTTTAATGCCCCTTGTGCATGATGTTTGTTACAAATTTGGCACATCAAACAACATTTTTTAGAGTAGTTTGTAAATCCGTACATTGTGAACACCTGGTTCACCAGCTGTACTATCCCCCCTGTTGAGACATGGCACTGCCCATGGCTCAACAAAGCTGCATATCTAAAATTAGATGGTAGTATCAGTTTCCCTTCTTTAGAGATGTACAGCCCCATTTCGAGAATTACTCCTCGTTTTACCCATCTTTGTTTTTCAGCTTGCGTAGTGAGTGTCTGCATTGTTTTTAACATTTCTAAGTCTAAAATCTCAGAGGGTTGTAGTTCCTCATTTAAAAGAAATACTTCAAAAGCTGCTTGTTTTGCAGCTGTACCAGCCCTCACATTACCTTTTGAAATCCTATCTTGTTGCTTGGTGTAAGCTGTGCATTTACAAATAGCTACTTTCTGAGGTAACTGAATAGATTCTAAAAGATTTAAAACTGTGCATGATTGATAGGTTTGCCAGTAGATGTTATCATTCCTTGGTTTTTCCACTGTTGCGCAAAAAAATGTACAGTAGAAAAAGCGTACTGGCTGTCAGTAAAAGTGTTTACACATTTACCCTTTGCTAAGGTACATGCCCGTGTCAAGGCAATCAATTCTGCTGCCTGTGCAGATAAATTGTGTGGTAAAGGTTTTGCTTCTATAATCTCAGTGTCAGAAACTACTGCATATCCTACTAGGTTCTGTCCCGCAGGACCCCTTTTGCACGAACCATCCACGTAGTATGTCACCTCGGCATCATCCAAGGGGACATCCATGAGATCTTTTCTAGGTAGTGCCTTTTGCTCAATTACCTGCAGGCAGCGGTGTGGTGTGCCATCTGCAGGGGTTGGGAGCAAGGTAGAAGGGTTCGAAGTCGTGCATCGTTCATTTGTCATGTGAGGTTGGCTCAACAATATGGTCATACAGGAAAGATGCCTAGCAGGGGAAAGATATGCTACCTTCTCTTGCAGTAAAATAATTGCGACTGCATGAGGCACTCTCAAAGTGAGAGGGTGGAATAAGACTACTGAGGCCGAAGCCTGTACTGCCATTGCAGCTGCAACTACTGTTTGTACACAATGAGGTAAGGACTGTGCCACTGGGTCTAGTTGTGATGAATAGTAAGCAATGGGACGTTGCTTGTCCCCATGCTGTTGTGTTAACACTGATGTCATATAACCTTGCTTACAACCTACAGTTTGGAAAAAATGTTTATGGTAGTTTGGTAATCCCAGAACAAATGAGGACGCTATTAACTGTTTCAGTTTGCAGAAAGCAGATTCTGCCTCTGGTGTCCATTGTAACAAATCCTGTGCTGCCTTAGGCTTCTTGTATATCAGGTCAGTCAGAGGTGCAGATTCCAAGGCATAGTTTGGAATCCAGCTCCGGCAAAAATTAGTTGTACCCAGGAAGGACATCATTTCCTTCTTGGTAGTGGGTTTTGGTGTTTGCAAAATTGCTACTTTTCTATCCTCATCTAATGTTCTACCTTCCTTGGATATTACATATCCTAGGTATTTGACTTGTTTTTTCCAAAGCTGTAGTTTATTTTTGTTTACCTTATGTCCTTCAGCTGCTAAAAATCATAATAGCGCTATGGTATCTTCTCTACAAACTTGCTGGGTGGGTCCGCCAGCAAGATGTCATCAACATAAAGTAAAATCTGACTGCCTCTTGGTGGGGTAAATCCCGCCAAGTTGCTTGCCATTTCTTGTGAGAATATTGTTGGACTTTCACAATATCCCTGTGGCAGTCGCGTATATGTATACCTTTTCCCCTGAAATGTGAATACAAACCAATACTGGATGTCAGGGTGTATCAGTATCGAAAAGAACGCATTGCTAATGTCTACCACAGAAAAATACTTCTGTTGAGGTTTTAAATCATTCAACAGGGTGTGTGGGTCTGGCACTGTAAGGTGCCCTTGGTATTACTGCGTCATTTACAGCTTGTAAATCTTGGACCATACGCCATTATCCATTTGCTTTTTTAACAGGAAATAAGGGTGTGTTACATGGTGAATCGGGAGATTCTACTAGTTTCCCTCCTTTAAGTAAGGCTGCTATAATAGGCTTTATCCCTGCCTTTGCATCTTTTCTTAAGGGATACTGTCTTTTCTGTGGTCTAAATGCTGACTTTGGTGTGATAGTTACTGATCCTGCTGTACGAATAAGTCCTACATCTGATTTTCCTGTTGACCAGAGAGTTTCTAGTATATTTTGTAAGGCATTCTCTTCCACCTTTAATAGGAGTGTCAATCAGCTATCCTTGCTAGACTGCAAGTGTACAGCTGGGTGGGTCTGAGTTATCCAATTCAACTTCTGTATTTGTATTCCCTGTTCTGACAGTTCTAATTCTGTCTGTTTCTCCCATCTCGTGACTTTTTCTCCTAGGTCTGCCCATTCTGTGTTTTTGTTCTTGGTTAAGCTAACATGTGGTAATCGATTAGATTTATAAAGTGTAAAGAACTCCTGGGGCAATGAACAGCTGGCTACACTGTTCCCTTCTGTGTCCCAGTACAGGTTACGTAATATCAATCTGTTTGCATGATTTTTAAACAATTCTTGCTCATATTCCTTATCAGGTCCTGGTGTGTTACAATAATACAGGGTACAGTGCAACAGGTGTTGTTTATCAATGTCAAGGGAGGGGAACTTGCTGATGGCTACATTCATTAACTCTTCGGTCACAGTCCCTGGACCAATCGTAAGCAAGTCCTGGCTGTACCAATAAAACATTTCACCCTCCGATTATAATGCAAAGGTATCAGTTTGTCGCTGTGCTTCCATACCCTGCATGGTTGGGACTACTGCTATACCAAATAGCTGCATAAGGTCTCTGCCCAAGAGGTTTACTGGGCATTTTACAGAAACAACAATTTTGCTTTTCTGAGTCAATCCTGAAACAGGATCAGTTATTGCAATGTTACGGGGCTCCTGATACAGCTGTCCATTAGCTGCTTTTACCAGTATGTAGTCAGGTGACTCTGTGTTTTCTGGCAGTTTGGAGGGATGTATCAGGGTTTGTGATGCCCCTGAGTCACACAAGAATTTGACTTCCCTCCCTTCTACCAAGAGTGTAACTTCTGGTTTTGTGTCTGCTAAATAGAGCTCCAGGCTCAATAAAGCTAGGTCTAATATTTCATTTTCTTCATTGTCATTAACTTCTTGCACTTCCTCTATCTCTTCTGTCACATCCTCTACTCCCTCTATCACATTCTCATTTGTCCTTTATCTGCTATCCCCTCCTAGTGATTCCTGACCATATAGTCAGTCCTCACCCTCCTTGTCTTCCGTGGTTGCCTTCTTATTTTTCTTGCAATCCCTTGCCAAATGTCCCTTTTTAAAGCATTTGAAACATTCACCCCTTTTCTTTCGCCCTTCAAAGTCCTCTGATCGTTGATGTGATTGTTTGTTTCCCTGTGCATTTTTCTTACCCTTTTTTCTGGACTGTATTACATAAACTTCTGCTCCATCTTCTACAGAAAATACTTGAGCTTTCTTTTTCTTTTTGCTATTAAAATGCCTTTCGGCATGCCTAGCATATTCAAGTAATGACTGTAACCTGCTTGTACGATGGTCTACCGTGTGTTTGGTAATAAAACTGCTTATGGGTGCAATACTGCCTTTTAAAAATGCATTCTTTAACTGCTGTTCATATGGGGAATCTTGTGTTTGATCTTCAGGAACCTGCATTCCACAGTGGTTAAAACATTCTAATAATCTGGCATAATACCGGTCGATAGTTTCACCTTCTTGTTGGATGCATTGATTAATGCAAGTCCAGTCTGCCCTAGGCTTCCATTTTTCAGAGATGCGGTCTGTAAGACCTTTTACTCTGTTGTCTAGTTCTGCGCTGCTGTGTGGGAGGGGTCTGTGTGCAGCGTCACGGGGATTCCAGTTCCCACTAATCATGTGCCAATCTGGTCCCACAATTTGTCCAACTACTTTTTCTACCTCTTCTCCGTTTAAGTTATAACTCAGCCTCATTCCTTGTAAATCTTCTGAGAATTTTCTAAAATTAACTTTTGGATGGGGAATTCCCTCAGTGGCTTTCTGTATATCTTCCGGAGTCCAAGGTCTATACACTAAAATAGTTGGGTCCTGATTGTCCTGACCTGCCTGAGGGTTGGTTACTTCTATGAGTGGACATATTTCTTCTTCACTCATAGATAGTGAATTTTTCACCATTTGATATAATTCAATGCCTTCATTTGAGTTAACTGCCCTTGTTCAAGACCTGGTCCCGATGGGATCTCTAATATACAGTTTTATTTTTACAATGTCTCTAATTTCAGTGACAACAGGATATCATGGGGGTGGATTAACCTGTTCACTTGCTTCATATTCTGGTAAGGGAGGCGGAAGGGCCGATGCTATTACTAAGTTATTGTCCTCCTTATCTAAAAACATTGTTTTTGAATTGTTGTTCTTTTGTTCCCTACGGTTTACTTCCTCAATCCACCTGTGTGCCTGAGGAATTCCTAATTTGCGTTGCTTTTTTACCCGACCTTTGGAATCGGTTTTGATAAGTGAGGATTTTTCTAATTTTCCGTCAAATTCATATTTATTAACCCATTTTGAATAATATTTAATATTGTCGGCACGCTGCGACTGCATGTATTTTGTGTCTTCTGTTAACGGCGGATTTTGGGGTCTTTTTGTGCAATTCATAGGTTCATAGGTTCATACTAGGCTATCTGCCCTAGGGCATTTATAAGCCTAGCCAGAGTGTGTTTGGCTTTCGCCACCCATTTTAAATTAATTTTGCTATGCCTTTTTTTGAGGTTAGTATACTGTGCCTCTGTCTAACAGTGACACAGAAGTGATAGCCGGGATAAACCTACGATCTCCCATCCACTCATCAAGATTCCTCTTGAAGAGAGTCAATGTGGGACTCTGCCTAACCTGGACTGGGATTTTATTCCAGAGTGAAGGGAGCCTCTGGGTTATGAATCTGTCCCTCCAGCATGTCCTATTTATTTCAGTGCTGAGGTTCAAGTCTCTCGAGCGCGTAGCTCGATGGGGTTTGGATTTTCTGAGGTGCAGCATGTCCATTAATTCCGGGTTGGACATGGCTTTATACGTCAGGCACAGATCGCCTGTGAGCAGGCGGTATGCCACTGAGTAGAGCTGGAGTTTCTTTAACCGGGCAGCATATGGCATCTGTTTGAGCTGTTTGATCCTCTTGGTGAGGTACTTTTGGGGTCTTTCCAGTTGCTGCAGGTGTCTGGTAAGGTACATCCCAAAAGAGGCATTGTACTCAATTATGGGCCTGATGGATGAGTAAAGAGGTACGATGACCTCCCCTGATCTAGATGTGAATCCCTTCATGATTAGGTGGGCTATATAAAATGTTTTTCTAACCACTTTGGCCACGTGGTTGTCAAATGAGAGATTGCTATCAACTTGGGTCCCCAGGTCCCTAATGACTTCTTCTGTACTTAATGGATTACCACCTATGTGGTAATTTATGGGCACTTTGTTTTGCCAAAGGGATGACTATACACTTTTGGCGTTTATCTTGAGGCCATGGCTCTGGCACCAGTTGTCTGTTTCTATGAGGCCCTTTTGGAGGATGCTTGTGTCGGCTGGAGAGTTGATTATGGCGCCCAGTTTGCAGTCATCTGCGAACTTGGTCAGCCACAGTCCTTCCTTGTTGGCCTGTACCGCCGAGAAATATATACCGAACAAGAGAGGTCCCAGGACTGAGCCTTGTGGGATGCCACTTGTAACTGGTTTGGAGTCTGACATGGCTCCAGCAATTCTAACCATGTGGGTTCTGTCCTTGAACCAGTTTGCAACCCATCTAGTGACATAGGGTTTTATATTTAAGCTGGTGAGCTTATCTATAATGCCCGAGTGGGGTATTGTATCGAAGGCTTTTGCGAGGTCCAGATAGGCTGTGTGGACCACCTTCCCCTCGTCAATGGCCTTGGTGACTGTTTCAAAGAAATCGACCAGGTTTAAGAGGCAGGATCTGCCCTTAACAAAGCCAAACTGGGTAGGATCCAGTGTCTGTAGGTCCCCAATATCTTTATTTATGAGGTCCATGATGATCCTTTCCATAGCTTTGCAGACCAAGCTAGTCAGGCTTATGGGGCGATAGTTTCCAGGATCCGTTGAGGCACCACCTTTGTGGAGAGGGACCACTGTTGCTGTACGCCACTCTTTGGGTACATATCCTGTAGTAAGGCTAAGATTGAACAGTAGTTTTATGTTTGGGTTTAGCTCTTCTTTGAGTTCATGTAGGACGCAGCCCTGGACACCATCTGGTCCCATTGTTGCTGTGTTTTTTGCTTTGGAGAGGGCGGCTCTTACCTGAGCATCTGAGATGTCAGGGGGGCAGCACTCTGTTGGGATAGATATTTGCCCTTTTGGTGGGGAGAGGGGGGAGAAGTTTGCACTGAACCTGTCAGCTAGGATGTTGGCAATGTCTGTGGGCTCGGTGTATTTTTTGTCATTTTGGACTAATTCTGAGCATATCTGGGAATTCCCACCCAAGTTCCTAACATAACTAAAGAAAGCCTTGTGATTATCCTTAGTGTCCTGTTCAATTTTTCTCTCGAAGCTGGCCTTAGACGATTTTATGAGTGCCCGTAGTTTTTTGCTAATACTGATCAGAGATGCCTTCCCTTTTTGGGATTTTGCTCTATCATGTAGTAGCTTCCTCCTTCAATTGTATAGTTTGTTTATGGCTGGGGTCCACCAGACAGGACGTCTGCCTTTGGAGGATTGGGTCTTGGTTTTATTTGGGATTGCATGATCCATGCATTCCTGAAGGTGTTCATAGAATGCGTTTATAAAGGATTCTGCGGTCTGGGCCATATTTTCCACAGGCCCGGGGGCTTTGAAGGATTTCACCTTGGTTTTGAGGCGTGTGAAATTTGCTTTAGAGAAGTTTTTCACTGTGGTTTTCTGGGCAGGGAGTGGGGTCGGGATGTGAATATCCAGTGAGATTAGTTTATGGTCTGATCTTACCAGTGAGGGATACACTTCTGGTCTGGAGCATAGTGTCCCCATGTTGGTGATGATCAGGTCCAGTATGTTTTCCCTCTTGTGGGAGTGGTAACAAGTTGTTCCATAGCATTTGAGTTTATAAATTCTAGGAACCTTTGGGCTAGGTGTTGGAGCTAGAGTAATGCTCCCAGTCTATGTTTGGGTAGTTGAAGTCGCCCAATATAATGGTGTTTGGAGAGACCTTCATATTTTCCAGTATTCTCAGGAAGGCCAAGTGGGGTTCCTGTGTTTGGGAGGGTGGTCTGTAGCAGGCTATAAACTGGAAGGCAGTTTTACCCACAGTTAGTTGCACATGGATAGTCTCTGATGCTTCGTGCTGTGCCACCAACCTGGAGGTGTGGGTATCTTTGACGAATATTGATACTCCCCTCCTTTTGTGGTTCGGTCCAAGTTTTGGGGCCGAAAAGCATGGTATGAGGTATAACCTGGTAGTGCTGAGGTGCTCTCGGGAGCCTTGAACCAGGTTTCTGTTACTGCACAGATATCGATGTTCTCCATGCTAAGGAGAGTTTCGAGTGCGTGCATCTTGAGGTTTAGACTTCTGGCGTTGAGTAGCATTACTCTTAGTTTCTTATCCCTTGTGATACCTATGGAGGTGGGTTTGTCTTTTGAGCCTTGCCTAAAAAAGGCACTATGGGGGTAGCAAGAGCCTTTGCCAATATCCGAAAGCCCAGGGGTGACAGGTGCAAGCCCTTGTTCTACCCTTTTGATTGTTACATAACTTCTCTTATTTTTAACATGGTACCATGGATTTTGTTAGTCTCTTCAGAATGACTGCCTACTTATTCTGTTTCTCCTGATCTATGACAAGACAGTAATCTTTTCTGTCCCTGACTTGTAAAATACAGTCCTGACAAAAACAATACAAATCTAGTCCCCGATCTAAAACAGAAAGCAGAAGAAAGTAGATTCACCTTACCTGAGCCCACGTGATTGATCACCAG
The DNA here is from genome assembly GCF_019279795.1 of Protopterus annectens. NCBI lineage: Eukaryota > Metazoa > Chordata > Ceratodontiformes > Protopteridae > Protopterus > Protopterus annectens. The sequence goes on from NC_056727.1 coordinate 408,925,168, forward strand.
TTCGGAGAACCGTCCTTCAGTCGCTGATCAGAAAGTGGCTGGCCTCTTTTGTACGACAATTCAGTCAGAGGGCTTTTCATACAAGAAGAACCGATTTGGTTTCTTCCCCGTACGGTTTCAACCACCTGGCCCATCTGATCTGAGGTGAAGAGAGGGTTCCGGTCCGAAGGACCAATCTGTCAAAGGAAAAAACTTCAAAGACCAATTCACGTAAGGTTCAAGTATGGCACCCTTTATTACTTGCAGCAAGGAGACAAAGCATACAAATACAGGATTTGTCTAAATTACTAATGAGCTGTATGCTACTTTTTTACAATTCTATGAAATGTTACTTTTCTTATTGTTGACGTAGTTAGACACAGCTTTCTGTATTACTCTACAGAAAATGTTACTTAGATTTCCTGCTGACATGTTCAGATTTAAAACTCACTATGTGTTACATAGAAAATGTTACTTAGATTTCCTGCTGACATGACTGGATTATTGTTGATTTACAAAAACATTTGAGAAAAACAACCTGGCCTTGGGGATTATTTTTAGCCCACTACAAACTTTCTATTCTTCAATTGTGCAGTTCTAATATATATATGTTACATTTTACCTAGATTCAAGGTACATTTCTAGCTTGGGTACAAGTAATGCTGACTACGGTTTATACTTTCAAGCAGCCTTTGTTTTCATTATCAATAGCTTCAGCAGCTGTGTACTTTCTCATGGCATAAGCAGAAAATCAATAACTCTTAAGTCTCATGACACTAGTAGAAAACACTTATTATTTTCATGACATTAGCAGAAATTAAATACTTCTTGTTAATTTCCATGGCATAAGCAGATCATAGCTGCGCATATTTTCATGACATAAGCAGGATTGGAATGTCTCTAGTAGCTGTGCAGATTCATGCAGTGCGAACAGAATAAATGTATTAACCCTTTTAAACCTCGAATGCACTAAGCATGCATATTACTAATACATATTTTTCTAACAGATTCTCCACTCTCACAGTTCAGAAATCAGGGATGTCCTCCCTCAGATTCATAAATACCCAACATCCACCAGATGTTCTTCGTGTTTCACTGTTGCAATTATCACCTGTGGGTTATCCCTGCTGTGGTACCCCTCAGCTGACCCGAATGCCAGAGTAATTGTTTTTCTGTCAGCTGCTGTCGCTTGCTGGATGACGTCAGTTCATCAGTGTTATAAAGGAAGGCAGCCGACTCCATTACATCAGTCTTTCTTGCTGTGGAGCCCATAGTTCCGGTCTGTCACTACCAGAGTTTTGATTTACAGCTGAAAGCATGTAAAGGTAAGTACCCCATTGGGGATCTCCTCTTTTTTTTTTTTTTTCTTGCACTAACCAATGTCCGAAAAAGTTAACAATTGCCTTGCCTGTGGAAAGCAAATAATCACATCGAGACTTCCACTCATACTGCATCACTTGTTTAGGCCCAGATCACGATGTCCCCCGTTGCCGGTTCTGTGCCCTCTTTAATGCGAGAACCATTCGTTGTAGAGCTCTTATTGTAGCCAGGGATTTTAGTCTTCCATCTTCGCATTCTGAAATGGCATCTGTCAGCCAACCTTCCATAGACATTCCCAAGAAATGTAAGGATAAAGCTAGAGGCAGACCACACAAGGCCAAGCCTTCCGACGATGCTACCATTAAACAGGTCGTCAGTTCTCCAGAATTCACTGAGGTGCTTTTGCAGCCCCTGATGCCCAATTCAATACCTTCGCAGGCCTTTACAGAGGCCTTTTGGAGTCAGGTAGGACGCAGAAATCTTCTTTGTCTTCTGAGCCTTTGGTTGTATTTGCCTCTGTTGGGTCCGGAGCCACAACGCAGGCACTGGTTTCCTAGGAGGCCTTTCGCACTACTGATTTCAGACAAAAAAAGACGTCTTCTCTTCCAGCTACCGTTCCTGTCAGACTAATGGATTCAGTTAGGCCTAGAGGCAAGGCCATTCCCAGGAAAACTACCTCTAGCCACTATGTTACTCTTGCTCCTCCTCCCCAAACTCAAATGCTTAAAATGGCAGAGGATCTTATCTCCCTTGTCAGGGGTAGTCAGGCTACAACTTCTAAAAGGAAGAGAGACCTTTCTCCTGATATACTCACAGAACAGGATTCTGAGGAATCTGATTATTCAGAGTTTGAAGAGGAACAACCACCTCTGACTGCTTATGAAGATTCAGTTGCAGAGGAATACACTCCCTCTGCCTCCCCACCAGAAGATCTTTCCTTTAGGGAAACCCTTCACACCCTCAGGGAACATTTCCACTGGGAATCCCTGGACTTCCTTCAGTCTAAGAAAAGACTAAGAGAGTTTCTAGACCTGCCCCAGCACAGACCCTTGGCCATCCCTCCTGTCTTAGAGGTGGCTGATGATGTCTTCCAGGAATCCAGTTTAACTCCTGATTCCCTCCCACCTGCTCCCAGAAAACCTGACTGGTATTAGAGTACCAGATTCTCACAAATACTTGTACAGAAATCCTGCTGCAGACCCAGAGGTCATTATACAGGGACCAAAAGGAGCTAAAGCTAGTTCTACAAAGAATCCTACTCCTTTTGACAAGGACTCCAGAGCTCTGGACAGATGGGGTAAAAAAAAAGTATACACCTCTGCAACCTTGGCTATTAGAGCTCTCAACTGTCAGTTCCACTTGTTAAAATATCAGCAACACACTTTGGAACTGTTAAAACAAAAATGTTCTACCTTTTCTGAATGTGCCAATTCGAAAGAGTTAGCAGATTTAGTGCACTCTACTTGTCAAGTGGCTAAACAGTCATTACACTGTGGATATGATGCCCTAGAAGCCTCTAGCAGGGCAGCAGTGTCAGGAACTGTCATTAGGAGACATGCATGTTTGAATGAACGACCTCTTCCTGATCATGTCAAATCTAAATTACTTAATGCACTCTTGGATAAGGACTGCTTGTTTGAAGAAAAAGCAGAAGAGGTGCTTAAAAAGATGGAAGACATTGCAAAATCTAAGCAAAAAGTAAAAGATTTCCTTCAGGTACAGCCAGAATTTGACCTCAAAACACTGATCCTTTCCTGCACCTAGCAGACAGGGGCAACGCAAGCCCTGCAGGGACAGACCACCCAGACTCCCACCCCAGGGGCAGCAGAGAACCAAACAGTGGACCACTCCCATTCCAAAGGCAGGAAGTTCTAAGCCATCCCTCTATGGCAAAAATTCTTAATGATTCCCTCTTCCTCCCTCTACCCTCTTTTTGCTCACAAAAACTAGGAGGAAGGCTCTCCCTCTGCAAAAAAAAAATGGCTCTCTAACAAAGAACCAATGAGTCTTAAAGATCATTTTTCAGGGATACAAATTCTCCTTTAACAAACTCCCAATTCTAAGTGGGTACCCAGACTTGCCTCTAAATCAGTGGGCAGAGGCATTGAAACAAGTCCAAACTCTCATATCCCAGAGGACAGTAGAACCGGTCCCCTCAGATCAAACAGGCAAATGCTTTTATTCCAGACTATTCCTGGTTCTCAGAAAAGAGGACACTTAGTGCCCCATCCTGTATCTATCCATTCTGAACACCTTCCTGGTGGTCTCCAAATTCAAAATGCTAACCTTACAGCAGCTGCTGCCTATGCTGACAAAAAATGCCTGGTTAGTAACCCTAGATCTAAAACATACCTACCTCCACATCCCATAAGGGAATCCTGCATGAAATTCCTTTGCTTCAGAGCAGGCTCACAAAACTTTCAGTTCTTTGCATTACCCTTTGGCTTATCTACTGCTCCCAGGGTATTCATAAAATGCTTAGCCCCGGCCATAGCCTTCTGCAGGCAGAACAATATACAAATATACCCTTATCTGGACGACTGCCTCATTCAGGCAGACTGCAAAGAAAAGCTTTTCAAGGAACTCCTCTTTGTCAAAATCCTCCTAACCTACTTAGGGTACACCATCAACGAGAAGAAATCAAAGCAAACACCCTCCAGAAAGATCATTTTCTTGGGAGCTCTGCTGGACACAGCATCCCAAATGGCCTTCCTATCCCCAGAAAAGCTGAGCTTCTTGCCTCTCTATTTCACCCAACTGGCTTCCAGAACCCACCTCCCTGCTGGGAAGTTCCTCCAAGCCTTGGGGTACATGGCATTTTGCATCCTTGTAATTCCTCTGGCCAGGCTTCACATGAGAAAACTTCAGTATTACCTAAAGAACCTTTGGTGTCAGCACTCTCAGCCTGTAGAGACCTCTCTCCCTCTGATCCCCTGTATAAGGGCTGAGTTTCTCTGGTGGGTAAGGGCCTGTGCTCAGATCAAGGGTCTTTCCTTCACCCTTCGCCCAGCTAGACAGACCGTTACCACCGACGCCTCAGACGCGGCTTGGGGTGCTCACCTAGAAGGCAGGTGCACCCATGGTCTTTGGTGTATACAGCACCTTCCCTTACACATCAACCTGAAGGAAATGATGGCAGCACAAAAGGCTCTGACTTCCTTCAAACCCCATCTCAAGCCCAGGGCTCTCCTTATCAAAACAGATAACACCACAGTAATGTGGTACAGCAACAAACAGGGAGGGACTCGATCTTACCCTCTGTCCATTCTAGCCATGAACCTATGGCTGACAGTCTCTTCCATGGGACTACACCTGATAGCCCAGTACCTACCAGGGATCAACAACACCCTGGCAGACCACATAACCAGGCACTTATGGACCCCCATAAATGGCAGCTCCACAAAAAAATCATTTTACAGATCACTCAGGAGTGGGGGACTCTGGAGGTGGATCTCTTTGCTTCACACTTCAACCATCGGCTGAAAAAATTCTGTACCAGGGAATATCACCACCTAGCACGGAAGGTGGATGCATTGACCTTCACCTGGAACACCCTCTTTATGTACGCATTCCCTCCTCTGCCTTTTATTCCAAAGGTACTGATCAAAGTAAGGGAGGAGAGACCAAAAACCATCCTCATTGTTCCAGATTGGCCCAGACAACATTAATGCACCTTTCTGCGCAGCCTGACCTTAGTCTCCCAGGCAGCTTCCCCTGATCTCAGACCTCTTATCTCAGGTGGGGGGGGGAGATACTGCGCCCAGACCTGCAGACTCTCAAACTATCAGCGTGGCTAATACTCTAAAGGCAAACAAGGGGCCCCAGTTAAGCAAATAGATCCGAGAGTTCATCACAGAGGCCAGAAGGCCCAGCATCAGAAAATTTTATGCAGGAGAATGGAAAAGATTTTGCTCCTGGACCTAGTCCATAGGGGGCAATACCTCACAACCTTTCATCTCTGTTATCCTCAACTACCTAGCGGAGCTACTTAATAGTGGTCTCTCCTCTATTAAAATCCACGCCTCAGCCATGTCAGCTCGTTTTGATACAGAACAGCCCCTGTTCTCCCGTCCTTTCATTAAACAATTCCTCAGAGGGGCTTCTAATATCAGACCTCCCAGAAGGCCACCCACTCCAGCCTGGGATCTGAATTATGTTTTGGAAAAACTTCTTTTACCACCCTTCGAACCTGCTGCTTCAGCAGAATTAAGATTCCTCTCCTGGAATACTGCTTTTCTCCTAGCTATCACCTCAGCCAGGAGAGTTTCAGAACTTCAGGCACTGATGGCTATTGAGCCCTTCATCATCTTCCATGCGGACAGGGTTTTCCCGAAGACTAATTCCTCCTTTATGCCCAAGGTGGTATCTAATGTAACTCTCAATCAGGCCATACATCTACCCACCTTCTTTCCTAACCCTCAAAACAAGGGGGAGAGAATTCTGCACTCAGTAGACGTGCACAGACAGTTCAGATACTATCTGGGCCGTATCAAACCATTCAGGAAAACGGGCCAACTACTTGTCAACTTTGCCCCAGGGCAGAGGGGATGCCCTTATCCAAACAAACCATTTCCAAATGGATATCACACTGTATCCATTTCTGCTACAGATTGCATGGACCCCCCCCCCCCCTCAGTCTGTTAGAACCCATTCCACTAGGGCAGCCTACACTTCTACAGCATTCCTCAGAGGAGTTCCCACCAGGGACATCCTGGAAGCTGCCACCTGGACTTTTGTCCATACCTTTACTAAGCATTACCACCTATCTCTATTTCCTAAGGCTAGGGCATGGTTTGCCTTTGCAGTTCTGCAGGACATGCTGACCCATTCCTAGGTATCTTACTAAGCCTACCAACCCTATCCTCAACTTTGGGAATCCTCCCACAGCTAATGACTGCAACAGTGAAACACAAAGAACATAGTACAGTTGTGTATACTTACCATAAATGTAGATGTTCTAGTGTATTCACTGTTGCAGTCCTGGTTTCCCTCCTTACCCCTTATATATCTTCTTTCTTTAGGGAGACATAAGTTTCTAATGGTGGCTTTTAGCCACCAAGACCACTTTCTATATTTACTTGGGCTTCTGACTGGTTAGGGCAAGAAAAACTGATGCAATGGCATCGGCTGCCTTCCTTTATAGCACTGACGACCTGACGTTATCCAGCAAGTGACGGCAACCGATGCAGAAAAACATTGACTCTGGTATTTGGGCCGGCCGTTGGCTACCACAGCAAGGATAACCTACAGGTGATGACTGCAACAATGAATACACTCGAACATCTACATTTGTGGTATCTACATTTATGGTAAGTGTACACAACTGTACTTTCTCACTGGACCTCAGCGCCTGAGATCAATATACCTACCATGCCTAAATGGCACTCTTGTTGGTTCTGTTTCCCCTGGTCCAAACCAACCTACTTCCTAAGACTGGGAAATGCTGGATCATGGTTTCTTCCATTTCTTATATAGCCAAATGCCTGATTCTGGAGACTTCACACCCAAGAGAAAGAGGGACACCTCACCACTGAGAAATTCTAACTCCTATGATTTTTAGGAAGAAGAGAAACTGGTCTACAGGTCATAGCTTTTCCCTCATTATGGCTTATGACATAGACATTGAGAGTATTTAACCTCTGACTCTCCCCAAGAAGCCATATCATTTATATTTACTCTCCCACTTATGAGACAACACTTCCAAGTGACAGTCTTCAGAAACACTACCTTCCATAACAGATACTTGGAGCTTCTGGGTCTTTGGCATTCAAACCCCAGTGGCTGTTCCTGCAATCCTGGAAGCCCTCTTGGATTTTTTTGAAGCAACATCCTTGAAACTAAATCCATAATCCCCTACCCTTACAGGGGATTGCTGTTTTTACAGTGTACGTTATCTTTTTGTGTATTTTGTGTAGTAATATCATTGAAGACCTAAGTTTAGTGTCCCTGGAGAGTGCTAATGGAGCTAGATTGACTCCTGGGTGTAATACTCTTCCCAGTGACAGGGAAAGCAGATGACTTGACCATTTCTGAGGCGAAAGTGTATACTTCAGCATCCCTGACCTTCAGGTCATGAACAGAGAGAGCCACGGTATGCAGTATCAGGAAAATGTTATTAAGCAGTTCCAGGATAGTTATAGGTGAGTGTTGGATGAAATCCTGAAGGCAGCTCTAATCAGTAAAGCCCAGACTTATCTACAGCTGGGAAAGCATTCCAGAAAATGTGGCTGCAGTACTGTAGCTGCAACATCCAGGACTGCTGATGTAGGATGGGTCATCAGGAAACATTCTTGGCAGAGGACTCCATCCCTATCTGAGGGTGTGAAGATACTCGTGCATAATGCTTATGTTGCATAATGAATTGCTCTTTGGATCCCTGTCTTGTAATGAGTTGAAAAATACTGAAAACCAAAGGGAAGGCAGTGGAGTTGAACCTGTTACACTCTCCTGTTCCTAGTTATAATAGAAATTGTCCCTCTTAGCAAAGGACATTACTGTTGGAAGCAGGGTAGAGTCAAGGAGTCAAACATTAAGATGGTCACACAGAAGGAAGAAATTGTAGCAGATGAACAGAGGGAGGATTCTGGAGTTCCCAGAGCTCAACCTCCAGCAGGGAACAACTGTAACTGTACTAGCTTTCTCCACCCCCCCCCCCAAAAAAAAATCCACCCTGGCCCTAAACCTCCTTTCTCCACTGCCTCAGCATAAGTATCTTTCTGATGTCCTTTTATCAGAATTGGTCAAACATAACTACAGACTGATGGTCTTGCAGACGTATCCAGGGGGTACAAAACTGCTGTGTGTGTCTATATCAGAAAAAATGACTTCCTACTGTTTCAAAATGCCACACACCTTTTGCCTTTCTTTTTCAGAAATGCTGGCATAAGGAATGATAAAACTTGTTGCTTCTGGCCTGGTAGCAAAGGGTTTCATTCAAGATGTTCAGTGTGGTAAGCGAGGATGGATCCTGGAGACCCATTCTAGACTTTCAAACGCTAAACAGATTCTTAACTTCCAGTATTCAGAAGGTCAACTTTGAAGGCCCTCTTCTTCTGGAGATTCAGGCTCTTTTGATGACACTATACCTCAAAGATGTCTACTTCCCCATTACTATTTTTGAAGGACACGGGCAGTAACTAAAATTTATAGTAGGGGTATCACTACTTCTGATTTACTGCTTTGCCATTTGGATTGGCTATTATCCCCTTGAGTTTTTATAAAATGCCTGGTCCCACAGGATTCTGGAGGACCAAGGGTAGTCGCATATATACATACTTAGTTGAGTGACTGGTTCAGGCACAAGCTCAGAAGGAGATACAGAGGGCACTGGAGTTGCATACTAAATAGTTCAACAGACTGGAATTTTCCCCGAATGAAGTTCAACTTATGTGCGGTCAGAACATTGAAGTTTCTGGTGGTCCTGTTGGACATTAGTACAGCCAAAGGAAAAGGAAGAAACCGTAACCACCTTCTTTCTGGTTATGGCATGAAGATTGGTGGGTGATAGTAAAAGTGTTTCTGAATATTCAGGGCCACATGGCATATTCCAGACTGTTGGTATCCTTAGCCAGATTACATGTGAGGAAGCATCATCTGTTCATAAAGAATGCTTGGGCCCAGCAAGCTCACTCCCTGGACTGTGCCATTTTAGTCATTCCCTGTATAATGAGGGAACTGAAATAATGGCTATGACTAGCACAAAAGAGTTAAGGCATGCCCTTCAAGAAGTTCACTCAAAAACAGAACTTAACCATGAATGCCTCTGTCAGAGCATGGGGTATCAACGCATTAGATCTTAAAATTCAGGGCACAGGGACTCCCAGGGAGAAGAAACTGCACGTAAACATGAAGGAAATGAAGGGCATCACTTGAGCTCTCAAAACTTTCAGTACCCTCTGGAAACTTGGGACTATAAATGTTATCACAGACAACAGCACACCTATGTGGTACATAAACAAGGGAAAACGCATTCTTGTCATATTAAGGGAGTGCACATCCTTATTACTTGTGCAGACTAGGTATGCAGGCTTGAGACAGGCCCTGGAATGCATATTGCTGCTGAACTCAACATGCAAACCCAAACAGATGCATATCATGACAAATTAGTTAAGCAGCACTACTGTGGATCGATATGAGTGGGTGCTCGGCAGGGCTAGCAATAGGCAACTAAGGATGCCTTCTTCACAAAATGAACAGGTCTGTTTCTTTAGGCTTTCCATTGTTTACCCTTGCTCCTCAAGATAATTCAAAAGGTAAGTGAAAGACCAGACATGGTTCTGATCGCTCCAGTCTGGTCTAGGCAGCACTGGTAGATATTAATCTGTTACCATTGGTCACTTTTGAGAACATGCTTGAATCATGAGGGAAGCTATAAGGCCACGTACAAGAAAAATCATATCTAGCTAAAAGGAAAAGAATCCGCCTCTGGTACTAAAGGAGAAAGACACCCAAAATAAATGGCTATGCCAGACGCTAATCAGTATTTGACTGAGCTGTTTTCTTCTTCTTTAGGTTATGCTTTTGTAAAGGTGTACATGTGTCTGCTGTTTCTTCCACCTGTAGAACCCTTGTTGGCATTCAGACCACCAGTCAGCTAATTTCTGAATACCATCTTCTACCTCAGATCTCCCATGAGTAACGTGGCTCTGGTTTGAGACCTGAATTTTGCATTGGAAGAAATAACCTTGGAACTCTTAAAACCAGTTAACACCCATACCTCTGTAAAGTTTCTGACTTAGAAAAATGCTTTCCTTTCTGCTGTCACTGCTACCATGCGAGTCTCACAACTCCATACCCTCATGTGCAAGGAGTCTGTTTTGCAATTCTGTAAAGACTTTCCAAGGTAGCCCTAAACTAAGCAGTTCAACTCCCTGCTTTCTTTGACTCCAGAATATGTGGAAAGGATCTTGCATTCCCTAGATGTGTATAGACATGGAGGTCATAAGAAATATCATAGGAAGTTACTAGGCTATTGGCCCTGAATCCCTTACAAGCCTAGCCAAGAATTTAGCCCATGTTCCAACAAGTCAGCACACTATGGCACTGTCCAGCAGGGACACAGGTAGAATCCCAGGGGTGTATTTTCTGATCATCATCCAGCTATCCAGGTTGCGCTTAAAAAGGTTTAATGAGGTACTCTGCTTTACGTGGAGAGGGAGTCTATTTCACAAAAGGGGGAGTCGCTGGGACACAAATCTGTCCCACCAACAAGTCCTATTGATGTCACAGACCAGGTTGAGGTCACGAGTGCGGCTTGCTAGAGGGGAGTTTGACTTGTGGATTTGCAGCAGTCCCATAAGGGCAGGGTCTGAGATTGCTTTGTATGCCAGACAGAGGTCACCTCTGAGGAGTCTGTAGGAGACTGAGTAAAGGGACAGGGCTTTTACCCTATCTGTGTACGGTAGATGTTTGAAGCCGTGGATTCTCCAGATAAGGAACCTGTGTGGTCTCTTCAGCTGCTGCATGTGCTTTGTGAGGTACATGCCGAAAGGGGCACTGTACTCAATAATGGGTCTGTGACCCCCCTGTACTGGCCCAGTAAAAAAAGAAGCCTCAATCCTCCCCACTGGCAACAGTGAGGGATGTACACATTGGGAAAATGACAAGTACACATGCATTAAAGTACAGTTTCCCTTAAGAGCACACAGAGACCACAGTCAGTCTGAGGATAGTTTCTGCATCTTTCTCCAGATCCCCCATAAGACTTCCCAATGGCACAACTATAGGGTCGAGATCTCAGCTGAGTAGCTAAGCCAAAACCTCCAGCACCCTCTCTGTCCAACCAGTGCTGCCTGTCCATGCCCAAGCAGCTGACACACACACACACACACACACACACACACACACACACACACACACACACACACACACATACACACACACACACACACACACACACACACACACACACACACACACACACACACACACACACACACACACTGAGATTTGATTTATACACAAACACACCTAAGAAAGGCTGGCACAGGTTTACTAGCTATGCCCCCTTCTGCCCAGACTATAAGGTAGTACCAGCTGCCACCAGCCACTAATCAACTACTTTTAAGGCCCATACCAAAGGGTACTCATTCTTACTGTGTAATGTTACTATTAATCCAAATGGTAAGCATGACCAAGACTTTCAAGGTTATTTAGGAGTGGTCTGAATACATATGCAAGCACCCTAAGAGCTTAAATATCTCTAAACAAATCAGCCACAATTAAAAGGTTTAAATATGTTTAATAATAAATAAAAAAAGAACAAGACAGTACTCAAACACAGTAACTACAGAGTTTAGAATCACAGGAAATATTTTAAAAAAACATTGGAGGACCGTCTCAAATACAGAAAACATCTAAACTAATCTTTACTATATCCCTATCTATATCTAAAATATACTATGACCTAAATAACTTACTTACAAGGAAAAGGGCAGCCATGGTGGTGCAGCAGTTAGCATTGCCGCCTCACAGCAAGAGGTTCTCCGGTTTGATTCTCGGCTGGGGTACCTTCTGTGTGGAGTCTGCATGTCCTCCCTGTGGTTGCATGGGTTTCCTCCGGGTATTCCGGTTTCCTCCCACATCCCAAAGACATACAGTAGGTGGATTGAACACTCTAAATTGGCCCTAGGTGTGAATGTGTAGGTGTGTGTGTGCCTTCTGTGGAAGGTTGGGTGCCGGGCTGGCAACTCGACACTGTAAAACTCCACTGCCAATCATGAGCGGACAGATGATCTGCTGTGCTGACCCCTAACCGGGAAAAGCCGAAAGAAGAAGAAGACAAGGAAAATGCAGATGAGGGGATCTTCTTGCTAGGTCCAAGACTAGATAAAAAATGCCCAGTTTTCTCTGAGAGAGTTCTTAAATTAATAATCAACATTTCTGGTGGGTTAGCTCAGATGACATCACTTTGTCACCTGCTTTCAGTTCTCAGGCTAACAGAAACTTAACAAAATTTAACATTTCTCTGTGAAAAATACATCTCTCTCAGATGTTTACCTAGAATTGGAAATCATAAAACAGTTAAACACTTTTACATTTGAAACCTTTCCAGACAATAAGAAAACCTCTAGCTCTAGGCATTGTGTCTGTTTGCTGCACTGAAATTGAGATAACACAATCGTAAAACAATTCACTTATTTTCTTGAAGTTAACTCTGTATGTTCCAGCTTCTAATATTAAAACATACATTTGCCCAGGTATATAGTTTATATACAGTTCTGTTCTTTTCCAGTAGAGTACACTGTGGTTACATTTTAGCTCCATACTTTACACACACTTCTGCACCAGTAGTATAATACAGACATAACATATAGTTCTCTCTTACATTTGTAAGACAAGCATATGAATCATATTAATATTCACAAATGATGTATGATTATTTACAAAATTCCAGGTAACTGGGCTGGCATTGTCACAGTTCTCCAAGTCATATTAATATTTTAAAGTGACGTATAATTATTTACAAAATTCCAGATAGCTGGACTGGACGTATTTCCCTGTTATCACAGTGTCTTATAAGGGAAGAATACAGGGATGTTATGACCACCTTGTCACTGGATGAGATACCCTTACTAATGAGGTGGGCCATGTAGAAAGCTTTCCATACAACGGAAGCAACATGGTGGTCAAAAGTCAGTTTGCTGTCAACCTGGGTGCCCAAGTCCCTCATGACTGATTGCGTGCTTAGTACCTTATCAATATGATAATTTGTGGGGAAGTCACTCTCCCCAAAAGGGATGATGCATTTTTGCTGTTCAGTTTGGGGCTATGTTTCTGGTACCAGTCATTTGTTTGGGTGAGACCCTCTTGGAGGATGTCCACATCACTGGGGGAATTGATGACAGCAGCCAGCTTGCTGTCATCTGCAAACTTGGTCAGCCATAGCCCACTAGATTTGGCCTGCACCTCCGAGAAGTATATCCCAAACAGCAGAGGCCCAAGACCGATCCCTGGTATACACCACTTGTTACGTGTCTACTACTTGCTTCCCCTATTTTGACTAGGGTGGGTTCTGTCAGTGAGCCAGTTTGCTACCCATCTGGTAACATATGGATTGATGCTTAGTTGAGACAGAGTATCTATTATACCTGAGTTGGGAATAGTATCGAAGGCTTTGGCCAAGTCAAGGTAGGTGGTATGCACAGTTTTCCCCTCTTCTATAGCCTTGGTGACTGTCTCAAAGAAGTCAACCAGATTTAACAGGCATGACCTCCCCTTGACAAAACCAAACTGTGTGGGATCAAGTGTCTGGAGGCTGCCAATGTCCTTGTTAATGAGGTCCATGATAATCTGTTCCATGGCCTTGCAGATCAGGCTAGTTAGGCTGATGAGTCTATAATTTCCTGTATCAGTGGATGCTCTACCTTTTATGCAGATGGATGACAGTAGCTGTTCTTCACTCAGCTGGGACGAAGCCGGTACTCGGGCTTTGGTTGAATAGAGTGCTGAATCAGGACAACTTTGTCTGCTTTACAAAAACAAACCAGGGTTATCAGTCAAAAAGCAGGATACTTTAAAATGGCTAGTACATTGCATTAATTTTTGTTATGCAGAAAAGGGTCAGGCCTCATTGCACAAGGGGTGCGGCAGCTACATCTGTTTTTCTTAAAGGAGTTATTGGCAAGAACATTTTAGAAGAAGCTACCTGATGATCAGTCTATATCTTTTCAAACATTTTATACTAGTAATGATGTCCAGGGCAAGGACTGGATTATTTCTGTTATCCTGGAGGGCATTCTATGTCATCTTCCAAGCAGTGAACAGCTTACCTGGCAGAACCAGCTCTGAGACTCTCATCTCTAGTAATAACTGCAACAGTGATCCACGTAAAGGACAAAGTGCAGTTGTGTAGGCAACTGACCACAATAGCAGTTGTTTGAGTGGGGTCACTGTTGCATTTCTGTTTCTTTCACTTCATTCCCTTTAATGCCTCAGAATGATTAAAGGTGGTGGTGAGTTCCTGCATAACCTTCCCTCTTCATGCTTGTACACTATCCCGCTCCTCTCTTTGTTGAGGTTAGGGGCTTGAATTCCCCATGTCATATATGCATCCCTGGGGTAATTCTTTAACAGCCCATGGCATGGGTTTAGCTTTTTTTCTGGTTGAAGGCAGGAAAGAAGCAAAGTTGGCTTAGACTGATGCCACCTATATACTAGGTATGTGAAGATGTCCTGGTTAAGGCGATGTCCTCCTGTGGACATGATGTGTTTTAACCTTTTTGTCTTTTTTTTTTTTTTTTCTTTCTTTATTTGGGAAATGTTGCTGTCACACTAACTTGCCTATAAGGCTTTGTAAAAAGTCAGGGAGCATTCAAATGCCATGTAGCTGGAGCACTTTTCTGCTCTTTAGGTTATATGAATGTTCTCCATGGGTTTCTTTAAGGGACGTTTAAGATACTAGTCGGTGAAGACTGATTTTTTTTGGGTCTTTTTTGATGATTGTTTTAGAAAGCAATTGATTTAAGCATTTCAGAAAAGAGGTTTTAGACACTTGTAAAAGTTCTTGGGTCTCACAACTATGAAGCATGTTTCTTACAGAATCTGTTATTATGTATTGAGCCCTGATAAATTATTTTATTTGAGTCAGTATGGTATAGTCTGTGATGAATAATCTTCAGCTTCTAAATAAGCACACACACACACACACACACACACACACACACACACACACATCTGCTTTAAACCTTAAAACAATGAGAGGAGTATGTTTTTCAGTTTTATGTCAGCCGGATTATAATGTATGTAAAACGCAGTAATTAACTGATGTATTTGTTTTTTCTGCAGCTATCCAGAACAAACATTTTTATTTTGCAGGCCCCAAACTATTTTAGCTCCTTAGATTGTAATCTGGGTATAAGCCTCCTGAAAGCAGCAGAAGCTAATACACAGTTATATAGATAAATGTTTATTTTGTTGATATCTGATTGAAATTTCTGAACAGTGCATGGCTAATGTTAGCATTATAGAATGAGCACAGCTATGGCGGTGTGTATGCTTTAACTTTCTTTTTATTGGAATTACGTGTAGATTATGAGATATGCTTGCTATTGTTTTGAGTGTCAGCAGGACTTGTGGCTTATAAATGTCTGTAGATTTCTTCTTTTGTTTTGCAGTGTGGGAAATTTGCTGTTCTAGTGGAGCTTCATATTTTGCCTCAAGGCACCAGCAAAGACACCAGCTGGTTTTCTGACCACCAGAAAGAGGTAACAAAACACAACTCTACTTCAAAAGCATTTAGCTGCTGGGAAGGAGCAACTCCACAATTGTTCATTTAGATATTAATTTCCTTGTTTAGATGACAGCACTCTGGGTTAAACCTGACCCCAACATCTCTTGTGTAAGACTTCAAGAGCTTGGATTTGTTTTATGTCCCTTAGGTCACTTATTGGCTTCTTTGTGTTTTATTGTCGTTTTATAACTAAACTTCACATTATTTTTCCATTCTTACTGCTGATTACCATTACATAATACATTTTTGTAAAGAGAGATTTTAACAGGTGACATTCTAGCTGCATGTATTATTATTATTATTATTATTATGCATCACAGCTGTTAAACAGAAAGTAGTTAATTTAAAGCATCAAAAGAATATATAGTGTCCAAGAGCAACAGAAGTGCATTAAGAATAATGAAGTTAAATGTACTGGGTGTAATACTTTAGATTAAGACAAATGGAAGATGGAACATATTGCTAGGATAGCTTTACATCAAGCAAATTATCTCAGTACAATTAATAACTGATGCTTCAGTACCTTGCGTTCTTATGATTTATGTTATCATGTTTCATTGTAGATGTGTAAAAAATATTTTAGAAATGTGGGATTATTTCGGTAACTTCCTAGAAAACTTTTCTTCTTAAAGTTTTATTTATTTGTTTTCACTTTTCTGTCATGACCCCCCCCCCCCCCCCGTGACTGTCAGACTTCCACCAAGTCCGTAATTGACCTGTTTCTTTCCCTTCAGAAGTAAGGGCTCTGTGGCCCATTTATTCCTCTGGAGATGTGGGGTGTACAAAGAAAATTATGCCATCATCCATGCATATCAGGGGTTTGTACTTGGCTCTGTTGTTTTCCTTGCACATGCCCTCTTAAGGTCCAAAGAGTCACGTACATTTGGCATCTGCAGGGTGAATCTTCTACTTCTGTGACCAGCATAACTTCAGTCATCCCTGTCCTCTTAAGAACAAGTGCCTACATTGATCCCCATTCTGCACTAGGGGTTCAGAAGAAAGGCTGAATTCTAGAAGTGCACTTCTATCTTCTCCCAAACATAAATTAATTTTTCCAACCCTCAGAGAGATGGAGGTAAGTTTCTCCATGGCCATCATTTACAAGCAGCAGTATTTTGCTGCGTCTTTGACCTGCTACCCTTTGGCCTTGGGAGGCTAGTGGTCACTGCTTCAGATGGTTGGTTGTTGCACTAGAGAAACTGCTTCCACATGCCCACAGTGTCATTGAGGATACGATTGAACATCATCTAAACCAGAATTACTTTTAGTTTGGCCTTCGCTGAAAATGTTGCTGTAGGTGGTTCCCATCCCTTAAATTCAGACTACCACCATTGAATGACGTTTGGAACTTTACCAGTATAACAGTAACTGGATGGCAGTTCTTTGGGATATCTTTCTAGATATAAAATATACACAAAAATGTATGACAGTAATAGGTTCTTATATAAAATTGACTTTTCTCGCATTTAATCATTATGTCTTCTGTCTTTGATTCTGTTTGTAAAATTGGTTTTATACCTCTGTACTTTGGTGCTGGAAGATCAGGAGACTTAGAGTTTTATGGGTTTCCAGTACTGGCTCTGCAGTGTGTGTGTGTGTGTGTGTGTTTGTGTGTTTCTTGGGTTGGTGTGAGCTGAATGTGTCATCCAGATGAGACATTAGACGGAGGCCCCCAGCAGCCTGAGTTGGTGGTAACTGAGGTAGATGTAAAAGATTAAAAAGAGCACAAAGTAACAGTTGCACATTCACATATATGCATTTTATATATTCTTTCATGTTATTTTTACATTGAATTATCCCAGTCATTTTTATATGCAAATGCACGCAGTTTAACACACACCTATTATGCCATAACCATCTCTTTAGTATATTTAGTACATCAATGAGTTAACTCGTTAAATCTTAAAAGTTGATATCTAATTTTTTATATAAACCAAACAACATTTTCACATTCACTGTGTCAAGGCTGGCAGTGTGTAAACATTTGGCTCTATGTGATTTGGTCACATTGATTAATGTCAATGTGACACCCCAACCGCATGTAAAAATGGGGAAAAATGGATAGCTGATTATGATTAATGTCAAACATGTTTTTAGCTATCATATGCCACAGCACCCAACTTTCATACAGCTAACAAAAATATGTTTACTTGTCTGTTGTACTATACACAGTTTATTTAATATTTCCTCAAACCTTTTGTACTTCCTTGCTCCTTAAACTGGCAATTTGTTTATTCTTACTGGCTGTAAAAAAAATCTTGCCATTCTTCTATATTCTGAAATCTTGTTCTTCTTAATGTTATTTCCTATTTTTGTTCAGACATTTGTAACTCCAAGGATCTACTGAATAATACAAAATTATAATAGTTATACCATTTTTTCACATCCCTGTGATGTTTTATGACATGAAGGTTACCTTTAACAAATACTGTTTTTCATATTCATTTTTTTAGTTAAGTGTCAACCTGTCAAAATGTTTTCATGAAATTTTACTACCTATAATACCCATTACAAAATGTAGAGATAATGAATATAGCACAGGATGTGTCAAGTCTAAATTTCCATTTTCTACTTTATTTTACGGTACTGCCCTTCGCTTCACTAAGAATTTAACCTAGATCCACATGCTACACTGAACACATTGATAATAATTAATTTTATTTAGAAGTAAAAAACATATAAACACCACCTGGATAAACTAATTTCTCTAATAACTCTGGGTTTATTGAAAAGATATTCTGAATGTTTTTCGTAATCTACTTACCATTGAAATTTCTTCCATAATTTCATTCCACATCTTATCAATAGCTCCTTATTTGCCTATTTCTGTCTTCGATAAAGAAAAGTAAAAATACCCTTCCTTTAACTGCTACTCCCATCCCTTTAGTTTTGTCTTTATTCATTTTAATACTTTGTCTGGCTTCTTAATTACCTCCCCTCCCATTATTTATTCTTGGCCACTAACAGTAAATCATCTAAAAAAAGACATTGTGTATTATAAATATTCCTCCTCTGTATTCAAACTTCACTTGCTCCATCTTTCCGAAGCTTTGTGCCAGTACTGGTTTCATAATCACTGGGGAGAGCACATTACTTATGGGGCATTCTTGTTTACCCCATTCATTAACTTTATCTCTACATAGATACATCTCAAACCTTTACTATAATAGGGTTATAATCTGAATGTGAAAACCTTTTATCTTGCATCATATTCTTCCAGTATACAATTATTTGTGTATGCATCACATTGTCATTTGCTTTCTCCATATCGCACGCAAGCATTTTACCCTCTTTTTCATTTCCTCACAGTACTTTCTGCCATTTCCTTTGTAATAATTTACATCTCCTTTCAAAATTTCCCTTAACATTGGTTGCATTTCATATGAGAGAAAACTATCAAAATATCAAATCTCTTTGTCTGTTTTTCCTGCTTAAGAAGCTGAATTTTCATAATGCCAGCTGCTGTATGTCTGAGATTGCAGTACAACAAGGACTGGAAATTTGCACTTTCCCTGCTGTTTTATAATCATGGTGTTTGTGTATATAATTATCAGGGGGACTGGCGGGTGCAGGGAGGCTTGCTCCTTGTCATAAAATACTTTGTTTTTTGTTTATGTTTTGTGGTTTGATCTTGTTGTATCAAGCTTTCTATGTTTGTTTGAATTTCTGCTGTTTCATTAGGTAATCCTGTAAACTATATAGTCCTTCCAACATGATTTTTCCCAAATATCTTTGTAAATTTCTTGCAATATTTTTATAATTTCTTGTAGTCTGCATTATATAACATAACAGGCTTCCTGTTGTTTATTGATCTTTTAGCTTACTTCCAGATAAACTTAATTCCATTGTCCAGTCACTCGTTTAACACTTTAACAAACAGACCTTTATTACTTCTATCTGCCTGTAAGACAAATAATCCATACCATTTGTACATGTTAGTGTTTACTTCTTTCAGTACTCTATCTCTTGTACTCTTATCTTCATGTATAAATTCCCCAAATCTTCTGCATCGTGCCTACTAACATCCTAGTCTCTCATAACTTCCATCCTTTTTTTACATTCTTGTATAACATACTTTTGTACTACATTCATCATTCCTTCTTTTGTTTCATTCTCTTGCTCATTTAGTAATGCATCCATTTTCCACTCTTTCCTTTTTACACACTTTCCAGTAATAGTCTACAGCTTATTTCCTTTTAACATAACCCTCTGCTGTAAAATTTCCATTAATTATTTCTTTCATACAGTTCCCCTGTCATTTTACATATTAATAATTTTCTCACTAAAGTCTTATATTCTCTAACTTTCTGAAATCTTGCTTATTTTTATTGTGACACATTGCTTTCACTTCCTTGTACACTTTCTAATATTTTTATTAAATAATGGGCAAAAGGTACATGAGTAACCTGGTGGAAAAGAAATGTTTTCCAACAGGTTATTAACATACAGATATTGCCCAGTAAAAATAAACAAGTCCGCTGCTATATGGCAGCATATCAAGCTTATGTGAAGCACAAGACAAAACAAAAACCCTACGTCTCACTACATGTGGCTTTGCTGTTTAATGAGCATAAAATAAGTAAGAAAGTAATCAGATTCCCAAACCATTTTCCAAGCAGTAAAAACATTGTCAAACCACATTAAAATATACAAAAAATGACAACTGATTAATAAAATAAAAACACATGGTTAACATTTTCATTTCAAAAATGATGCATCAGACTGAAATTAAACATTCATGTTGCAAATAAATAATGAGAATTCAGTCAAATGACAAATCATTTGACTAATGTTTTAACTTTATCTTTTTTAAATATGTCATAACAATTTCCACATTATTCATACCAGGAAAAGTGCGTGCATTTAGCCATAGTGCCAGTTGTGTTCTTTCCAGCACAAACCATCCTCTGTACCAAACCTTTACTCATATATTTTTGTAGAATCAACAATGGCAGGGAAAAAAAATCTTTGCTACATGCAGTATAATGTTTGCAAAGGGCATTAGTTCTGTCATTTGATTTAAAAGCATGTAAATACTCATATATTCTAAAATGCAATCACCTTATTCTTCCTATGTTAGAAGCCTCGCATTTTACAGCAAGCTGCATAAACCAAAATGGTTAAAAACCTTTATCTTGATGCTATTCAGTATAATTTCTGATGCTCCATGATTAATGTATTTATAGAAAATATAATTAAAACATTTGAAAGTTGCTTTTCTTTTATCATGTGCAGGAGTGGATAGATAATTTTAAGTCTCATTTAGAACATCCTTTATATTTCCCTCTTTTGCTAACAGACACAGGTCTTTCTCCTGCTTTACTAAAAGTCTCAGGGAACCCATTTAAACATTTGTTATAAATAACTGCAGGCTTCTATTACTATAACTGCACTGTGTTTATTTTCTTCCTTTTTGTTTTTATTTTGGGGCTCTGAATATCTACATGGCTAGTACTTCATACTTATGTCTTTATTTTTCCTCGTAACTAAAAGCAGTCATTTGCTCTGGATAACCTCTATTGCGAAACTTAAATTGCTTGTCTTTTCAAAGATGTTATCATCATCAGTCAAGCCTGCGTGTTCTTAAAAATTGTCCCTTTACAATATTCTTTTTTAATTGCAAGGGATGCATACTGTCAAAAATTCAAGTAGGCATTATTTTGTATTTTTTTTTTGTTTTACTGTCTGTCTTTGTAGCTTTGCTGAGCCTTGTAAATCTCTAAATCTAAAAATTATTAACTAACATTGAAGTCATAAATGAACTTTAAGTAATCATTCGCTTGCTTTAAATACATCAAAATAATTCCAAGTCCTTTATAGTTTGTCTGTAAAACTGAAAAAGGCATTGTTTTATTGAGATTTAAAAATATTTTCTGCTTTTCCTCAAAATATTTCTGTAGCTTGGTGGCCATTGCTGTCCCCAATGCCAGACCATTTATTTGCTTAAAAATTCTGTGAAATTATAAAAGAAAATTACAGCTAAATTCTCCATTGGTAATCTAATTTTGTAGTCTTGGTATTACTTTGCTTCTTTTAACTCATGTCTTACAGTCTTTACTGTTATTTAGTATTACTATGTAAAGGGATTTAACACCAATAGTTACCAATACATTTGTGTCAGACACTTGTGTCTTTAATGCCAGATCCAGTACGTGCCACATCTTTGTGTAATACTTTATCCACATGAACAGCAAGTGCTTCTGTTTTTCAATCTCCTACTTGCTACTGTTGACCTTACCAGAAGATGTGCAAGGGTTTTATGAATTTTTGGCAACCTAAAGATCTTACTTATCTTGGGATTTCTTGTTCTAAGAAAAATCATCCAGTTTGCCATTTTAATCTACACAATAACCATTCTTATATGAATTAATCAGCCTGTAAGCTTTTTTTGACAGCAAACCAGTTGAATGAAACATAACATTTCTCATCTTTTAATAGATATCTCATTTTTGTTTATAAGATGCCATACTTGGAGCCACAGTTGCATTGCCGTTGTCTGCTTTGGTAATCAGCAAGTCACTGTTATGGCAATTTCTTAATGCTTATTTCCCACAAGCAGCTAGATTGAAATATCTTGTTTGAGGTTTATTCTTTAATAGATTTCTATTTGCAGTAACCTTTAAAAACACTTAAAACTCTTGGTTATAATGTGCATTATAATGAACTTTTTTGCTAAACTCAATCACTGATTTTTCATACAAACATTAATGTGTGTACATAATCACACAAGCTGTTTATAGTTTCACTTGCATTAGCTTGCGCTTCTGGCACAAATGACCACCCCTTACTTAATACATTTAAATATACTCTCTGTTAAATTAGCAAATCTGAAACCTGCATCAGTACCTTCTGTCGCTGCCAGTTCCTCTTTTGATTCCACTGCTGATTTATTTGCAATTGCTTTGTTTTCAGAAGCTGTGCCTTTACTTGTGCCCAGGTTTTTGTTCCTGTGTCTTGCTACACTGTGATTGGCTGAAAATCCTGAGATGTAGATTCTCCATTCTTATTGGTCATGTGACTGCAATTCTCATTATTTTCAAAATGGCTGTATAATTTCAGTCTGGTGAAGTCTGCATAGAGAGAAGAAAGCACTAACTACTGAGTAAAGTGTTTTTATTTTTATTACAGTTGTTGATGTTCATTATTCCACAGCCTCAGTGACATTTGGGGTTATGTACTAGGGTAACCCAGTACTGGCTAGTTTTCAAAAGCTCAGACTGCCATCCCTCTCTCTCTCTTCGTGTGACAGCTGATTGGCTGAACATCTCCAGAGAAGGAGGCCTTCAGCTGTAACAGGAAGTGACCATTAAGTTTTTGTTCTGCCATCCAAAGAAGAAAGTTCTCTGACTCTTCACATGATCAAGTCTGTTTTTCTGGCTTGTTGCTCAGATAGGCCCCATTTTCGGACCCCCTTCCTCTAATTTTATTATTCCCTTTCTATTTTTATGTTTAGTTTTTAAGTGTTTGCAGTAATTCATTTGAAAATTTCTGCTTATAACAGTGCTTTATTTGGTTTATATATTTAATGTTGTTACTCTGCTTTGTTTTCATTTTTTGGCAGGAAAGTATTGCAGAACATAGATTTTTTAGCATTTGCGCATTATTTACTATATGTATGACTCTGCTTTTTGTGTTTTTAACTTCAGATTAGAATTTCACCACAAATTAAGTTATTTGAATGCACTGTGGAAATTCTACTTTTATCTGTCAAGAAGATATAGATTAAATTGCTCTTAAATGTTCAACAAAAGTCCAAAAAGCAAAGGTATGGCTCCAGAAATCCAAAGACTGTCGATATATAAATCCAAATGCTCAAGAAAGTTGATGTCAGCTCAGCTTTATTCACACAAGCGCTTTCACAGATAGCTTCATCAGGTGCATAATACATGCTGATTAGAATACCTATTTATACTAACAATCCAATCATGTGACCAGACTTGCACATAAATTAAACTAAAATTTCATAAAAATAAAAAGATTATATATAAAAAAACGTATGGCAGAGACAGAGCTTTGTGATGTGGTTTCTTTGGCACCGAAGCCTATTTCTGAACAGGGAGCTATTAGGAAGACTATTACAACGACGGCGGATGTACATAGGTCCGCCGATTCTGACTTTCCACCCTTGGCTGTTAACCAAGAGAAAGGTAATCCTTTGAATGTTAATTTTTTACAGGGAATACATGGTATGGGTCTCAGTTTTCCCCTTCTAGTAAGGGAGAGATCCATAAGCAAAGTAAGGAATGGGCAACACAATCCACAACAGAAAGGCAGGAGTACAACCAGATACAAACGGAAATTGTGCTCAACATCGACCAGCCCATTGACTATAAAGAAAGCCTTTCAACAGAGAAAGCATTAGTTATTAATCTTTCTAATCATTGTTTGACTGAATCGGAGTTAAATGTGTTAAACAAAGGTTTAATGTTTATTCCTACTGTTGATATGCGTATTACTGACATTATTTTTGACGTTAAAATGTTTGTTCGCAATATTTCTCTTAAAACTTTGTTTCATGACATGCAAGAGCCACGGAGTATTTATTTTAAAAGACCTAGTTTATATGTACCGAAGAATAATATGTTGGTAAATGCATTTAAGCAACTCTGTATCTCCGACATTTATGACGTTTATAATAATAAATGCAGGTCTCAAAGAGTAGGCGCCAGGTTTAATTTAACTAGACTTGAACATGAAGCATTAGTAGCATTGGAAAAGAGACAAGATTTAGTTATCAGGCCTGCTGATAAAGGAGGCCAGATTGTTGTGATGAACAGGATTATGATAAGACTATGTATGACTTGTTATTAGATAAAACTTCATATGAAGTTATTACATCAGTACAGGTTGATAACATGATTAATAATGTCTGTAAATTGATTGATTGGTTAGAAGCAAGTTCCTTAATAAATCATGAATTAGCTATGTATTTTCAAACACCTAATCCTACCATTCCTATCATACAGGGCTTACCAAAAGTACATAAGAATAGTAGTAAGCCGCCCATGAGGCCTATAGTGGCAGGTAATAATTGGTGTACAGAATCTCTATCTATATATCTTGAAAAAAGTTTGAGACCTTTAGTTAGTACATCGAAAATAATTTTAAGGGACACTGAACATTTTTTGAATGAATTATATGATTTTTCAAGGAATGTTACTACTTTAGAGAATATGTTTTTTGTTACCTTGGATGTGGTCTCTCTCTCTACTGTAATTCCCAATACTATAGGCATTGAATATGTCACTGAATTGCTAAATGACCATAAAGAGGATGAGATGTATTTAATACAGACCCTTTTGGGTTTAGTGTTACACAATAATATTTTTGCGTTCAATCAAAAAATGTATTGGCAGAAGAACGGTGTTGCTATGGGGAGCTCTTGCTCCAATAGTTATGCAAATGCAGT
Source organism: Protopterus annectens (assembly GCF_019279795.1). Classification (NCBI taxonomy): domain Eukaryota; kingdom Metazoa; phylum Chordata; order Ceratodontiformes; family Protopteridae; genus Protopterus; species Protopterus annectens. The sequence continues at coordinate 408,950,106 of NC_056727.1, forward strand.
AATGAGGGTATGGGAAACTCAATATGTGATACTAGGTCCATTTTATAATTATATTTTATTTTTTAAAAGATTTGTAGACGACTTGTTTTTGATTTGGAATGGTACGGAGATACAATTGTTGGATTTTGTGGCATATATCAGTTCTTATTCTGACTTTTTGAAGTTTACTTTGAATTATTCCACTGAAGGTATACATTTTTTGGATGTATACATATGTAAGGATGAAAAAGTTGGTTTAATTAGTAGACTATATAAGAAGGAATGTCATGTTAACCAGATACTTAGTAGGCATAGTATGCATACGAATTTTGTTTTTGACAACGTTGCTAAAAAACAGTTTTTCAGGGCATCTAGACTTAATGTGAAGGATGAAGATTATGAGTATCATAAAAATAAAACCGAATTGGATCTGGCTGCTAGGGGCTATGAGCAGGGATCGGTGAGGAAAAACTTTGCAGCTATGGATATTATGAGATCCACTGTAGCTAAACCTTATTTCTCTGAACGTTCTAGTAAAAAGAAAAAATCCTTTGATAATCGACTTAGAATGTCTATACATTATACCAGAGATGTAAAATTGTATACAGACATAATTAATAAGCATTGGGGCATTCTGATGACCGATAATAGTATCAAGGCTCTGGTTGGTACAAAACCTCAATTTCTTTTAAGAACATGAAATCATTAAAATCTAGGTTATGTCATAAATCTCAGAATCAATATTTAACTATTAATTTAGGCACCAAACCATGTGGTGGCTGCAATTACTGTAGTTATGTATCCACAGCTTCTGATTTTAAGCACCCAGATACGGGTGAACTTTTCAAATTTAATACTAATGCTGATTGTAGTACTATGCATGTTGTATACCTTGTGGTCTGCACCCTATGTAATAAATATTATGTAGGTAAGACTGACCGCACTCTGAGAGAGAGGATCAGAGAACATCTATATAACATCAAGAGAAAGAATGGTATTAATGCACTTGCTAAGCATAGTGTGGAAACAGATATACAACATGTTTTCATGTTTTCAGTATTAGCTTGGACCTTTGAAACTGTGAGAAGGGGGAATGTAAGGTGTAGAACAGAAGAGTTAGAAGATAGTTGGATTATCAGGTTAAGTGCCAACTGTGGGCATGGTCTTAATGACCATGTTCTTATTAAACCAGTACTACAGAAAAGGCCTTTAAGAAAGTAATGCATTTGTAATTATTTTGTAATTTTAATATATTAGAATGATATTTTATTTATTTTATGTGTTTATGTGTTTATAAGAGTGTTTTTTTATGTATAATCTTTTTATTTTTATGAAATTTTAGTTTAATTTATGTGCAAGTCTGGTCACGTGATTGGATTGTTAGTATAAATAGGTGTTCTAATCAGCATGTATTATGCACCTGATGAAGCTGTCTGTGAAAGCGCCAGTGTGAATAAAGCTGAGCTGACATCAACTTTATTGAGCATTTGGATTTATATATCGACAGTTTTTGGATTTCTGGAGCCATACCTTTGCTTTTTGGACTTTTGTTGGACTTTAATTTTTCAGCAAAGGTATAGTTGATGAGTTGGTAAAAAGTTTTTTCTTTACTGCTCTTAAATGTTATTTTGAGACAGTAGTGCATGGAGCTAATTTTATCACTGGTTTGTCATATTGGTTGCTTTGGTGTTTGCACTTTGTGTACTGGAAATTCTTTAACTTCTATCAGTGGTAAAATAATCCTGGAGACACTTCAAACTTTTTTTGTGATAATAACACAATTTGGCAGGGTTTAGTTGTGTGGGGTCATACCTATTACTAGAAACATTGAAGTGCTTATAGTTGTACATTACTGTCAGTTTATTATTCTGGCTGGTGTCTACTCCCCTGACTTGATGGATCCTAACTGTGGTACTCCCCCATCAAATCCGGTTGCACCTACAAAGAAAAAAAAACAAAATAAAAATATACCTCAGCATATGGTTAGTGATCCTCTTGGGCCACTGCTTCACCCGCACACAACTTACTTTTTGTCCCATCTCTCTAGTGCCTTTGCTAGTCACTATGAAATGGGGGTTAGAAACATCCCCCAGTGCAGTTCCAATAGCTGGCATGGGTATGGGATAGCCAAACCTTTTAGGTACAGTAGTCCTGGGTAAGAGACCCTTTGCCAGACATAATACTGTCCCAAAATATTTTGTTTAGTAATGAAGTTCACAAGAAAAAGTGCCAAGCTTCATTGTATAGCTGATAATCGGATTATAGCTGTTTATAAGGCTGATGTGGTTTCCTTGGCTAAGAGTATTCTGCGGTCAGCTAATTTTGGTGGTTGTGTTTTCATCCTGGCTCTAGTGCTAGTTTGGCTAGAAACATTTCTGCTGTTTCAGAGAATGCTGAGGAATCTGGTGAGGACAATAATGATTTCATAGTTGTCACTGAGTCCAGTCATTCTGTGAACCTGAGGTCAAGTCCAAACATCTGCTCACTTTTCCTCAGATGATTACTAGATTTAGTGATGTTTTTGCTTGCAAGGAATCAGAAACTACCCAAAAGCTAGGCAGTGTATATATGACCTTACAGAGGATGTGCTGCCCATTTCTGTGGCTATCCCCCACTCTCTCTTACCAGTCTCGGAAGATATTTTGCAGTGTGCATACCATGTGGATGATTTTGCTGCATCCTTGCCTGTAGAATAAAACTCTTAAATGAATGAAATTGTTTCTAATTTGACTCCGGTTTCAAAACATGCTTTGAGAGGTGTGCTTGAAAGTGCAGGTAGTCTCGAAGTGCTTCTGTTGCTTTAAGATGGTATGCTTAGTTATACAATCAAAACTTTATTTAAAAAAATTTTGAATGCATGTTCTGTGCACCTTTAAATTCTAAATTATTTGGGTCCTCTGTTAAACAGATTAATGCATGTGCTGTCTAAAATGTTTCATGCACCCAAGTTGTACCCAAACAAGGCGTCTTCCTTCAGGGGCTGAACAAACAAATATCCCAGGCAAACAAAGTCTGGGATCTAAAAGGAAATTGTAAGAGGCAAATTCTTTGAAACCAAACAAGAGGGAGCTCCTTCCTAAAAAAGGATCAACCCGCTGCAAAGGAATAACTTTACCAAGACTCATATCATTCCTCCCCCCCCTTGCCCTTCCTTCTCTTCCTCCAGGCTCTTTCTCAACCTTGCAGCCTTGGCTGCAAATAGTCTCCGGCAAATGGGTTCTTAGAATAATTCAGAGGGGATACACTTGGTAATGAGTAGAAAATCCTCCCCCTTTCAGGGGAGTTCCACAACACCCACCAGACCAGATAGTGCTGATGTTCATCGTGTTACACTGCTGCAGTCATTACACTTGGGTTATCCTGCCGTCAGGCGGTCCCGCAGTCGGCCAGAGTTCCAAAGTCTTGGTCCGGCGTCGGTTGCTGTCGCTTCTTCCCTGACGTCAGTGCGCCAGGGGTATATAAGATGCATCCGATGCCATTTTCTTCAGTCTTTCTTGCCGCGCGGTGCCCGAAGCAGAAGCAGTTCACAAGTGCCGGTCGGCCGACTCCTGAGATTTTCGAAGTCGAATTTCAGATCCGAAGTCTTCAATAAAGCTAAGTACTCTGTTGGGGAAACTTTTTTCTTGCCTCAGACAGATGTCAGAAAAAGTTAATAATTGTATTTCTTGTGGGAAGCAAATACCTCATAAGGACTTCCACTCTTACTGTATTCCATGCCTAGGCCCTGATCACGATGTCACTAGCTGTCGGTTTTGTGCTAAATTTAACAAACCCACTATAAAAAGACGTTTTGACTTTGCTTTGCACTACTTTGGCCGAAGGTTCAATTATACTATGCCGTCGGATCAACCGACGACCGCAATACCGAAAACATGCAAGGACAAGGATAAAGACAGGCATCCGAGGTCCAAAACCGATGACGAAACCTCTTCTAGGCCAGTTGCCGGTTCCCAGTGAGGCGCTTTCACAGCCCCTGACACCCGCTACCTCAGAGCCACAGGCCGCCTCCGACTCCCACGTAGAGACAACTAGGCCTATGGAAACTCAAGGTATTGGGCCTACGGAAACTAATCCCTCAGATGGGTCCGGAGCCGCTGAGCAGGCATCAGTTTCTGAGGGTGTTTTCAGACCTTCCCAACTTACAATTAAAACAACAGCCAAGACAAAAGTACCATTAAAGACAAAGAAACAAGTACAGCCCTCCATGCCTAAGAAACAGATGCTTAAAATGGCCGAAGACCTCATTACTCTAATCAGGGGTTCCCATCCCCCTCCTGAGAAAAGGCCTAGGCAGGATACAGACTATGATTCCTCTGATCAGGTTTCCATTTCCTCTGATTCCTCTTCTGACCAGGGATACTCTCTACCCCCCTATGAGGACTCTGATGCTGAAGAATCTATCCCTTCAGCCTCTCCTCCTGAGGATTATTCTTTTGGGGAAACTTTACATACCATGAGGGAGCATTTCCATTGGGAAAGTCAGGATTACTCAGAATCCAAGAAAAGGTTCAGGGATTTCCTTTTATTGCCTCAGCACAGGCCCCTGGCTATTCCGCCTGTACTAGATATTGTGGATGATGTGTTCTCTGAATCCAGCTTATCTCCAGATTCTTTGCCCCCTGCACCAGCCAAGCCAGATAGGTATTGGGTCCCTGACTCTCACAAGTTTCTTTATAAAAACCCTTCTGCTGATCCAGAAACTATTTCCCAGGTTCCAAAAGGCGTTAAGGCTTCCATTGCAAAAAATCCAGTACCCTCGGACAGAGATTCCAGAGCTTTGGATAGATGGGGGAAGAAGGTATACACTTCTGCAACTTTAGCAGTAAGAGCTTTAAATTGCCAGTTTCACATGCTTAAGTACCAACAATATTTAATGGCTCAGTTAAAACCTAAACTGCTTGCAAGCTCAGAAGCTCCTGATAGTAAAGAAATGCAGGATTTATTGCATGCAGTTTAACAGGTGGGAAAACATACTCTGCAATCTGGTTTTGATTGTTTAGAGGCCTCTTGTAGAGCCACAGTTACAGGTTCTGTGATTCGAAGACATGCTTGGTTAAAAGAACAGAGTTTACCTGATCATGTTAAGGCAAAATTATTGGATGCTCCTTTACAGCATGATACCCTGTTTGGTGTTAAAACAGAAGAGGTGTTAAAGAAAATGGAGGATAAAGCTAAATCTATGCAAACAGTCAAGGATTTCTTACAGGTACAGCTACCTCGATTTAGCAGATATTGGCCAACAAAGAATTGGTCCTTTCCAGTGTCAGACAGTCCACAGAGAGGCAGATACAGACGCCCAAGAGGCAGATCTCAACCCCAAGGCTCAAATAGACAACGACAGTGGGGTATGCCAAGCACTTCCCTTTTGGAAGCCCCCTTAGGGGGAAAACTAGCACTTTTTTCTCAAAACTGGCAAACGATCACCCAGGACACATGGGTTCTGAGTATTGTGTCTCAAGATTACAGGTTCCACTTTCATACTGTACCAAGGCTAAAAGGAATGCCAGACCTGCCACAAAATCAATGGGCAGAGGCACAAAAACAAATTTCAGCCCTCATGGACATGAGAGCTATTCAAAAAGTACCACAACAGGAGCAAGGACAAGGATTTTACTCAAGACCCTTCCTGGTCCCCAGAAAGGACAAGGCCTGGAGGCCCATACTAGACCTTTCCATTCTAAATACTTACCTGGATATTCCGAAATTCAAAATGTTGACATTACAGCAGCTTCTACCCATGTTGGGCAAGAAGGCTTGGCTTGTTACTCTAGACCTCAAAGAGGCATACCTGCATATCCCTATCAGACAAAATTGCAGAAGATACCTCAGATTCAAAGTTGGTACAATGCACTACCAATTCTCTGCATTGCCCTTTGGCTTATCTACTGTGCCCAGGGTCTTCACAAAGTGCCTGGCACCAGTAATTGTATTTTGCAGACAAAAAGGAATTCAAATATATCCATACCTGGACGACTGCCTTATTCAAGCAGAGACAAAGGACATTTTTCTACAGCATCTGGTGTTTGTAAAAAGGTTGCTAATTTCTCTAGGATACACTGTAAACGAAAAGAAGTCAAAACTAGTGCCCTCACAACAGATTATATTCCTGGGTGCCAGCTTAAATACAACGGCCCAGATGGCTTACCTCACGCCAGACAAACAAGTTCACCTAACTCAATATTTTCAATTACTGGCAAAAAAGTCCCATCACCCTACAAGAAAAATTCTGCAGGTCCTGGGATTCATAGCATCCTGCATACTACTAATACCATATGCCACACTGCATATGAGGAAATTACAATGGTACCTAAAAAGTGTTTGGACTAAACACTCTCACAGTTTAGAAGCAGTAATACCAATGATTCCCTACCTACAACAGGACTTTTGATGGTGGGCACAGGCATGTCACCTAAACAAGGGTCAGCCTTTTACCCTACCCACAGCCAGGCAGACTCTAACAACAGATGCTTTGGATTACGCCTGGGGAACACACATGGCAGGAAAATGCATTCAGGGCAAGTGGACCACAGACCAAATGCATCTTCACATCAATCAAAAAGAGATGTTGGCTGTTCAAAATGCCCTAACAGCTTTCAAGGACCTTCTGCATCCAGGACAATTATTATTAAAGACAGACAACACCACAGTAATGTGATACATAAACAAGCAAGGGGGCACTCATTCTTATCCCTTATGCAGGCAAGCCATGACCTTGTGGAACACAGCTCTAACGTATCAAGTTCACCTGCAAGCACAATTCCTGCCAGGAAAGAAAAATACTCTGGCAGACGATCTAAGCAGAAATATCATGGACCCTCACGAATGGAAATTGAATCCACAAATCTTCAGCATGGTAACGCAAAAATGGGGACGCCCAGACATAGATCTGTTTGCCTCCCCACTGCATTGCCAACTACAAAAATTCTGCACAAGGACTTATCACAAACAAGCATGGAAAGTGGATGCTCTTTTGTTCAGCTGGAAAAACTTAAAAGTTTATGCCTTCCCATCACTGCCTCTCCTTTCAAAGGTACTCCTAAAAGCCAGGCAAGAAAAACCACAGATGATCCTGATTGCTCCAGACTGGCCACGCCAGCACTGGTACCCTATCTTAAGGAACCTAGTTCGAGGCCCACCATGGATTTTGCCTCAAATTCCACACCTTCTGACTCTGACTCAACAAAACAATCAGATCCTGCATGGTCAGCTCAAAACCCTAAACCTAGCTGCATGGCAGATTCATTAGTCAAACAGGCAACAACTCTCTAAAGCTGTTATGGACTTCATTTTGGAGGCCAGGAGGCCTAGCACCAGGAAAGCTTACTCAGAAAAATGGAAGAGAGTCTGCGCCTGGAACCAGGCTCAAAGCCTTGACCCTCTTGTTCCAAACATTCCTCAGATTTTACAATACTTAACTGAGATGCTGGACAGAGGCCTATCCTTCTCATCATTTAAGATTCACGCCTCAGCCATTTCAGCGCATTACAACACGGATCCTCCTTTATTCTCTCATCCCTTGCTAAAGCAGTACCTCAGAGGGGCTAAAAACATAAGACCGCCCCGGAGAGCACGAACACCAACTTGGGACCTCAATTTCATTTTGGAAAAACTAACCCTGCCACCTTTTGAGCCAGCCAATACAGCCGATATAACATTTTTATCATGGAAAACAGCTCTGCTCCTGGCAGTAACTTCAGCACGAAGAGTCTCAGAGCTACAGGCATTAATGGCAGTGGAACCTTTTATAATTTTTCATCGGGACAGGGTTTCTTTAAGGACAAACCCTACCTTTATGCCAAAGGTGGTATCTAGTGTAGCTCTTAACCAAACCATCAATTCATTTGCCAACCTTTTATCCAAACCCCCAGAATAAAGGGGAGAAACATCTGCATTCTTTGGACATACACAGGCAACTACGCTTCTGCTTGGACAAAACAAAAGCTTTCAGGAAAACTGAGCAACTTTTTGTAGCATATGCTGCAGGATCACAGGCAAGGCTATCTCAAAGCAGACTATATCCAAATGGATAGGACACTGTATTCATTACTGCTACACACCACATGGAAAATCAGTCCCAAATAAAATTAGGCCACATTCCACCAGGGCAACAGCCACTTCAACAGCCTTTCTCAGAGGAGTACCTACCAAGGAAATTTTGGAGGCTGCAACTTGGAGTTCAGTGCACACCTTTACCAAGCATTACCACCTGCCTCTGTACTCTAAATCCAGAGCAGGATTTGCCACTGCAGTTCTGCAGGGCCTCATAGCCAATCCTAACTCTTTATAGACCAGCCACCCAACCATAGCTTTGGGATTCTACCCAAGTGTAATGACTGCAGCAGTGTAACATGATGAACATAGTACAGTTTTGTACCTACCATAAATGTAGATGTTCGAGTGTTCACACTGCTGCAGTCCAGGTTACCCTCCCTCCATCCCCTCTGATCTAGCTGGACTTATCTATACCTTTTATCCTATATAACCTTTGTGGTGTATTTGCTTGTAACTGAAGGTATTGCTTTTTTATTTTATGCGTATATTTTGTATTAGCAATATGTATTGCCTACCTACTTGGGGGCACCTGACATCTGGGGTAAGAAAAACTGAAGAAAATGGCGTTGGATGCATCTTATATACCCCTGGCGCACTGACATCAGGGAAGAAGCGACAGCAACTGACGCTGGACCGACTTTGGAACTCTGGCCGACTGCAGGACCGCCTGATGGCAGGATAACCAAAGTGTAATGACTGGAGCAGTGTGAACACTCGAACATCTACATTAATGGTAGGTACAAAACTGTACTTTTGCTCCAGTGCTGCATCACATGGCAGAAACAGGGGTCATAAAACCAGCACCTGTGATACACAGACGCAAATGAGTTTACTCCAGAATCTTTTTAGTACCAACCAAGGAGCACTTCTGCAGACCCATCCTAGATTTGTCTTTGCTTTTGCATTCTAGATCTCAAGGATGGTTATCATTTTCCTATTGCTTCCAATTTCAGGACATTTGTGAGATTTGCTGTGTCTGGCTTACATTTATCAGTTTTCTGTATTACCCTTTGGGCTATTTACTGCACCTTGAGTGTTTACAAAGTGTATGGCCCTGGTGGTTGCCTACTGCAGAAATCTAGGCATCTACATTTTTCTTTATGATGACTTGCTGATTTGTGCAGATTCTGTTTCCAGGTGCTAGGAGTCCTTAGACAAGGTAACATCCCTCCTTTCCCACCTGATTTTTAAATTGAAACTACAGAGGTCTTTCCTCACACCATGTCCCCAAACTGTTTTCCTGGAGTGTTGGATAGACAAAGTAAAAAGGATAGCCTTCTTGACAAAAGACTAAGTTCCGACTTATCAGGGCATTTTCTTGCATTTCTCTTCTCTAGATGTGGCCTTAGCTTCTAAAAATTCTATGCCTCATGGCATCAGTAATCTTCATGATGCTATTAGCCAGACTACGGATTAGAAAAATTCAGTGGTAGGCTGGACTCTACCCTTCTGAGCTGGGAATTTCTGGTTAAAGGCTTATAGTGCCTGCATATTTTAACTGTTTCTTACTGAAATTGGTACATCTTGTTTGCTGTAGCATAGACTAGATCCAGGCCTGCTGAATCTAGCTTTGTTTGTATGCTTGTTGTTTGTTTGCTTGTTATTTCCCTGAAACGCTAATTCCACCTAAAACGCGGCTTTTCAGTGCTTCTGTGGATCCCTAGTGATATCTGCATTGCTTACTGTACTTATTTCCTTGTTTCACTTGAAAGAAAGTTACTGTTGGTCATTTTTGCATTTAAGTTACCTGTAACACATTGCATTTAAGTTACCTGGCACTTGCTCACTAAAGCAATTATATACGTCAGCACTAAAAAATTAAAAGCACTACACCCTCACAAACTCCCCTTGAGTACCTTGTTCCCCATTGGCCCTTTTTTCAATTATAAAGGAATTCCCAATACTATTCTAGCATGTCCAAAGGTCAGTTGTCAATCTCCTCTCCGGTCCAGCTGGTGAATCTGGGAATCTTGAGGCAGTGTTACAACTGCCTCATGTACACAGACAACCCTCTCCTCCTCCCAACAAATTCCAACACATGAGAGATGCAACCATATAGCCAAACTGGAGGCTAAGCTCTCTCAACTCATTACTGGCGTAACCAGTCAGGAGGAGAAGGAAACCACACTCACTACAATTCCAGTCTCACATAGACCTACCACGACAGCAAACCAAACACATAAACACACAAAAACATACTCGGAGGCTCTAAATAAAAATCTGCCTAAGCAGCAGAGACCTCCAAAGCAGACACCCAAGCAACCGCTACCCCAAAACAAAACACATGCAACACATAGCTCACAAAGCCAGTGTGCCGAACAGTCACAGCCCTTAAGGCTAAACAACACACCTGATACACTTGTAATAGGTGGCTCTATCGTCAGGCACACTGACGTCCCGCTCACCAGGCTGAACAAGGAGAAGGTCACTGTGAGCTGCCTGTCAGGCGCTAGGATCCGCCAGAACACAAGCACTCAGGTCACTCCAAGGCAAGTACAAATATGACTCGGGTCATTGTCCATGCTGGTGTGAATGACCTGAGACAAACCTCCCTGGACTACATGAAAAGAAACATAGAAGAGTTCTCTGAGCATGTAGCCCAGGCCGGTATGACCCTGACCTTGAGTAGCATCTTACCCTCACCAAGAATGATGCCACAATATGAAGACAAGATGATCAATTTCAACAATTGGCTTAAGTATTGGTGTAATTCAAAGGGGATCCAATGCCTGTCACCCTGGGATGACATGCTCGACAAGCCACGATGCTTAGCTAGGGACGGCTTGCACCTGTCACCCCTGGGCTTTCGCATATTGGAAAAGGCTCTTGCTTCCTCCATAGTGCCTTTTTTAGGCAAAGCTCAAAAGATAAACCCACCTCCATAGGTATCCCAAGGAATAAGAAACTAAGAGTAATGCTACTCAGCACCAGAAGTCTAAACCTCAAGATGCATGCACTCGAAACTCTCCTTAGCATGGAGAACATCGATATCTGTGCAGAAACAGAAACCTGGTTCAAGGCTCCCGAGAGCACACCAGCACTACCAGGTTATACCTCATACCATGCTTTTCGGCCCCAAAACTTGGACCGAACCACAAAAGGAGGGGGAGTATCAATATTCGTCAAAGATACCCACACCTCCAGGTTGGTGGCACAGCATGAAGCATCAGAGACTATCCATGTGCAACTAACAGTGGGTAAAACTGCCTTTCAGTTTATAGCCTGCTACAGACCACCCTCCCAAACCCAGGAACCCCACTCGGCCTTCCTGAGAACAATGGAAAATATGAAGGTCTCTCTAAACACCATTATACTGGGCGACTTCAACTACCCAAACATAGACTGGGAGCATTACTCTAGCTCCAACACCCTAGCCCAAAGGTTCCTAGAATTTATAAACTCAAATGCTATGGAACAACTTGTTACCACTCCCACAAGAGAGGAAAACATACTGGGCCTGATCATCACCAACATCGGGACTCTATGCTCCAGAAGTGTATCCCTCACTGGTAAGATCAGACCATAAACTAATCTCACTGGATATTCACATCCCGACCCCACCCCCTGCCCAGAAAACCACAGTGAAAAACTTCTCTAAAGCAAATTTCACATTCCTCAAAACCGAGGTGGAATCCTTCAAATCCCCCGAGCCTGTGGAAAATATGGCCCAGACCGCAGAATCCTTTATAAACGCATTCTATGAACACCTTCAGGAATGCATGGATCATGCAATCCCAAATAAAACCAAGACCCAATCCTCCAAAGGCAGACGTCTTGTCTGGTGGACCCCAGCCATAAACAAACTATACAATAGAAGGAGGAAGCTACTACATGATAGAGCAAAATCCCAAAAAGGGAAGGCATCTCTGATCAGTATTAGCAAAAAACTACGGGCACTCATAAAATCGTCTAAGGCCAGCTTCGAGAGAAAAACTGAACAGGACACTAAGGATAATCACAAGGCTTTCTTTAGTTATGTTAGGAACCTGGGTGGGAATTACCAGATATGCTCAGAATTAGTCCAAAATGACAAAAAATACACCGAACCCACAGACATTGCCAACATCCTAGCTGACAGGTTCAGTGCAAACTTCTCCTCCCCTCCCCACCAAAAGGGCAAATATCTATCCCAGCAGAGTGCTGCCCCCCTGACATCTCAGATGCTCAGGTAAGAGCCGCCCTCTCCAAAGCAAAAAACACAGCATCAATGGGACCAGACGGTGTCCCGGGCTGCGTCCTACATGAACTCCAAGAAGAGCTAAACCCAAACATAAAACTACTGTTCAATCTCAGCCTTACTACAGGATATGTACCCAAAGAGTGGCGTACAGCAACAGTGGTCCCTCTCCACAAAGGTGGTGCCTCAATGGATCCTGGAAACTATCGCCCCATAAGCCTGACTAGCTTGGTCTGCAAAGCTATGGAAAGGATCATCATGGACCTCATAAATAAAGATATTGGTGATCTACAGACACTGGATCCTACCCAGTTCAGCTTTAAGGGCAGATCCTGCCTCTTAAATCTGGTCGATTTCTTTGAAACAGTCACCAAGGCCATTGACAAGGGGAAGGTGGTCCACACAGCCTACCTGGACCTCGCAAAAGCCTTCAATACAATACCCCACTCGGGCATTATAGATAAGCTCACCAGCTTAAATATAAACCCCTATGTCACTAGATGGGTTGCATACTGGCTCAAGGACAAGAACCCACATGGTTAGAGTTGCTGGAGCCGTGTCAGACTCCAAACCAGTTACAAGTGGCATCCCACAAGGCTCAGTCCTGGGACCTCTCTTGTTTGGTATATATTTCTCGGAGGTACAGGCCAACACGGAAGGACTGTGGCTGATCAAGTTCGCAGATGACTGCAAACTGGGCGCCATAATCAACTCTCCAGCCGACACAAACATCCTCCAAAAGGGCCTCATAGAAACAGACATCTGGTGCCAGAGCCATGGCCTCAAGCTAAACGCCAAAAAGTGTGTGTAGTCATCCCCTTTGGCAAAAACAAAGTGCCCACAAATTACCACATAGGTGGTAATCCATTAAGTACAGAAGAAGTAATTAGGGACCTGGGGACCCAAGTTGATAGCAATCTCTCATTTGACAACCACGTGGCCAACGTGGTTAGAAAAACATTTTATATAGCCCACCTAATCATGAAGGGATTCACATCTAGGTCAGGGGAGGTCATCGTGCCTCTTTACTGATCCCTCATCAGGCCCATAATCGAGTACAATGCCCCTTTTGGGATGTACTTTACCAGACACCTGCAGCAACTGGAAAGACCCAAAAAGTACCTCACCAAGAGGATCAAAGGGCGCAAACAGATGCCATATGCTGCCCGGTTAAAGAAACTCCAGCTCTACTCAGTGGCATACCGCCTGCTCAGAGGCGATCTGTGCCTGACGTATAAAGCCATGTCCAACCCGGAATTAATGGACATGCTGCACCTCAGAAAATCCAAATCCCATCGAGCTATGCACTCGAGAGACTTGAACCTCAGCACTGAAATAAATAGGACATGCTGGAGGGACAGATTCATAACCCAGAGGCTCCCTTCACTCTGGAATAAAATCCCAGTCCAGGTTAGGCAGACTCCCTCATTGACTCTCTTCAAGAAGAATCTTGATGAGTAGATGGGAGATCGTAGGTTTACCCCGGGTATCACTTCTGTGTCACTGTTAGACAGAGGCACAGTATACTAACCTCAAAAAAGAGCATAGCAAAATTAATTTAAAATAGGTAGCGAAAGCCAAACACACTCTGGCTAGGCTTATAAATGCCCTAGGGCAGATAGCCTAGTATGAACCTATAAGAATTAGATACCAGGACTAGGATGTGCGAAACCAGAACTGCAGTGGTGGAGGGATCAACTGTTTCTGAATTCAAGACTCCCTTTATCTCTCTAGAACTCAGTCCAGTCTGTCCAGACAGACTCTTCAGATTTACATGGGGAACACTGTACATGGGAATTGAAGTGCAAGGTTTGTGAGGTCCTCAGAACATGACAAAGCACATTGATGTAAAAGAAATGTCAATGGTTCATGCCTTAAAGATTCTTCACCACTTTTGGATGCCTTGTCCAATTCTAGTGGTCTCAGGCAACCCTATTGTGATGTGGTACTTGAAAAAATCAAGGGGGTTCAAGATCATACCCTCTTTGCCGGTTGGCAATGATGACCTGGGAGCTAGCTCCACAGCATTTTCTGACTCATCAGACCAAAGCACAGTGACAGACAGACTAAGCAGATCTTGAACAGACCTTCATGAGTGGAATCTCCATGTAGAGGTCTTCCAGGAATTGATCCAGATGTGGGGAAAACCTCAAGAGGATCTACTCACCTCCTTTCAAAACAGACAACTGGAAAATTCTGTTGAAGACATCCTTGTAGCCATGCTTGGAAGACCGACACTGCATTATTCATATGGTCAGGAGTGTTTCTGTATGCATTTCCACCCTTTCCAATGAGTTTTAAGGTACTTCTAAAGATTCCAGGAAAAAAATTACCAAAGATCATTGTGGTAACCCCATTTTGGCCTACACAAAGTTGGGTCTCCATTTTAATGGAACTGGCCAAAGGGCAATTGCCATAAGCTTTCTCACAAACTAGATTTTCACACACACCATCAGGGAATAATGGCACACCTCACCTTAGAACATTTGCATCTGAATGCCTGGATGATATTTTGATACCTGTTAGGCACTTGTTCCATGAGAATGTGCAGCAGGTATTTAAGGAGGCAAGAAAACTTGCAGTTAGAATGTTTATAAGTGGAAGAGGTTTTCTGGGTGGTGCGTAGCCAATAACCGAGGTCCTAAAAGGATTTCAACCCCTCTGTTTTTGAAATTTTTGTGTAAGCAACTTGGAGATAGTTTATGTGCTTTTAGCATAGTGCATCTTGCGGACAGCCTCTTTCATCTTTCTTTGGTGGTCAAATAGTTTATCAAAAGAATGTTGCATGTGAGACTACCTTGAAAGAAAATTCTTCCTCCCTGGGATCTCAACCTTGTTCTTGAAAAATTGACCTTACCGTCTTTTGAAGCTGCCTCCCAGGCTGATTTGCAGTACCATTATTCAGAAGACTGTTTTATTCATTGCTCTAACATCTGCATTGTGAGTCTCTGAGCTGCAGGCTCTCATGATAGACCAGCCCCATCTGACTTTTCTCAAGGACAAGGTTGTGTTACACACTAATCCATGATTCTTACTTAAAATTGTTTCTGAATTTACCTTGAATCGAGCCATCAATCTCCTAATGTTCTATCCTGATCCAAAAAACAAGGGAGGAAAGATTCTTCATATATTGGATGTGCGCAAGCAGCTCAGGTACCACCTTGATTGAACAAAGTCCTTCAGGGATGCTGAACAACTGTTTGTCTCCTATACATGGGACAAGAAAGGTCAACTTGTCTCTAAGTGAACTTTTGAAGAGCGGGTATCCAGTGCTAATCTCCTCCAGGAAATGTTAAGGCTCACTCAATTAGGGTTTTATTATCTGCAATGGCATATTGGAAAGAAGTAGCCTGTAGAAACATTCTAGAGGCATACCTTCACAAACCACTGCAAACTAGATTTCTTTTCAAGGTCCAGTACAGGCTTTTTTAGGACCATTGTCCAGGTGTTCCTAGAACCTTATCCTTCTACCTCCCAGATGGGGAAGATTCCCAAAGCTTACCCTAAGTTCTACTGAGGCACTGAGAATGGTGAACATAGTACCATTGTCGAAGTCCAACTTCACTTGTAGCAGTAGGTGTTCAAATTCCTCACTGCCTGAATGGCAGCACCCACTTGCTGTACCCTGCACTGTGCATAGTTGAGGCGAGTTTCAACCTCTCTGATTTAGTGGTTTGTTGCATTTTTTATTATATGGTATTGTGACTGGCTGCAAATTTACTCCTGCTAGTTGGTTCTGGGTTTGTGTACTTTCATCCTTCTCTTTGTTGAAGCGAAAAAGCCTGAACACATCTCTTCCTGTTACAGCTGAAAGTTTCCCTCTCAGGATATGCTCAGTCAATCAGCTGTCACGGGAGAAGAGAGGAAGGGGAGTCTGAGCTTTTGAAAGTTGTCATTACTGGGTTACCTTGGCTGATAACCCCAGAATGCCACAGAGGCAGTAAAGAATTTGAACATTTACTGTTATAGATGAGTAGGACTTATGCAACTGTACTTTTTTGGTATGAAATAAAAAGTAAATAACCTAAAAAAATCCACTAGCAAAAGTAACCGCAGCAGCAATAGTTGCAAAGAATTCTAGTTTTACCTTCATCGCTTAACGAGGTGGGAAAAAAATAAAGTGATGCAGTCACATGTGTGGGTATCTGTTTCAGAGAGAGAGCGAGCACATATCACTCAATTTCTTTGCTTAAGAATTTTGTCAGGGATCTTTGCTGGGTAATGAAGTAAAAATGAGACACTGGCGCATCCCAACCTACCTGTTAGAAAGAGAGAAATTTAATGAATGGGTAGTGGAAATTATTTGAAGGTTATTAGGGAAGACAGAAATGTCTTCAGAAGTTATTGCCAGTGAGTGGGATAAAATAAAAATGGATTTAAAAAATAGAGTAGAAATAAAAGAAAAAGGTGGTTAAGAAATAAGAATTATGTAAGGGGACTAAAGTGTAGAATAAGGGGAGTCTCACAGAACAAGGAGAGATGCAACTGCAAAGTGCTAATGAGAAAATAAGGGAGTATCTGGATAATATACTGGTTTACAAAGATTGCTATTAAAACAATTGTTTTTTGACAATAATTCCAGAGCACAAAGACTCTTAGTACAACAACTTAGGCAACAGAAAGTAGAAAGGGTTGTTGCCATACTTAAGAAGCCTATAACAAGAAAAATAACCAGTGAGTCTGTAGAGGAATTAGAAATATTTTGGAAATTTTATGAAAATGTGCATAAAGCAGATGAATGTGGAAATCATGGGGAAGCACATATGGAAATGTTTATAGAAGACTTGAGTATATAAAAGTTAGAGGTAGATGAGGCTAAATCATTAACAGTTAAGTTAGGAGGAGATGAGAAAAAATGGTGATGTATAATCAATCTGCAGAAAAGTTTCTAGGAATAGATTGCATTCCTGTTAGTTTGGAAGCTAGGAGAGAAAAAGTGATAAAGATTTGGAAGGTTTTATTTAGCACTGTTTTAAAAGGAGGGAAAGCACCATCATCCTGTAAGAAAGGTGTGACTGTAATACCTAAAGACGGTAAAGACCCTTCTGACCCAGCTTCATATAGGCCCATTTAAGTTTTAAACCATGATTACAAAGTGTTTGTCTGTAATAGCTAAAAGAATGGCAACTCCCACCACGTTGCCACAATTGTATTTTTTTTTGGAGGGGTGGCAAGCATTTGACAATGTTAGAACAACGATGATTCAGATGGAAGCAGAATGAAAGAAAATAAATTTGGTGGTGGGTCTTAATGCAGAGAAAGCATTTGGCAAAGTAAGCTGGGATTTCATGAGTAAGGCCATTGGACTATTTGAATTCTCTGATACAATAATAAGGTTAATTAGGAGGCTATAGGAAGGACTGCAGGCAAAAAAAAATAAAGTGAGAGGGTTCCCCTGTGATAGGTTGTGTCTGACCAGAGGAACCAGGCAAGTGTCCTCTTCCCCTTTGCTGTTTGCAATATATAGAGAGAACAAATGACAAAAAAAAAAATGAGACTTGGAAATTCAAGGATAAAATTGGCATGGCAGTCAAGAAAAGTTGGCTTTATTTGCAAACAATATTATTTTGTACCTGATAAAACCAGAAAAGGATATCTCAGTGTTGTGGAACATTGAGACAGTTTAATTTAATTCAGGATATAAAATTAATGAAGGCAAAAAAAGACTATAGTAGTAAACTATGTACCCACACATGAATTGATTTAATAATATCCATATTTTTGAGTCTGGCTCCCCTCCTCTGGGCCAGTGATCACGGAGTCTCTATCCTCACCATGGACACCGGTGAGGGATGTTCACATGGAACAAAAATAGATACACACAGTATTTCCAGATGCAGCTCTCTGCAACAAGCACAATTTCTCTTGAGTACATAGGGAACACACTCAATCCTAGGGCTAGGTTTCCCTCTCTATCTCTCTCTCTCCAGACCCCACATGAGACTTCTCACTGACACAGCTGTACAGTTGAGTCCTCTGCTGAGTGTTCCAAGCCAGTCCTCCACCACCTTCTGTGAAGCCTGTGCTGTGTGTCCCTGTTTCAATTAGCTGACACGCACACACGCATACTCACTCACTCACTCACTCACTCACTCACTCACTCACTCACTCACTCACTCACTCACTCACTCACTCACTCACTCTTTGAGATTTGGTTTTCACACACCCCTGGGAAAGGATGGCACAGATTTACCAGCTATGCCCAGACTATAAGGTAGTTCCACTGCCATCAGAACACTCCAAAGCCAGCTACTCTCAGACTCTTACTAGGGTGTACCCAATTATACTAAGTAAAATTAATACTAATACAAATCATAGTGTTTGGCCAATGCAGGAAGGCTTTCAGAAGTGGCCACGTTGTCACCAAATAAATATAAATACTCTCAAAGGTTAACATATTCTCTAAAAGACCAGCCGCAATGAAAAGTTTAAATGTACTTAACAGTAAATAATAAAAGAACATCTTCTTCTACTTTCGGCTGCTCCCGTTAGGGGTCGCCACAGCAGATCAACTGTTTCCATTTCTTCCTGTCCTCTGCATCTTGCTCTGTCACACCAACCACCTGTATGTCCTCTCTCACCACATCCATAAACCTTATCTTAGGCCTCCCTCTTTTCCTGTTACCTGGCAGCTTCATCCTTAGTATCTTTTTCCCAATATACTCTGCATCCCTCTTCAGCACATGTCCAAACCAACGTAATCTTGCCTCTCTGGCTTTGTCTCCAAACCTTCCAACCTGGGCTGACCCTCTGATATACTTATTCCTAATCCTGTCCATCCTCGTCACACCCATTGCAAATCTTAACATCTTCAACTCTGCCACATCAAGCTCTGACTCCTGCCTTTTTGTCAATGCCACTGTCTCCAACCCATATAACATAGCTGGTCTCACTACCCTCTTGTAGACCTTCCCTTTCACACTTACTGGTACTCGTCTGTCACAAATCACTCCTGACACTCTTATCCACCCACTCCATCCTGTCTGTACTCTCTTCTTCACCTCTCTTCCGCACTCACCATTACTCTGAACTGTTAATCCCAAGTATTTAAACTCATCCACCTTCGCCACCTCTACTCCCTGCATCCCCACCATTCCTCTGTCCTCCCTCTCATTCACACACATATATTCTGTCTTAGTCCTGCTGACCTTCATTCCTCTTCTCTCAAGAGCATATCTCCACCTCTCCAGGGTCTCCTCCACCTGTTCTCTACTCTCACTACAGATCACAATGTCATCTGCAAACATCATAGTCCACGGGGACTCCTGTCTGATCTCGTCTGTCAACCTGTCCATCACTATTGCAAATAAGAAAGGGCTCAGAGCTGATCATTGATGTAATCCCACCTCCACCTTAAACGCATCCATCACTCCCAACGCAGACCTCACCACTGTCACACTACCCTCGTACATATTCAGTACCACTCTTACATACTTTTCTAACACTCCCGACTTCCTCATACAATACCACAACTCCTCTCTAGGCACCCTGTCATATGCTTTCTCTAAATCCACAAAGACACAATGCAATTCCTTCTGACCTTCTCTGTACTTCTCCATCAACACTCTCAGAGCAAACATGGCATCTGTAGTGCTCTTTCCTGGCATGAAACCATACTGCTGTTCACTAATCATCACCTCCCTTCTTAACCTAGCTTCCACTACTCTTTCCCATATCTTCATGCTGTGACTGATCAGTTTAATCCCTCTGTAGTTACTACAGCTCTGCACATCACCCTTATTCTTAAAAATCGGTACCAAAACACTTTTCTCCATTCCTCAGGCATCCTCTCACTTTCAAAGATTTCATTAAATAATCTAGTTAAAAACTCCACTGTCATTTCACCTAAACACCTCCATGCTACCACAGGTATGTCATCTGGACCAACAGCCTTTCCGTTCTTCATCCTCTTCATAGCTATCCTTATTTCCTCCTTGCTAATCCACTGCACTTCATGATTCACTATCCGCACATCATCCAACCTTCTCTCCCTCTCATTCATCAACCCCTCAAAGTACTCCTTCCATCTGCTCAACACGCTCTCCTCGCTTGTGAGTATGTTTCTCTCATTATCCTTTATCACCCTTACCTGCTGCACATCTTTACTAGCTCGGTCCCTCTGTCTAGCCAATCGGTACAGGTCCTTTTCTCCCTCCTTAGTGTCCAACCATTTATACAACTCTTAATACGCCTTATCCTTAGCCTTCGCCACCTCCCTCTTTGTCATGCACCTCATCTCCTTATACTCTTGTCTACTTTCTTCATCTCTTTGACAATCCCACTTCGTCTTCTTCGCCAACCTCTTTCTCTGTATTTTCTCCTGTACTTCTTCAATCCACCACCAGGTCTCCTTGTCCTTCTTCCTCTTTCCAGATGTCAGACCAAGCACCTTTCTAGCCATCTCTCTTACTAGCTCTGCTGTAGTTACCCAGCTATTCTGTAACTCTTCACTGCCACCCAGTGCCTGTCTTAACTCTTCCCTGAACATCACCTCACAATTACCCTTTTTCAGTTTCCACCATTTGGTCCTTGGTGCTGCACTCACACTCATCCTTCTCTTCTTGATCACCAATGTCATCCTACAAACCACCATCCTATGCTGCCTCACTACACTTTCCCCTGCCACCACTTTACCGTCTCCAATCTCCTTCAGACTGGCCCTTCTACATAAGATATAAACCACCTGTGTGCATCTTTCTCCACTCTTGTATGCCACCCTATGCTCCTCTCTCTTGTTAAAATACGTATTCATCACAGCCATGTCCATCCTTTTCGCAAAATCCACTACCATCTGACCTTCTGCATTCCATTGCTTAACACCGTACCTACCCATCACTTCCTCATCCCCTCTGTTCCCTTCACCAACATTGCCCATTGAAATCTGCTCCAGTCACCAGTCTCTCACCCTTGGGTACAGTCATCACCACTTCATCCAACTCGCTCCAAAATTTTTTTTTTTCTCATCCATCGCACACCCAACTTGTGGAGCATATACACTAACAACATTCACCATTACACCATCAATTTCCAGCTTCATAAACGTCACTCTATCCGACACTCTCTTCACCTCCAGAACACTCTTAGCATACTGTTTCTTCAGGATAATGCCTATGCCATTTCTCCTCCCATCCACACCATGATAAAAGAATTTGAAACCACCTCAGATACACCTAGCCTTGCTCCCCTTCCATCTGGTCTCTTGCGCACACAATATACCAACCTTCCTTCGGTCCATCATATCAGCTAGCTCTCTCCTATACCAGTCATACTGCCAACATTCAAAGTTCCGACCCTCACTATCACAGTCCTAGCCTTTACCTGCCTTCGGGCATGCCTTCCCTCTCTTCTCTTCCTTTGGCCAACAGTAGCCCAGTTTCCGCCAGCACCCTGTTGGCCAACAGTACTGGTGGTGGTTGTTAACCCGGGCCTCGACTGATCCGGTATGTATTTTTGTACTGTTGTCTGCATGTATGATTTGGCAAAATTTTACGCCGGATGCCCTTCCTGACGCAACCCTCCCCATTTATCCGGGCTTGGGACCGGCACAAAGAAATGCACTGGCTTGTGCATCTCCAGTGGCTGGGTTAAATAATAATAAAAGGACATGAAAATGCTAAGTATCTATTTAGAATAAACAGCAGAATTTCAGTCACAAGACATGTTAAAAATAACAGATGGCGAGATTCACACAGATGCAGAAAAACAGTACTTGAGTAATCTTACTATATTTTCATGACTGATGTAAAGAATTACTATTCCTTGGTCACTCACTAAAGTGAGGCAAAATGAAGTGGGTGAGTGGTCTTTCTTCTTTGTCAGGTTTCAGAAACAGACTGCCCTGAGACTTGTCTCATCTAGTATTAAAACATCATTTCAGTGCTGGCTTACAGAATGACATCACGCACATTTGGTCATCTGACTTCTGGTTCTCACAATAGCCCCCTCTACTAGAAATTGAACCAGAATCTAACATGTATGTGTCATAATGCACACATGTGGAGCTTTGCTGAGATGTGTTATAGCATCTGGAAGGTATAAAACCATTTTCAAAAACTTACACCCTTCCAGGACAATATAGTAAGATTCCTAGTCCTGGTTTTCACAAACATTTTGTCTCTGGTTGCAATCAGAACTGTAAGATGCAATCTTTATGACCTAAGCCAGGTAATTTAATTTCAGACTATTTTTAAAACTTCGCTGGACTGAGAATAACCTCTTCTCTTCCAATATCCTCTATTACAATATATTCATTTCAACAGTTACAATACAGTCTGACATGCAGGCGTATTTCTTTTCTGTCTAGCAGGACCAACTGTTGGTACTTTAACACAAGCAGCTTTACAAATAAATTTTCAACACAAGCACCTGTATAAATCAGTTTGATATACAAATGACATGTAATTCTTTACTAAACTCCAGCTAGGTATGCTGGCATATGTTACACATCCACTGCCCTACTTCTGGCATAGCTGGCAATACCTCATATCATCACAAGGAGGACACAAAATGAAGTATTTAGGAAAATGGGTTAATGAGGATTCTATTATGGCAGCTAAGAGTATGTGGGAAGAGACTAAGCAAAGGATAAAAAAAAAACAGAAATTGGAAACTTGTGTGATGGATATAGATAAGGTACAACAGTGAAAATGTTTATAGTCCCTTTAGTTTTATATACAGGTTAGGCATATTTTTATCAACCAGAGGAGTTGTGGACAATAATTAATAGAGATTAAGGATTTGTATCTGAGAATGGAAGAGGGCAAGGATCAAGTCTGTTAAGCTGATCCTTCCAATAGTGTAAGTTGGTTTAGGATCACCTGATTTGGAGGGATGTTTTAGAGCTACACAGTTAAGGCTCATATACATAGTGCAAGGAGAAAGCTATAAATCAAAGTGGAAAGGGATGATGATGAAGCGGGGGCAGGGATTCATAAAATGAGAGAATGGGATTCTGGATGCAGATCCTTAAGGAGAATAACAGCCATTCAAAATATATTTATAAAGTAGTGGAAAGTACTCTAAGAACTAAGCCAACATAAATGTGGAGGAAGGAGAGTCTGCTGATAGGGATGACTGCAAATAAGGGTACAGAGAATAGGCAAGAGGGATGGAATTTACTGACAAAGGAACTAAGGTATTGGGAGCAAATAACTGGAAAAGGAGAGGTAATAGAATGGGAAGAGGCCAAGAAGATATTTGTACTGCAACCTCGAGATTGCATTTCCTATCAGGGATTAATATCAGAGAGGACATATGTTTGGCTCCCTAATATGCAACAAAGTCTTGAAGATTTTGGATTTTTGCTTGGAAGTGTTTGTATAGATATTTTTATACCCCAAACAGATTCCAAAGAACATTTCCTCAGTTAGATGGCAAATGTTAAGAGTTGTGATGGAGAGAAAAGAGGTAACTAGGAAGATATGTTTTGGGAGTGTAATGAGTTGGCTGACTTTTAAACTTCCCTACCGAGTACTCTGTCAGAAATATTGGATGAGCAAATTGGTGTTACTAAGGAAATATTTTTGAGTTGGGTTACAAGATTTGTGTTGCTTAGACATAGTAAGGCCTTGATAAGTCTAATTCTGGTGGCTGCCAAAAAGGTGATTTACTAGAAAATGGAAATCAAAGTATAAATCAACTGTATTCTGAAGTAGTGAATATTGTAACAGTGGTATAAGAAGTGGAAGTGGGATCTTTAGGAAAAGGTAGGAGAAAATTACATAGAAAAAATGTAAATTGTGGGAACAGTACATGCTGTATGATGTTTTTGATGAGGTGTTAGGTTTTAGTGAAGGCAGGAATTGAGCATTTTGTGTAATGGATTGCTTGTGTGAAAGAATATATGTTTTATATATATTGTTTATAACTGTGAACATGTTAACATGGTTTGTTTTCTTATATATAGATGATTGCCTGCATCTTAAGTGATAATTCAATAAATGCATTAAAAAAATTGGTCAGGAGATTATTTTTAACTGTGACACTAATTCAGTTAGAAAAGAAATGTTGCAAGTGGCTTTGTCTGAACAATAAGAAGTATGAAACTATAGTTTATGGGTTTAATGATTGACTGTAATCAGTGATTTACTAGAAAATCAAACATTCTAAGTACAAAACAAAGATACGAGGCAAAATCAGGAACAGTTAAGAGGCATTGGGGGGGTGATGCAGTGATTTCACTGTTCAAAGTTTGATCATAATGAGACGTTTAGGTTTAGTCAGTCAAGAAAGTTTGTATAATTTATGGGAGTGTGTGTGTGTGTGTGTGTGTGTGTGTGTTTTTCATTGTACATTTGTGCAAGTGTGCCTGTGTGTCTGGACATTAAATAATTGCATAAATTAAATTTTGGATGTAAAGAACTTCCCTGACAGCAATTACATACGTTATAGCAACTCTGAAGGATTAGGTGGAGGAACTATTTTAAATAAAAAATATAAAAAAGCGAATCATAATAGTAAAAATAAACAAATATAATTTAATAGGATAGCCTATTATCTAAAGGAAAATAGTGCCCTTCAGAATTTGTGCTGTAGGGGAAATAAGACACGTTTAAGAGCCAAAGAGGCCATCTGCCTGTGATATTATGAAACAAAATACCCGAGTAGTCCATTATTTCTGCAGTTATGCCCACCCTTTCAGGCATTAATTTTTGGATAAATAAAAACATCCATTAGTAAACCCAGTAGGTATAAAAATGGCCTCATAAAATGTTATCTGCTGCTTCATTTCACCACTTTCTCTACATGTTCCTGTTAAATTTGTATCCTTTAATTCTCTCATCATCTGTTTCTCTTTCTGTTGTTGTACTGTTTTCTTTTTACATCGTTTGTCATCTTGTGCCAAATTTTCCTCACTGTTCTGTACATTATAGTTATACTAACATAGTATAATTATATATGTAGTGCTTATGATATAATTTATGCTGTCTTCAATTAAATCTGCCATTTTTATACATGGTAAGCATACAGTATTATTAAACAAGAAAACTAATTAAATACATAAAGCAAAAACAGCTACGAAAAAAACCCAAAATATCTATCCCACAGAACATAAGCACTTTTATCTCTGTGACTTCATCAGACGACGCTAAGACACATTCAAACTATTCTTATATTATTCATCATGTGATTACAAGTACCATTTACAAATATCAATGCTTCAAATTTCCTCTTTAAAAAAATATTTTTTTAAGAGTATATTAACATCATTGATTATTTGAGCTTTACTCGCAGTTATGATCAATCAGCTATTCATTTTTTAGATATTGTCATTTATTCAACTCAAGGCTGTTTGTATACAACAGTTTATTAAAGGTGTACATTTTTGAACACTTATAGTAGGCATCCGATCTGTTTAAAAGAAAATATTACAAAAGGTCAGTCACCTTGTACAAGTCAGTAGATTGACTGGTGATGGTTCATTTTCTGAACAAGATATTAGAGACTTAATGGATAGGTTTCAGCAAAGGGGTTACCTTTTGCATCTTATAAGAAAGATATATGAAGTTGTTAAAGAGAAGAGGGTTAATAAATACAAGTCCTGTAGATATACTGATGTTAGTGATTTTAAAGGAAATGCTAAAGATTTTAGCCTGGCAATGTCTCTGTTATTCTCTAGATGCCTAAAGCATGTAAACTGTAGTAAAGAATAATTGGAAAATACTGTCATGCTTTTCAAAGACTCTTGATAAAATAAGGAAAGGTATGTTTTATGTCAGCAAAAAGGGAGTTAACTTAACAGTTGGATAATTCAGAGAAGATTACACTTTTAAATAAGGGGAATGTTCAAGTGTTTTGATTTGTAATTTTTATAGGTTTTTGGATGTTGGTATTAGTACATTGTATATAGTGGAGAAAAATGTAAATTCCTGGTTATTTTATGTGCACATTGAAATTTGTTATTTAGCAAGATGTTCTGGATGTTTATCATTTTATGTTGGTAGAACTATAGGAGTATTGAACAGCAGAATTTATGAGCATTTGGATCCAGTGCAAAATGATGACCTTAGCAGTGCCTTGGCCAAACATAGTAAGTGTAAATTGAAATCAAGTTATTTGTTTTGTGTTAGATTGCTTCAAAGATTTTAATTTTACATGTTATGCTGAATAGGAATTGGATTGGAAGGAATATTGCTGGTAGTTTCGGTTGTATGCATATAACAACCCTGGGCTAAATGATAAAGTTTTAAAGTTTATTTAAGAAGAAGAAATTTGAGGCATTGCTATTTGTGATTGGTTCTTGTAATCATGTGATCCAGTCATACAAGAATGGTTTGAATGTGTCTTAACTTTGCCTGATAGTGTGAGATGAAAGCTCTTGAGTTCTGTGGAATTAAGTTATTTTTTTTTTCCTACTTTTTTTTTGGTTTATGCAGTATTATTACCTTGTACATTCTTTTTAACGAAGTTCAGCTCCAGAATAATTGTGCCTTAATCTTTCTACAAAAATATCCAAAATTTGTACTTTCCTTTTTATAAACACAGCTCCTGAATATGTATCCACCCTTAAAGTCCACATTATCTTTCTCCCAAAATTATCGCAAACTTTTGATCTTTAAGTAATTGTATCAAACAAATCAAATTTGCTTGAATATTTTGACACTAATTTAATACCACAAGCATTCTAACATTATATCTTATACTATTCACATTTAGTGCCTAAATTGAAACATATTTTCCTTTCTTTTTTTTTGCAGTATCGTGCATGTCTTTTTTTGGTATTTCCCAAACATTAAACATTCCCTTTTTTGTATTTTCTGCACTCAGATTTCCACTTTCAGGATTATCTACTTTCCCTCCCTCATCTTGTAGCTTCAGTTTTATTAGTACTTGATATAACACATGGAAAAT
Organism: Protopterus annectens; assembly: GCF_019279795.1. Lineage (NCBI taxonomy): Eukaryota > Metazoa > Chordata > Ceratodontiformes > Protopteridae > Protopterus > Protopterus annectens. Next base: position 408,977,164 of record NC_056727.1, read on the forward strand.
CAATTCCCTGTTTCATAATATTATGTTCCAACCCTTATTTATCATCACAGTTTCTTTCATAAAGAAAGTATTCTGCTTTTTCTTCCGTTTGAGCATTTTTGTCCCCACCGTCCCGCACTACATCATTTTGGTCATGTGCAAGTATGGTGTCAGCACCTCCTTTTGTTGAGCATCATACATATTTTGGTCACCCCTTTGCAGTCAAACCATGCGTGCCCTTTCTATCACAATTTCTACATTTCAGCACGCAGTTCCATAATGCATCTCCCCTCTTTCACACAAGGGCATCTTGCCAAACCTGAAAAATAACATGTTTTCTCTTTACCGTAATATCTTAATTATTTATTTTATTTTATATTTTGAAAACTGGGTAACTGAACTAGTCCAGGGACCCATTTCAACCACCACAGCAAATAAGTAAGAAATGCATTTAGGAATTTTAAAAAATAATTAAATATATGTTACTGCCATTAGGGCATTTGACAAAATGTACATGTGCAAAACATAGCCAAGGGATGACAGGAAATAAAGCATTAAACAATGTTTACAAGAATGCATGCATTATTAATGCTTAAATTAATAATGTTAACATCATTATAAATACAGAACTGTATATAAGCATTTTGCACACCTTGCAACACTGTAAATTGCTACTGTAGTGTAATGGACTAGGAATCAGCTTGTGAATGTTTCATGGCTGTAAAAAATGGAGTGGGTGGGAGATATCTTTGCATCACTCTTATTGTCCCAAGATTTTATCAGACTAAGCCTGTCATTTGGGGAATTGAACCTCCAGTACAGTGGAACCCAAGTAGTAGTGTAACATTGTGTTAGCTCATGTCTTTTGTATCTACTTTCTTTAAACAGAAGGTCTTGGGAGTGTTTTGTTGAAAGTCAGTTGTTGTTGTCTTTCGGCTTTTCCCTGTTAGGGGTCGCCACAGCGGAACTCCGGTCTGCTAATGATTGGCAGTAGATTTTCACGAACGCCGAGGTGCCAGCTCGACGTTCAACCTTCAGCGAAGGCACGCCCATTTACGCATGTCTTTCGAACGCCCACCAAACCATGGGGAGGACATGCAGACTCCACACAGAAGGCACTCCCTGCACTCCAGCCGAGAATCGAACTGGAGAACCTCTTGCTGTGAGGCAACAACGTTACAGCTGCACCACCGCGGATGCTTTTGTTGAAAGTCAGTACTTTTTGTTCTCTGGGCTATTGTTCCAAATAGCTTGCAACTATTTTGGAAAAAAGTTCTTCCACAAATACCAAATGTGAAAGGGGGCCTATATAACTGAACACCATTGTCATTTCTAAGCTTGTAGGATTGGTTTCTAAACTACAGCCTGCTGAGTAGTGGTGGACAGTAGCCATAATTTAATATTTTGCAGGTAACTATGCTGAGCAGTAAAGTAGCTGTAGCTGTAACAGGTAGCCAGTTGTTTGAGCTGACAGCAGTTCAGTGATGATCATGCTTCATAGCTATGTGTATGCATCTTAAGTATTTTATTCTTGGTAATTAGTTCAGTGATGCTAATACTTCATAGTTATGGTTATAAGGCTAAGTATCGATTGGCCAGTTAAGTGAGTGTAGTACGCTAAGTAACGATTGGCCAGTTAAGTGAGTGTAGTACTGTGTTCAGACAGAAATGCAGTTAAAGGGAGGCAGTCTTCCAATATGGGAAAGAGTGCACTTATGGCATTGGCTCTCATAGCCTCAGTGGTGAACAATTAAATATTTTGCATGAGACTCCATGCTCAGTTAATACCTTGTTGATGTGAGCTTTTGTGTGTTGGTGGAATGATATGCATTAGTCCTAGGTACCTGTGTTGAATAGTGTGTTTGTAATGCTGAAGTGTAGGATGTTACTTAGCTTTCTTAGAGGTGCCAGATTGCATAATTAGAAGTTATGTACTCACCATAACGTTCCATCTGAGTAGGTGACTTCATTTGGATGCAACCTGTGGGTATCGGATCCGACCTCGGATCCGAGCCGGCATTTCAAAAGCTTAGGCTCCGAGCTCCTAGCTCCTCCCTCTTACCCATAACCCCTTGCCAAGCCCTGACTGACCTCAGATTGAGTTTGCCTAAATAATACTGACTACAGTACATGAACCAAGCATAAATACTCGCTCTATAAAGGTCAGGGGGATGGAGGGGGGGATGGTTGCATCCAAATGAAGTCACCTACTCAGATGGAACGTTATGGTGAGTACATAACTTCTAAATCTGAAGTAGGTAGACTTCATTTGTCTGCAACCTGTGGGACAGAGTCCCCAGCTACTTGAATCTTGGGTGGCCGTCATGGAAGGATGTTCCGGAGCACCGCTGAGCCAAAGGATGCTCTTCCCCTGGAAACAACATCCACCTTATAATGAGAAATAAAGGTATGAGGCGAGGCCCAAGTAGCTGCCGCTCAGATATCATCCAATGACACACGGGACTTAAAGGCGGCTGACGTGGAGACTGCCCTAGTAGAATGAGCCGTAACCCTCTGAGGAGCAGGTCTACCTGAAGTATCATAAGCCTGCAGAATACAATTAGCAATCCACCTAGATAGTGTGACTTTAGACACTGCTTTACGCAAAGCAAATTTAGCAAAGGAGACGAACAGCTGATCTGATTGCCTGTGACCAGCTGTTCTGTGAATATAAAATCGTAATTGTCTATGAACATCCAAGGAATGCAATTTGTATTCTCCTTTGTTTGAGTACTTGGGAAAAAACACAGGTAAATTGATTGATTGGTTGATATTAGATTCTGAAGAGACCTTCGGAAGAAAAGATGGATTGGTCCTGAGGCACACCCTATCTGGAAAGAAAGAAAGGTAAGGCGGCTTGACGCATAGAGCCTGAAGTTCAGACACTCTTCTGGCTGAAGTGATAGCTACTAAGAAGGCAGTCTTCCAGGTAAGGTACTTTAGATCTGTAGAAGCTGCAGGCTCGAAGGGAGGAGCAGTGAGGGCTTGCAGAACTAACGATAAGTCCCAAGGTGGTACAACCTCCTTGACTGGAGGCCTCAACAAAAAAATTCCTTTGAGAAAGGTTTTGCATAATTTCGCCGTCATGAGGGGAGCTGTCTCATGACCAATGTGATAATGCGAGATGGCTGCCAGTTGTACCTTAATCGTGGAAGAACTTACCCCTTGATGAAAGAGGTCTGTTAAAAAATCCAGCACTGCTGACATAGGTGCTGAGAAAGGATCCAAAGTTCTCTGAACCGCCCAAATAGAGAATCTCTTCCATTTACTCCGATAAACCTGCCTGGTGGAAGGTTTATGAGCTGCCACTAAGATGGCCTTGACCGGTGACGAGATACCGAGTCCTAATCAAGGATGGAACTGGAGCAGCCAAGCTGTCAATTTCAGGGTGCGTAGACTGGGAACCGAAATTCCCAGAGGGTGGGAGATGAGATCCGAATCGGATCCAGAATCCAGGGTGGATTGATTTTGTGAGACCATACAAAGGGGAACCAGGGTTGACGAGGCCAGAACGGGCAATGAGAATCATTCTGCTCCCCAAACTGTTGGCTTTCTGCAGAAGCCTCTGCATCAGAGGTAGTGGAGGGTAGGCATAAAGGAGACCGGGAGGCCAAGCATGCACCAGCGCATCTCTCGGGAATTCCCCTGGTGGGGGAAGCAGAGTGAAGAAATTGTCGCATTTGGCGTTTGAGGGAGAGGCAGAAAGGTCGCAACAGGGTTGTCCCCAAACGGCAAAAATCTTCCTCGCTACCTGAGGATTGAGAGACCACTCGTGAGGTGAAAGAATGGTGCGACTGAGTTTGTCCGCAAGGATGTTGGATTTTCCCGGAATGTGCGTTGCTACCAGAAAGCGTTTGGTGGAAATTGCCCATTCTCAGACTCTCATGGCCTCTCGACAAAGGGGATAGGACCTGGTTCCTCCCTGTTTGTTGATGTACCAGACTACCGACATGTTGTCTGTCTGAATCGCAATAGTCCCTGAAGGAAGAACGTGGTGAAGTGCTTGCAACGCTAGGAGCACCGCCCTCATTTCCAGGACATTTATATGCAACAACGTCTCTGTGGGGTTCCACGTGCCTTGGACAATCTTTCCCGCAGAATGCCCCCCCCACCCGAGGCAAGAAGCGTCCGTGGTCACTGTGGCTCGGGGAAAAGCAGCACAAAAAGGTCTCCCTGTCAGGGGCTCCGGAGAAAGAAGCCACCAAAGAAGGGAATCCTTGCACGCTTTGCTGACCGCTATCTGAGTGTTGAGAGAGGAACAGAGAGGGGACCACTGAACTTGAAGAGTCCATTGAAGGACCCGCATGCGTAAGCGTGCATGAATAAGAAGCGGGATAGCTGCCGCCATCGAACCTAGGGCCCTCAGGACCGAAGCTGCAGTCGGAAATGGTTGCAGGACCGCTGCTACATGACACTTCAGGTTGGCTATTCTGTCTGGAGTGAGGAAGGCTCGCATTGACCTGGTGTTTAGCCTTCCTCCTATGAAATCTATAGCTTGTGTGGGGTGCAGTAAAGATTTCTCCCAGTTGACAGTGATGCCCAGCCTTGGGGCTAGTCGAAGAAAGTAGTCCCTGGCTGAGCACAGAAGATGCCTTGATGATGCCGTAAGGAGCCAGTCGTCCAGGTACGGAAAGACCTGTAATCCCTGGAGCCTCAGGTGGGCCGCTACCACCGCTAGAACCTTGGTGAACACCCTGGGGGCTGAGGTGAGACCAAAGGGGAGGACCCTGAACTGGTAATGACTGGCTCCCAGCCGGAAGCGAAGGAACCTCCTGGACCGTCTGTCCATGCGAATGTGGTAGTACGCGTCCTTGAGGTCGATGGAGCACATCCAGTCGTTCTCCCTCAAGAGGGGGAGTATAGATTGAAGGGTGACCATCCGGAACTTTTGCTTGGTTACTGACAGGTTCAGCAGGGAAAGATCTAAGATTGGTCTTAAGTCCCCCGTTTTCTTTGGCACCAAAAAGAACCTGGAGTAAAACCCTGACCTGGTTTGATCTGGGGGGACTCACTGGATGGCTCTTTTTTTTAGCAGCTGTTCGATTTCGATAGCTGCTGCCTCCCTTTGGTCGGGTGGAACATCTGGGAGGCTGCGAGATCTGGGAACTTTGTACAGGGGAATTGTATAACCTCTGGATATCCCGCGAAGCACCCAACGGTCTGATGTGATGGACTCCCAAGTAGTTAGGTGCCTCGAGAAATGCCCCCCGACTGCCTCCAGAGACGGACAGCCGGGCAACCCTTCAGGGCTGCTGCGTGGGTCTCTCAGAGAAAGGTTCTCTGGACCCAAAGTTTCTAGGAGCCCCCCTGCCTCTAGGACGGCGACCTCCCTGTCCTCCTCTGCCACGGGAGGACTGGTTATCCGGAGCAGGTTGGGACTGCTGCGATTTCCGGAACCACATCTTCTTCTGTCCCTTTTGGTTCTTTGAGAAGGACCTCTGGGGAGCTGAGAAGCGGACTCCGACGGCAGACAGCGTCTTCCCGTCCTTTTCGCTCTGGACCAGTGTTTCGCGAACAGTCTTGCCAAACAAAGCAGAACCATCAAAGGGGGCATTCGCGAAAGTCGCCTTGAAGGGCTCTGCGAAATCACAGTGGCGGAGCCAGGCCTGCCGCCTCATGACTAGGCCTGCTCCGCTGGCTCTAGCGGCTCCCTCGGTAGCGTGAGAAAGTAGCCGCATAGATGTTAGAAACCGCTCTAAGAGTGGCCATTCGGGTGGAGTATACCTGCTTATCCTCACCCGACATGGACTCTGGGGGAGATGCAGCGTATTCTTTAATCAGATCCCACTGCATCCTGATGACGTGTGCCATGTAGTTCAGTGCTCTCAAAGAGAAGGTTGCTGAACTGAAAACACGCTTCCCAATGCGATCCATCGAGCGGGACTCCTTGCCCGGAGGATGCATAGAGGGACTCTCCTGGGCCAATTCCCTCTTAGTGGCTGCAGCCATCATCATGGCATCTACTGGGGGGCCCTTGCTCCAGTGAGTGCGGTCCGCCGGAGGGGAAAGGATACGATCAGGACGCTTGGGTACAGGCTCAACGGTGTCCGGATCCTTCCACGCTCTGATGGATGTAAGGTCCACCAGAGGGTCGGCAGGAGGGGACACCCAAGAGGTAGATGGGCCCGCCTCGAATGCCTCCAAGAACACAGACTCGTCTGAGGAAGCCTTGGGGGCAGACCACCCCCCCCTGATCCTTAACATTTTCATAATGTCTCCAAATGAGACGTCTTCAGGGGGTGATCTTGGGGAGCCTTCCCCTTCATCCAAGTCTGTGTCTTGATAACGGACTCGGGAGTCCATGTGCCTCCTTTTGCACTTACGCTTCCGAGGTACTTCATCGGGGGGGCTGTCCGAGGAATACTCTTCCGCAGCTGGATGTTCCAAGGGAACTACTTGGGACATCGAGGCGGGCTGTCCCTGGGACCGGCTGGTGGGAGCCTGGCCCAATTGCAAGGGAGTGCGGGATGGAGCCGTGGCAGGGACCGGGGGTCCGGACGTCCTCAACAGTGCCCTTTCCACTACGTCGAAGGCCGAGGGGGAGCCAGCTTCTCTAAACCCCGAGAGCCGACCCCCACTCGGATCCGACGCACGGATCGGAGCCGGAGCCGAAACAGTCGGATCCGAGAGACTGGTGTGCTCCGACCTGGACGGAGCCGAAGACACACCAGCTCCCTCGGATCCGAGGCTCGGTCCTCGGCTCCGAGAGGTCGGGTCCGGCACCAAGCACTCAAGGGATGGGACGGATCCGAGGTGCGCCGACCTATCGGATCCGACCCACCCCCGGATCCAACTCTGCCCGGTGCCGACAGCTCCGAACCCATGGTATGGGTCGGAGAAGGAGCCAAAGGGGCGAAAAAAGGGGTCGAAGCCCCTCCCGGATGGGGGGGGGCTAGGAGCACTCCCATTTGCATTTGGGCCTGGATGAATTTCCTCATCATCCGGTCCATATCTGCTTCACTCATGGAGAATGTGGATCTGGTGGAGGCCACCGAAGCGGACCTAGAGAGCCGCCTTGGGGACCTCACTGAAGGGCTAGCCTCCTCCTCCTCGGGCCCAGGAGAGAACCGAGGGGAGTGGAGCCGAGGAGGAGGAAAGCTAGAAGGCACAGGGGAGGCCCGCTTAGATGGAGGAGCCGAACTGGAGGTTTCAGCTCTCCGTTTGTGGTGCCTCTCCCTGTGCCTCTCCTTCTCTCTCTCCCTAGAAGACTCTCTCTCCTCCGGCAACTTAGAGGGAGGTTGAGTCCCAGCCGGTGGAGGAGAGCCCACAGCAACTGCTTGCTGAGTAGAAGGGGCAGAAGCCGAAGCGGTATCTGGAGGGAGAAGTCCCGCCAACACCAGCTTCGACCTCCGCTCCCTCAAAGCTCGGGGTTGAACCCTGCACAAATGGTACAACCAGATGACAGGTGCTCAACCCCAAGCATTCTTGACGAGTGTGGCCATCCGCTGGGGACAGCTTATGGCCACACTCGGTACATTTAGAGAATACAACCTTATGGGCTTCAGACATGATAAGCCCTAACAGGCCTCAAACAAACACACACACACAAACTACGCAAAACCCGAGAAAAGTTTAAAAGAAAGAGAGAGGAAAGCCTAACACAATCACTTCTAACTAATTAAATCAAAAAAGTTAAGGTTTTTGAAAATTTTTCTGTCAGAAAAACTTATCTGTCCCTAGGAGCTCTGGAATCCATCGCAACTTGAAAGCGGCAAACGAAATCTGAGGTCAGTCAGGGCTTGGCAAGGGGTTATGGGTAAGAGGGAGGAGCTAGGAGCTCGGAGCCTAAGCTTTTGAAATGCCGGCTCGGATCCGAGGTCAGATCCGATACCCACAGGTTGCAGACAAATGAAGTCTACCTACTTCAGATTTGTAGTTTTTTGCATATTGATGGGCAGCTTATTTTTAGAATGTCATTTCCATGGAACTTCAAAATCCTTCTGAAGTTCATCTTGAAACCTGGTAATGCCAGTGTCATCTGTGTGCATTACAAAATTAATTTGAGGTGGATTCCACAGAAGATCATTAATATGCAACGAGAATAACAATAGGAATCATGATTGAACCTTTCTGGACCCCTAATGTTATGCTCTCAGTTTGAATGGCATTGAATATACACCAGTGCCTCTGATTTCATTTACATTTGTTCCACATGGTGCATGCTTAATTTTATCACAAACTTTCAAAGATACACATATTCCCATTGACTCACTCTAAATGCATCTCATCTTTTTCCCTCCTAAATGAATGCACAGCATCACCTTCTGCTGTAAAATGTCCATAGCTTTAATCAAGGATTAATATTTTGGAAAATAGAGTTTTCAGTTTTTCTTTTAAAATTTTTATGTAATGGCACAAATATATTTTCAGTGAAAGGAACACATCTTTTTTTCCCCAATTATTAACAACAAAAACATTTCTTCTAAATGAAAGGATTCAGAAGTCACTTCACAGAGCTGCTGCTGCTCTAGTATACCACGGCATAAAGTCCAGATGCATAATAATAATAATGTCATTCACAAAATATCACTGTAGAGTTCCATCAACATTTTTAGTATGCTAACAATAGGTCTGTATTTACTTCTGCTTCACAAAGGAGTTTTACTAGTTTGTTATGCTGGTACAACTGCAGCATGTGACCTTATCCCTCCACCTGGTAAAATAGCTACCATGTTCAGTAGAATAACTCAAAAGAACAGTCGCATTAGAAGCAGTACCTGTCAGTTCCTCTGTCCAGCTGTTATTTGCTGGAGCACCATCACCTGCCCCTTGGGTTTCCTGTAAATGCTGTTCTACAGCTTCTTAGTAATGAGCAGTGTTGTCATCTGGTTCCTTCTTTTTCTTCATATGCATTAGTGTTTTCATTATCCATTCCACCTTCAAAACATTTCCATTATTTTATTAGTGTTAGCGGACCGGAGTTCCGCTGTGGCGACCCCTAACCGGGAAAAGCCGAAAGACACAACAACAACTAGCTGTGTAAATCTTCACTTCCTGAAACATTTTGTAAATTCTGATCTCTAGTGTTGCCATAGTGTCAGACTTCCAACTTGCAGCCTCTCTATCTCCTAGCAATGTCTTGGCCAAATTTCCCCTAGTCTAGTACAAGTACCATCTTAGCTCTCCCCTGAAAGGAGGCTGCTGGCCTACTGGGGCTAACCCAGTCACCAAAGTATATAGTAAATTAAATAAAATACTTTTTAATAGCATAAATAGTGCCAAATATTTCGCCTTTACTTCCTGAAAGAGATGAAAAATCTTAATATATTTTTATTACTGGGTTTCACCAAATACTGTTTTAATACATTGACTTGCTGACTTATGCTATTTTAGTTGTAAATAAAACTTCTATGCCTGAGTCTTTCCTTTCTTATTGCATCTTAAGAGAAGATGCTCAAAGTGCAGTCATACCAAAGAGCTATGTTGAAGTAGTGATGCTGTGTTTTTTATGCTGTCACTAGTTATTTTTCTGTGCACCAGCATCCTATGATCCTTATGCAAGTCTTTTTTCATTGTCCCCCCACCCCCAGTCTTAGTAACCATCGGGTTTCCTTCGCTCTGCTCATTTATTCTCCTGCAAGATGGGAGTTCTAAACTCTACTCATTCCTTTTAGGGAAAGGCGACGAGTAGGAGAGCAGAGCTGTCACATATCCGAGGCAAGGTAGTTTAGTACATAAAGTCCATAATCCCACTGCACATCCTCAATACCACCCTGAGGTTGGGCATGTAGTGGACATTATCAAAGACTTGATACTCACTCCAGCAAGTAACATAACCATTCAGGACAGGTGAAATCTTGTGTCTCCATCAGAGATTCTTCAATAGGACTGAATACTTGGATAATATACCCTTTGCAAGAGGAGTAAGCTGACAAAGCCATGCTATTAGTTTCTCGCCCTGTGTAATTTCTAGGCAGCACCCTAGTTGCTGTTTGAACCTCTGGTCACCTGGGTCATATTCAGAGCTTTGTCTGTATGCCATCCGAGCTAACCATGAATTTTTTGCAGCAGCTTGATGTTTCAAAGGTCAGTGATAATGGTTATGACACTCCTCTATTTTTGTATATCTACATGTGTCTCTGCCTCACTCTCTCTCTGCTGTTTAGCTAAATCAAGTTCTTATGTATTCACACTTCATCATATAGTGGAGAAAAAGATTGTATTGTGATGCCTTTAGCATTCCTAAAATTGAGCTCTACACTTAGACTATCAGTGTACCATCAAAAAAAAACACTGGAGTATAAGCACTTAGACCAGAATTCTAGTAAATCAAGTTACAAGGATTGCACTATTGTATGTTCTCCCTGACTGCATACTTTTTCATTCTCGCTGACTTTGTAATTGTTCATCACTTTGGTTATTCTCCTGACAGCTTGCTTACATCATGAATAAAGATCAAGGAGAAGTACATGTCAGTACTGGATGGCTGCATACCACACACTGTTACTTTGAATAAAGGTCAGAGTGTAGTAAGCAGTAATACTGGATATCTGTGTACCACAGACCAGTATGCTGGTCTTTCATTTAGCTGTCATCACTGGCCATAATCCACAGTCATACTGATAGTCATAAAACACTTTTGATTGCAGGTCTGCAATACAGATTGCTGCCTAGCAATACACAGTGTGACTGAGCTAAAACTTATACTCTGCTTAAGTAAGTGCAAACATAGTATCCATCCATCCACAACTCCTTTTTCCCATTTTTTGCACATGGGGAGGGGTGTCAACGTCCAGTGACTGTCATCTATAGCCAATGGTTACACTGCAAGTTGGCTAGCCCTGCAGTGGTAGTTCCTCCACACCATACACTCACATGCACACTCACCCTATGGCCAGTTCAGTGTGTCCAGTCTACTTATTGCATGTCTTTGTAACTTGGGAGAAAACTGGAGCACCTGGAGGAAACCCATGCAAACAAGGGGAGGACACCAGCTGAAAATCAAACTGAGGAACCTCTTGCTGTGAAATGACAATCCTAGCCGCTGTGACATGTAGACATGGTATATAATGCATAGTATGCATATTTATGAAAATACCTGGTCAGAAATTTGTGGATGTTTATAGTAAGTACTTTTGTAAAAAAAAAATAAAATAAGTAAATAAAAATTTGGGAACTGAGGAATTTTGTAAACACCTTTATTTAATTTTCACTTAAGACATAGGCAAGCATACATTAACAAAAATGAAAAGACATTTGTACATTTTTCCTTTTAACTACAATAAACATTACATTTTCTTTGCTACTGCCATCAGTTCTACATTACAAAAAATTGCTAAATTCCTGCCTTTCCTTAAACCTCACACCTCCTCTGCCTGAACATTATTATGCCTATATTTTCCCCACAGCTTCCATTTACTCCTGTGCTCCTTCCCTTTTCTTACAAGATCCGTCTTACAATTCTGTTATCTCTTTTATAATATTCAGTACTTCAAATACAGTTGATGTCGACTTTGATTTCCATTTTCTAGTAATTGCTTTTTTGCAGCCAACAGAATTAAACTTAATACGGCTTTCCTGTCTAGGCAAGTCAGGCCCTGTATCCCAGCTCAAAAGAATAATTTCCTTACCTACAGCCATTTGCTCACCCAAAATTTCTGATCGAGTACTCTGAAGGGAATTTTAAAAATCTGCCAATTAATTAATTACACTCCCAAAATGTATATTCCCTGTTTCCTCTTTCTTCTTCTTCACACTTCCAACATTTGCTGTCTACCTGAGAAAAATTTCTTTGAAGTCTGCTTGGGGTATAACAATACGTATTCAAACATGCCCAAGCAAAGATCCTAAACATGCTGGTATTGGTTGTATACTTGGGAGTTATACATATGTACTCCCTTTCTTTTCTTGTAAATTATGAACTGTAGAATTATTGAAATTTAGCTGTCTCTATGGTGAAGTTGGTAGCATTACCAGAAAGGTATCATGGCACTCCTACGTTTAAGTCCCAGCTGAGGCACTTAATTTCCCACTTTTGTGTTTTAACATTTTAGACCAAATTTTTACACAAACCCTTTAGGATTCCTCCTTATGAGCTGCATGTCTGCCTTTGCTTATTTTCACTCCTCCAAATTTTGCACATTAAATGCCATACTCCTCACATAGGTGGACTTGCATAAAGACGATGCATCTGTGACAAGCCTGTCTCTCAGAAGACAAATACACCGAAGATCAGTACTGCCACCACTCATTAAGAGCATATGTAAGTATACTAAAAGCATACAACTGTTACTGTACATTGGTGCTGTACCTTTATCCATTGTATTGATTCTTCAGACAAGCTATTGGATGCATTGCAAAATAGTTTTACCGGATTAAGTAACTAATTCAAGACAAATAAATTACTGCCAACAGAAAAAAATTATATTCTTTTGAAAAATGTCCCCCCAAAGTATTTGATTAGAATTCTCCTCCAATGGCATAAAGCACCATCAGGTCTGACTGAACAGGTTAGGGTTTAGAAGTACCTTGCTTTCATCATACATAATCAGCTTTCAACAATGTAAAATCTTAGTAAAGGATTTCAGCAATTCAAAATTTGTTGCTGACCTTATCGTTGATGTATTACTGCAAAACACTCGGGAAGATGAAATGATTTGGACTTCATTCCAAGATGCACTTTAAGGCCCATTGCAATCATAAGTTGCTGTACAGACCTAATAACCTGGCATAGATTCAGGATGACCTTAGATCTTCCAGCCAGTGCATACTTAAAATACACAAGATTTGCTTAAATATCTGTGCAACCTTCCTGAAATCTCTCTGCTTCAAACTGAAACAGACTTGTGCTTGACACTAGAAATCATAAATCCCTAGCTGTACTCAGAACCACTTATGGATGATTATTCTTGAAGTCATTTTCCTGTTTCAGGTGTAAATGTGCCTAGTTTCTTAGCACACCTTGTTGGATATTCACAAACTGGACATACTTGGGTTTACCACATCATTAGCTGATTGTCTCCATGGATACATTATCCTTAATTTTTATCTGTATGCATCTCTTGCAAACATAAAAAAAGAGTTTGTACATTGTACAAACAAATGAAAGCAACCAACGCCACAAAACTGGAGCCAGTACTTAAGCGCTTTCATTCTTTTACTCTTAGAGCTTCTTCATAAATTCTGAAGTTGTTCTAAGAGTAAAAGAATGAAAGCGCTTAAGTACTCAGTGTGTGTATTTATTTTGGCTCCAGTCTGGTGTTTTTTTTTTTTTTTCATCTCTTGCAAACATCCATGTTTATACAGTTCTGTCCATTAATGTATGAAGTTGTCAGCAATTGGTGCCTTTGCTCTGCATTTATTGTACTAATGTGACCATTGTGTTACGTGCGTGCTGTCATATCCATAGTACTGGGAGCTAGGTCCCTTTTGAAAATGGGAACTGCGTATAACAAAATGTCAATAAAAAAATAAGCAATATACAAGTAGAACATGTGGGGTGAGACTCGTCTCCTTCAAAAATGTGGTGTAGATCTGCTTCCCCCCCATTTTGGGGTTATCAGAGTGGTTGCATTTTGATTTGTGTTGCGCAAAAGTGTGGTTGACATATTTGGTTGTCACTGATGGGAGTCAAACACCATTGATGCCAACTGTTGTGTGTTTACATTTGAGATTGGCAGTTGTGTTTCTCATAAACCATTGTTTAGAAGAAAACATTACATCAGCTTTTTTTAGTTATTTTGCCTTCCCACAATGAAGGTAAATAAACCAGTTCTGCATCTGTAAAAAAAAAACAAGAGCTTAATTTCATCAGCCTAAAGACAGTAGAAAGCACAATACACAGGATGTCAACATCCGCCTCTTAAATGTATGCATTTTAGTGTCCGCTACTATTTCACTGCGAAAGATTATACTTTCAGACAACTCTTCCATTTCCATTCCTTTCATCTTTACAAGAGAAAAGGTCACAAAACTGCACACATTTTGTAGACCAAACCTGTTATTAGGAAACAAGAAAGAGAGAAAAAATATGTAACAGTTTTAAATCAGTTGCCCTTAGCCTGGCAATAGTTACGGCTTCACAGTAACCATAACAGGTCGCTGTATCACGTGTGGCAAAGGGTAACTGAAGTAATACAGTGTGCAAAGAACAAGACACAGGACATTGTCAAGACATGTCCAGCAAAAGATATTGACCACCAGACGAGAAAAGCCTCATAGAGATAGAGGAGTTCCTGCTGTCTGCTTTTGGAGAGGAGGAGCAAACCATTATACCTGGTAGTGGCCTGTATGCAAAACCTAGTCTAGCAACGACCACCTGAGTGTCATTAATGGATACACCAAGTTAGTACTAGCCAATGCAAATTTATATATTACAGTGCAGTGCATTTGTGATGGAACTGATTCACCAAGCCCCTTCTGAATATATGTCCTTTCAAGTACCTCTGGCCTGCATCTACAACAACCCACACATCAAGGTATATAAATCTTCATATGCTGTGTATATTTAGTATTTACTATTTACTATCTCTGTGCATATTATCATGTCATGGGGAATATATGCATATGCATGAGTGCTTCCAAAGGTATCATGTGCTTGTGCTTTCACAGGATCTATTAATGGAAGGAACAACACAACTGGACAGTATATGCCTGATGTTACTAGGTCTCTTATGGCTGCTGCTGATGGCAGTGTGCACATGGTGCTGTCCATTGACACAGTGGTACTGTTAGAGGACTCAATCACATCAACATCACATGCCCCTGTGGATGTACAGGTGAATACGACAACTTCATCATTGTACGGTGGCCCTCCTGTAACAGTGAGCCCCACCCAGCCTTCCCATGAGTCCCAACCCACAAAGCCTCTGTCATTCACATTGCCTCTGGTGTGCACATACCAAACATAGGGTGATGAGTGTGGCTTATGGTACTACCACGACTTCAGATCACTTGGCATAACTCAAAAGATGTGCAGTTCAGTAATCCAGGCACAGAGGGCTACTACCAGCGGCACTGTGAAAATTGTTAGTGTTTAATGATGATGAACACCTGCACAGTGACATGGAGTATAGGATTAGGGAACAGATATTGCTGTACAGGTCTGTTGTGGCAAATGTAGTCTCTACAGAAGTTTTAGTGAGACACACAGCAGCAACCTTCTGGTCTGCCTCTTAAGATCATATGTCACTCCTGCACACAAACAGTACACAGATTGCTACTGAGACATATTTACCATCAGGAGAGAATTAAGGTTGTAAGCTGTTAATGAGCTACTTCTCTCCTGTGGTCTGAAGTGGATCAGTTACTGCCACACAGCTTGCCCCACCCAACTGCTGGCAGTCTAACTGTAGTGGGTGACCATGCTCCTCAGACTCCATATCTGTATCTGGTATCCTTTGCCAAGCTACTCTTGATTGTTGCCATAGTTCTGCTGCTTTATCACCTGTGGGCACATGCAATCCCATAATTATTCATGACTGGTGCTGAGGCCATGGATAAAGTTGAATATTCTCCCAGCACTCGATCCCTTAAATTTACAACTTCCTTGCCACAGACCATGCCAAGCCCTGCGAGTACAGGCCACGGCAGTGAACATCTCCAATGGTCATGATATGGCAGCTCAGCCTCGCCACTGGAGGATGGCTCCCTGAGTCCATACAGCCTGCTAGCAGAGTAAGTGGCTACTGTATTCATGTGTTGCAACACTGCCACCTATCATAGTGCTGCTGTTCAGCTATCATTGTGTACTCCCCAAATATCTTGATGACTATGACATTCACACCTCCCTAATCTGTATTGGTATGGCTGTATCTGTTGACAGCATGACCAGAACATGAGTTGCATTTCATAACCTGGATGTGATATAGCATGCAACACTTTATTCTGTGTTGTCTTTGTCATAGCCCATTGTTATGGACAAAATGCCCCTTTTTCATCAGTGCTATAATGTATTGCTCCCACCTCTGCCTTGCGTGTGGTATCACTACTGCCTGTCTGTCACGAAACCTGCTCTTTTGCTTTTGGTCCTATTGCTATACTGGTTTTTATTGGGATGTTTCCTTGCTGTGGAGTTTTCTGCAGTGTCATGTTATGCTACATAACACACACACATATCACAAAGATTTTGTTGCTGATTTCTGGTGCTTATTTTAATGCATTGCCTGATGTGTAAAGGTTGTCCAAACACAAACACAACAGTGTGGCATGATTCTGCATGGATGGTGTGGTACAACATTTTCTGTCATATTTTGGGGGTTATGGGTAAGGGGTCATCATCTTCTTCTCTAAAGCATATAGGTTCATAGGTGTTTGCTAGGTTAACGACCACAAGGGCCTTTTTAAGCCTAGCCATGCATCCCAAATCTCTGATTAGTTCTGATACCCTTGATTAAGTGTAAGCAGGGGTTTGGGAAATGAACCATTTACATGTTACCTGTATCCATTTGAGACATATGTGCCAAACCAGGGATGGATTTCTAGTTTCCCATCCAATTGTCCAAGTTGCACTTGAATTGGGTTAGGGAGGAACTCTGCTTCAAAAGGATGGGGAGCCTGTTCCACATACGTGGTAGTCTCTGGGATGCATACTATTTCTCCAGCCGGACCTATTTATATCACAGGCACGGTTTAATGCTTTAGAATGGGTAATTCTGGTGCTATTTGTTTTGTGGATATGCAGGAGGTCCATCAAAGTGGGGTCTGACCATGCCCTGTATGCCAGGCATAGATTTCCCTTCAAAAGTCTGTGGGAGACCGAATACAGGGATAGGGCCTTGAGGCAGTCTGCATAGGACATTTTACTTGCACATTGTATTCTTTTAATGAGGAGTCTCTGTGGACATTCCAGTTGTTAAATATGCCTGGTTGGGTTGATAACCAAATCGGGCATTGCACTTAATGATAGGTCTGATGAATGCCGAATAAAGTGGAACAATGACTTCCTTGGACTTAGATGCCATACCTTTGTTTATAAGTTGCACATCACAGAATGCTTTCCTCACCACTGTAGACACATGATGGTCAAAGGCTAGATTACTATATGTGTGTGTCCCGAAGTCCCTGACTACTGGATCATCTCTAAGGGGTGTGTTGTCAATATGATAGTTACCTGGTATGGATGACTTTCCAAAGGAAGCTATGCCCTCCTGGAGAGCATTTATGTCATTGTGAGATTCAATGACAGTTCCTAATTTGCAATTATCTGCAAATTTAGTCAGCCAGAGACCATTGACCTTGACATTGACTTCTGAGAAGTAAATACCAAAAAGGAGCAGTCCAAGTACTGATCCCTGAGGGACTCCACTTGTGACTGGCCTCTTTGTAGAGGTGGACTCCCCAATTCTAACTTCCTGGGTCCTGTCTATGAGCAATTTGGCTATCCACCGGGTGACATACGGGCTTGTACCTACCCTCTCGTGTTTGTCAGCAACGCCCGAGTGGGGTATTGTGTCAAATGCCTTGGTCAGTTCAAGGTAGTCAGTGTGAACAATTTTGCCCTCATCCATTGCTTTGGTGACCTTCTCAAAGAAGTCCACCAGGTTGAGTAGGCATGATCTGCCCTTGACGAAACCACACTGGGTTGGGTCCAGTGTCTGGAGGTTTACTCTATCTCTGTTAATCATCTCCTTGATAATTCTTTCCATGGCTTTACATATAAGACTAGTGAGACTTATGGGTCTGTAGTTTCCAGGGTCTGTAGATGACCCACCTTTGTGCAGAGGGATGACTGTTGCTTTTCTCCATTCATGAGGTAAAAAACCTGTTTGGAGGCTACAGATAAATAATAATTCCAGAGACCCTGATAGGTCATGTTTCATGCTATTTAGAAGGCATCCTGGGATATTGCTTGGGCCCATTGATGCACTAATCTTGGTCTTAGAGAGAGCATTAAAGACCTGTTCCCTAGTGATAGTAGGGGAGTTGTATTTGATGTTATTTCTTGAGGGAAGGTTGAGGGGATAGGGGGGGTAAAGTAGAAGCTGAATTTATCAGCCAGGAGATTTGCTATATGTTTCTGGCTCAGTATAGGTGGCTCCATTTACAAAGAGCTCTGCACACAATTGTGTATTGCCTTTGAGGCTGCGGACATAGCTAAAGAATGCTTTGTGGTTGTCCTTGGCCTGGGAGGCCAAACTTACCTCAAATTTGGCTTTGGTAGACTTTATTTGTCCTCTGAGTTTTGTTTAGTTTGATTAGAGTGCTTTTATCCTGCTGGGTGCTACTCATTCTAATTATGGCCATGATTTTCTTCCTCCTGTTATACAGCCTATTGATTTTGTGATTCCACCAGGGTGGCTTGTTTTTTGAATTAGTTCTGTACTTCTTCCTGGTGGGTACTGCTGCCTCTATGCAGGTATTAATGTGCTTATATAGGGTTTCTGTGAACAGTTCTGCATAGGCAGCAGTGTTCTCAGGGTTTATAGGGGCTTGAAATTTTGCCAGGTTCTCACTTTAATAGTAGGAAGTTAGCCTTAGAATAGTTCCTGAATATTCTTGGTTTAGCTGGGAGTCCAGGATTTATTTTTACTTCAAAGGAGACCATTTTGTGGTCTGACCTTACCAGGGAAGGCATTACAGTAGGGAGGTGTGCAGCATTCTCTAATACCAGTTAGGACCAGATCCAATATGATTGCAACCCTGGTTGGTGTATTGACTATATGATCCAGGGAATTTGTGTTTACAAAATCCAGGAATCTCTGTGCGTGTACATTTGGTGTCGTGTAGGATTCTCAGTTAATAGTGAAGTAATTAGTCATCCATGAATATGGTATTTGGTTGGATGGTTAATGATTCCAATAAGTTTAAATATATGGTATGGGTTTTCTGGGTCATAGAGGGGGACCTATAGCTTTCAAGGAAGTGGTATTGGATTTTACCTATGGTGATTTGAACATGGAGCAGCTCAGATGCATTAGCCTGTTTAACCAGCCTTAAAGTATATTTATCTTTGATGTAAATAGAACACCTCCACCTTTAGTCTCTGCCTGTGAAGTAGCTAGCCTAAATGTGTGGAAGTTACTATAACTTAGCACTGTTGGTGTGCTCTCCACCATATGTATATAGCATGCAAACAAAGAGCAGACCTTATGATGTAGCATCACCTGCAGCGATACTATGTCATAAAGTCTGCTCTTTGTTTGCATGATATATACATATAGTGCCCTTTGTAACACACTTGTATGTGCATTTCCTGACTAGATGATCCTTTGGGAAGACCAGCATGTACAAACTGATAGTGTAGGTTAGACATGTGCCATACAAATGAACCATGGGAATTATCAGGGTGGCACAAAGACACATTATATGAAATGCCTTGCGTTAAAGACCACTTTGCAATTGAGGAGTGGAAGTCCTTCCTGTTGATATCTCATTCCTTGTGGACCAGGTAAGGTCGTCATAGAGATATGTGCAAATTGTATGGCTCCAAGGACCTCAGGACTAACGGTTATGCTCTAAAATGACTGTGTCATAGTGAGTTTGTCCTCTGTAGACTTGTGAAATTATATGTGCTCCTCCACATGCTGCGGTAGCATAATTTCATGGAACTGATGTATAATATACAAGGTTATTGCCTGCTGTTTGCTAACATATCCCCTGTTGGTCAATGAAAGGTCCCTGTAGCTAAGATGGTTAGTATTACACATGCCTTTGTATCCACTGGAGCGGGCAATCCATGCATTCAAAAAAAAAAAAAAAAATCCTTGTTTCCAGCCTTTACTGAACTAGAATAGTCCAGTCTTCAGGTATTGCTGATCTCTGGGCTGTGTCATAGTTCCTGTGTTGCCCATATCCTTATTTGGATAGGAGGAAGCTTCTTTGTTCACCAGTGAGAGTGGGGAGCTCTGAGCAGCGTCTCTGTCCCTTGAGGAGTGGTTCCAGCCCAGTGACCTGTAGCTTATGGGCCGTTTTGGGCCATTTCCTATCTCTTTCTAACCCCCTGCTTTAAAGCCAGCTTTAGCACACTTTTGCGCTTGTAATTTAAAGTTTGTCCTGTTTTTTGCATTTACCTGTTGAGGCTACACACTCAAGTGCGCTAGCCTGTGTTACATATTTACTGCATTTTCCTGCTATTTGTTGAAAAAAAGAAAAACAAAAAAAAAATTATCCTTGTTTCCCGTCTTTCCTGACCTAGAGTTGTCCAAATACAGGCTTTGCTGCATTCTGGACTTTTGGAAAGTTCCTGTGTTGCCCATTTCCTTTCTTGGATAGAGGGAAGTTTCTTTGTTCACCAGTGGCAGTGGGAAACTTAGAGCAGCCTATCTATCCCTGGAGGAGTGTTCCCAGCACAAGAATCTTGTAGTCTATTGGCCCAATTTCTAGCTCTTTCAAGTCCCCCTGTATAAAACCCACTTTGGCGAGGTTTTTGCACTTGTTACTACTCAGCCAAGCTCCTTTTGGTCCGGCAGAGTGGTGCTAGCAGCAGAGAGGCCAAAAGAGCGACTGCTAACCTGATAAGTGTTTTTTCCTGCTACTATCTGGGCGACTGTCCGATCTAGCTAAACTGCAAGGATTTCTACTTCTTGAACTGTTTTAAACTGTTTAAAGTTGTTTTTGCACCTGCACTTTTAAAGTTTGTCCTGTTTGTTGCATTTACCTGTTGAGGCTACACACTTAAGTGCGCTAGCCTGTGTTAAATATTTATTGCATTTTCCTGCTGTTTATTGCAAAAAAAAACAAAAAAAAAAACAAATAAATTATCCTTGTTTCCCGTCTTTCCTAACCTAGAGTAGTCCAAATACAGGCTTTGCTGTATTCTGGACTTTTGGAAAGTTCCTGTGTTGCCATTTCCTTTCCTGGATTAAGGGAGGCTTCTTTGTTCACCAGTGGCAGTGGGGAGCTTAGAGCAGCCTATCTATCCCTGGAGGAG
The DNA here is from genome assembly GCF_019279795.1 of Protopterus annectens. Lineage (NCBI taxonomy): Eukaryota > Metazoa > Chordata > Ceratodontiformes > Protopteridae > Protopterus > Protopterus annectens. Next base: position 408,997,952 of record NC_056727.1, read on the forward strand.
TGTTCCCAGCACAAGAATCTGGTAGTCTATTGGCCATTTTGGGCCAATTTGTAGCTCTTTCAAATCCCCCTGTATAAAACCCGCTTTGGCGAGGTTTTTGTCCTTGTTACTACTCAGCCAAGCTCCTCGTGGTCCTGCAGAGTGGTGCTAGCAGCAGAGAGGCTAAAAGAGCGACTGCTAACCTGATAAAAGTATTTTTTCCTGCTACTACCTGGGCGACTGTCTGATCTAGCTAAACTGCAAGTATTTCTGCTTCTTGAACTGTTTTAAACTGTTTAAAGTTATTTTTGCACCTGCACTTTTAAAGTTTGTCCTGTTTGTTGCATTACTTGTTGAGGCTACACACTCAAGTGTGCTAGCCTGTGTTACATATTTATTGCAATTTCTTGCAGTTTGTTGCAAAAAAGAAAAAAAAAAAAAGTTATCCTTGTTTCCCGTCTTTCCTGACCTAGAGTAGTCCAAATACAGGCTTTGCTGTATTCTGGACTTTTGGAAAGTTTCTGTGTTGCCATTTCCTTTCTTGGATAGAGGGAGGCTTCTTTGTTCACCAGTGGCAGTGGGGAACTTGGAGCAGCCTATCTGTCCCTAGAGGAGTGTTCCCAGCACAGGAATCTGGTAGTCTGTTGGCTGTTTTGGGCCAATTTCTAGCTCTTTCAAGTCCGCCTGTATAAAACCTGCTGTAGCGCGGCTTTGCTCATAGCGCGGCATCGAGCAGCGCCGCTTATTTGGGTTTGAGCCTTGGAACTGATCTAGTTCTCATAATAAACACCCTATTCCTACGCTAAAGCCTAGCACTTGCTCACTAAAGCAATTATATAAGTCATCACTAAAAAATTAAAAGCACTACACCCTCACAAACTCCCCTTGAGTAACTTGTTCCCCATTGGCCCTTTTTTTCAATTATAAAGGAATTCCCAGTACTATTCTAGCATGTCCAAAGGTCAGTTGTCAATCTCCTCTCCAGTCCAGCTGGTGAACCTGGGAATCTTGAGGCAATGTTACAACTGCCTAATGTACACAGACAACCCTCTCCTCCTCCCAACAAATTCCAACACATGTGAGAGATGCAACCATATAGCCAAACTGGAGGCTAAGCTCTCTCATCTCAGTACTGACGTAACCAGTCAGGAGGAGAAGGAAACCACACTCACTACAATTCCAGTCTCACATAGACCTACCACGACAGCAAACCAAACACCTAAACACACGAAAACATACTTGGAGGCTCTAAATAAAAATCTGCCTAAGCAGCAGAGACCTCCAAAGCAGACACCCAAGCAACCGCTACCCCAAAACAAAACACGTGCAACACACAGCTCACAAAGCCAGTGTGCCGAACAGTCACAGCCCTTAAGGCTAAACAACACACCTAATACACTTGTAGTAGGTGACTCTATCATCAGGCACACTGACGTCCCGCTCACCAGGCTGAACAAGGAGAAGGTCATGGTGAGCTGCCTGTCGGGCGCTAGGATCCGCCACATAACACAAGCACTCAGGTCACTCCAAGGCAAGTACAAATATGACTTCGTCATTGTCCATGCTGGTGTGAATGACCTGAGACGTACCTCCCTGGACTACATGAAAAGAGACATAGAGGAGCTCTCTGAGCATGTAGCCCAGGCCGGTATGACCCTGACCTTGAGTAGCATCTTACCCTCACCAAGAATGATGCCACAGTATGAAGACAAGATTATCAATTTCAACAATTGGCTTAAGTATTGGTGTCATTCAAAGGGGATCCAATGCCTGTCAGCCTGGGATGATATGCTCGACAAGCCACGATGCTTCGCTAGGGACGGCTTGCACCTGTCACCCCTGGGCTTTTGGATATTGGCAAAGGCTCTTGCTACCCCCATAGTGCCTTTTTTAGGCAAGGCTCAAAAGACAAACCCACCTATATTTATCACAAGGGATAAGAAACTAAGAGTAATGCTACTCAATGCCAGAAGTCTAAACCTCAAGATGCACGCACTCGAAACTCTGCTTAGCATGGAGAACATCGATATCTACCAGGTTATACCTCATACCATGCTTTTCGGCCCCAAAACTTGGACCGAACCACAATAGGAGGGGGAGTATCAATATTAGTCAAAGATACCCACACCTCCAGGTTGGTGGCACAGCACAAAGCATCAGAGACTATCCATGTGCAACTAACAGTGGGTAAAACTGCCTTCCAGTTTATAGCCTGCTACAGACCACCCTCCCAAACCCAGGAACCCCACTCGGCCTTCCTGAGAACACTGGAAAATATGAAGATCTCTCCAAACACCATTATATTGGGTGACTTCAACTACCCAACCATAGACTGGGAGCATTACTCTAGCTCCAACACCCTAGCCCAAAGGTTCCTAGAATTTATAAACTCAAATGCTATGGAACAACTTGTTACCACTCCCACAAGAGGGGAAAACATACTGGACCTGATCATCACCAACATGGGGATTCTATGCTCCAGACCAGAAGTGTATCCCTCACTGGTAAGATCAGACCATAAACTAATCTCACTGGATATTCACATCCCGACCCCACCCCATGCCCAGAAAACCACAGTGAAAAACTTCTCTAAAGCAAATTTCACACTCCTCAAAACCGAGGTGGAATCTTTTGTGGATAATACGGCCCAGACCACAAAATCCTTTATAAACGCATTCTATGAACACCTTCAGGAATGCATGGATCATGCAATCCCAAATAAAACCAAGACCCAATCCTCCAAAGGCAGACGTCCTGTCTGGTGGACCCCAGCCATAAACAAACTATACAATAGAAGGAGGAAGCTACTACATGATAGAGCAAAATCCCAAAAAGGGAAGGCATCTCTGATCAGTATTAGTAAAAAACTACGGGCACTCATAAAATCGTCTAAGGCCAGCTTCGAGAGAAAAATTGCACAGGACACTAAGGATAATCACAAGGCTTTCTTTAGTTATGTTAGGAACCTGGGTGGGAATTCCCAGATATGCTCAGAATTAGTCCAAAATGACAAAAAATACACCAAACCCACAGACATTGCCAACATCCTAGCTGACAGGTTCAGCGCAAACTTCTCCCCCCTCTCCCCACCAAAAGGGCTAATATCTATCCCAGCAGAGTGCTGCCCCCCTGACATCTCAGATGCTCAGGTAAGAGCTGCCCTCTCCAAAGCAAGAAACACAGCATCAATGGGACCAGACGGTGTCCTGGGCTGCGTCCTACATGAACTCCAAGAAGAGCTAAACCCAAACCTAAAACTACTGTTCAATCTCAGCCTTACTACAGGATATGTACCCAAAGAGTGGCGTACAGCAACAGTGGTCCCTCTCCACAAAGGTGGTGCCTCAACGGATCCTGGAAACTATCGCCCCATAAGTCTCACTAGCTTGGTCTGCAAAGCTATGGAAAGGATCATCATGGACCTTATAAATAAAGATATTGGGGACCTACAGACACTGGATCCTACCCAGTTCGGCTTTGTTAAGGGCAGATCCTGCCTCTTAAACCTGGTCGATTTCTTTGAAACAGTCACCAAGGCCATTGACAAGGGGAAGGTGGTCCACACAGCCTACCTGGACCTCGCAAAAGCCTTCGATACAATACCCCACTCGGGCATTATAGATAAGCTCACCAGCTTAAATATAAACCCCTCTGTCACTAGATGGGTTGCAAACTGGCTCAAGGACAGAACCCACATGGTTAGAATAGCTGGAGCCATGTCAGACTCCAAACCAGTTACAAGTGGCATCCCACAAGGCACAGTCTTGGGACCTCTCTTGTTCGGTATATATTTCTCGGAGGTACAGGCCAACATGGAAGGACTGTGGCTGACCAAGTTCGCAGATGACTGCAAACTGGGTGCCATAATAGACTCTCCATCTGACACAAGCATCCTCCAAAAGGGCCTCATAGAAACAAACAACTGGTGCCAGAGCCATGGCCTCAAGCTAAATGCCAAAAAGTGTATAGTCATCCCCTTTGGCAAAAACAAAGTGCCCACAAATTACCACATATGTGGTAATCCATTAAGTACAGAAGAAGTAATTAGGGACCTGGGGACCCAAGTTGATAGCAATCTCTCATTTGACAACCACGTGGCCAAAGTGGTTAGAAAAACATTTGATATAGCCCACCTAATCATGAAGGGATTCACATCTAGATCAGGGGAGGTCATCGTGCCTCTTTACTCATCCCTCATCAGGCCCATAATTGAGTACAATGCCCCTTTTGGGATGTACCTTACCAGACACCTGCAGCAACTGGAAAGACCCCAAAAGTACCTCACCAAGAGGATCAAGGGGCTCAAACAGATGCCGTATGCTGCCCGGTTAAAGAACCTCCAGCTCTACTCAGTGGCATACCGCCTGCTCAGAGGCGATCTGTGCCTGACGTATAAAGCCATGTCCAACCTGGAATTAATGGACATGCTGCACCTCAGAAAATCCAAATCCCATCGAGCTACGCGCTCGAGAGACTTGAACCTCAGCACTGAAATAAATAGGACATGCTGGAGGGACAGATTCATAACCCAGAGGCTCCCTTCACTCTGGAATAAAATCCCAGTCCAGGTTAGGCAGAGTCCCTCATTGACTCTCTTCAAGAGGAATCTTGATGAGTGGATGGGAGATCGTAGGCTTACCCCGGGTATCACTTCTGTGTCACTGTTAGACAGAGGCACAGTATACTAACCTCGAAAAAGGGCATAGCAAAATAAATTTAAAATGGGTGGCGAAAGCCAAACACAGTCTGGCTAGGCTTATAAATGCCCTAGGGCAGATAGCCTAGTATGAACCTATGAACTTCAAACAGTTCCCGTATGATCTCCCTGTCCACCTGATGTTGGTCTACTGTCTTCTGGCTTGTAAGGTGCTGGTATGTATATTGGTAATTGTACCTTCAGTGATGATTCTGATGGTCGCAACATACAATGTTGCAAGGAATGGCTCTGAAGGCGGCCACTTACACTTGTTTGTTAGTACTGCTGTAATTACTAATATACTCAACCCTTAACAGAAAAAAATTACTGGTACATAGAGTAGGTTTGATCTCCTGCAAAGTGTTTCTGTTTAGTACATGTCTGATGTCATAATGTGAGTAATCCAAAACTTCATCTGCACAGGATTCATTTCCTTCCATGTCATTGTGTAGTCATTTGCATGCACTGCATTCCACATTTTTATTTTTACATTGCATAGTTGAGTTGTCTCTGAATTGCCTGTAGCTTACTTGCTACCTGAATTAATTTGTGCTGCACATTGCCTTAGATGTGTGAATTCCAGGTTGTATATATATATTTTAGGTTGCTTTTGCTTTTTTTTACTCTGAGGAGAACTGTTAGTTGCACATTTATTTTAAATAAATGTATAACTATTGCCTAGTTTCATCATATATCAAGTCAACAAGCATGAATTTGTGACCAGGTGTTATTTTAGATTACAGAGGAACACTCCAGAACCATGTATAATCTGTTGTGAAATCCTCGTGTTTCCATCTGAAAAACATGTCAAGGATTTAAGCACCTGTTATTTCAAACTGATCTCCTGGTTGTTGTTCGTGCCTTGGTCTCATTGAGGTGAGACAAATGCAGTACCCTGTACCTGAGACTTCATAATCTGCTATGAGATGCTTACAGATGATGCAGAACTCTACTGCAAAGTTATTAGCTGGAATGTTACCTCACTAACATATTACACCCATTCTGTACAGCCTATGTTGGCTTCCTGGTGCATTACAGGATCATTTGAAAGATCTTTGTGTTAGCTTATCTGTCCATTTGCAAACTGGGTCCCTCATACCTGAAGGAGCTAGTTGTGCCTTACTGCAGTGCTCAGGTTTTGCATTGTGCCTCCTAGGGGCTGCTGGGTGTTTTACAGATGTGCTGTGATTTGAAACTTCACAATTTTGATCCTTTGCTTGCCAAGCTCCACACCTGCGGAATTTGATACCTATAGCGGCTTCAGGAGTGTCCATCTTCGGTAGCTTTCAGAGGCCGCACAAAATCATCTTTTTTTAAATGTACTTCAGAGGGACTTTGACTGGATAATCCTTCTTACGTTTGACATATTGCATATTCAATGTTTTGGCTATCTGTTAACAACTGCTATTAGACTTTCCATTTGATTTGCATTTAATGGTGCTTTGGGCAAAAATACATTAGTAATCTGAAATTGAAATTTAGAAGCATCAGTTTTTCAGTTTAGAAAGACATTTGGGCCTGAATTTGGCCCTACCTACAAATGACTGTAATTCTGTACATGTCCTTCCATATTGTCCTTCCATCGTTGCAGTATTCATTATCTCTGGAATCTCCTGCCAAGGATAGCCCAACATCTGGCCAGCATACCAAAGACTTTTCCATCTAGAGAGCATTGTATGTCAGACGTATACTTCCCGCGCAAGCATAGGGTATAAAGCTGACATATACTCCCAACTTACAACTTCATTGCTGCCAGTCTGAACACCATTGTTGTACATTGGTCTGAATGTCTTTTGTTTTGCTGGGTTTATCAAGCCTACATGTTTCAGATTAGTACCCCTTTGGGGTTCTCTCTTCTTTTCCTTGTATTGTTTATTGGGTTACATGTCATCCAAGAAAGGGAAATAAGTGTGGGAGGCGATTGCATGGATCTTCTCACAGAGGACAAGGAACTTTCCTTCACCCTTAGCTGTCCTTTCAGACACCAGTTTTCTGAGGATGTGCTTAGGGTCCTGCAGAAGGCCAGGAAACCCAGTACTAGAAAATTGTATATGTCCAAATGGAAGAGATTTTTTGTTAGGTGTCTTAAACATCACTAGGGCAACTTTTCAGTGGAGTTCCCCTCTTACCTGTGTGAATTTATATATGCTGGCGTGGCTTATTCTTAAGTGAAAGCCTACTTGCTAGCCATTTCTACATGTCTGCTTTGTGGATTGAGGTTAAGCAGTTTCTTAAAGGCATCATTCATGCTAGACCCACAAGAAAGTCCATTACTCCTTTTTGGTATCATAATTTTGTCCTTGAAAAGCTGACTCAGGCTCCTTTTGAGCTGTTGCTTCTTTGTAACATTGCACCTGGAAGACTGCTTTATTGATTGCTTTAACCTCTGCCAGAAGGGTTTCTGAATTGCAGGCCTTGATGGTGATCCTTCCTTTTTTTTTTTTTTTTTTTTTTTTTTTTTCCACAGAGGCAGGGTGTCTGTTCCTACAAATGCCTATTTTATGCCCAAGGTGGTTAATAAGATGTCTCTTAAGCAGTTCCTTTTTTCCCTTCTCCGCAGTCTGCTAAGCGAGAAGGTTCTTCATACTTTGGATTTACATAGACAGCTCAGATATTATTTATACAAAACTAAGGCCTTTCGATCAGCTTTTTGTTTCTTTTCATACCAGAACTTTTGGTTTAACAATATGGAATCAAACCATATCCTCCTGGATTTCATAGGCCATTTCTTTTTATTTTTTTCATGTCAAACAGTTGACTGCTTCTGTGAGGGCCCATTTTACTAGAGCAATGGCTTCCTCGGAGACTTTCTTCAGAAGCTTGGGCACCAACTCCTTCCTTGAAGCAGCTACTTGGTCTTCGATTCATGCATTCACTAACGATTACAAATTGGATGTCATTTCCAGGGCATGTTTTCCCAAGGCTATCCTGCATGGGTTTGTGGAAGGCTCCTCCTTGCCTCCCCCCCTTCCATCACTGTAGCTTTTATACTCTCCCAGAGGTGATGAATACTGCAGTGGTGTTTATAGAAGGACATAGTACAGTTTTGTAAAATCTTCCCATAACAGTCGATGTCCTTCTCAGTGTTGCAGTATTCACTCCCTCCCTTTTGAATTGGTGGTATTTTCTTCCTGGCCGAGAGGCTCTTCTCCTTTTCTTTCCTTTCCCTGGATGTACATGTTCTCCTTTCCATTGAGGCTCCTCGTTCTCCTTTGGAATTTCATTTCTGAGTTGGGAGTGTACATATGTCACCTTTATTCCCTATGCCTGCGCAGGGAGCACACATCTGATGTACAACACTCCCTAGGTGATAAAGGCTTTGGTATGCTGGCCAGACATTGGGCTGTCCTTGGCAGGAGATCTCAGAGATAATGAACACTGCAACTGTGAAGAGAAAGGCATCTACTGTTAATACTAAGGTTTTACACAACTGTACTTACATTTTCAAGATTTTTCTCATAAAATTTTCAAGATAATGATACATGGATAGTTGAGACTTATACTGCAGGTAGCAGAAGATAACCAACTGGAGAAAATAGACAACTATTATAACTATCAGATAAAGTAGCAGCAGAATTTGATATATTTGCATGTCTGTCAGTGCAAGTGAAATGTGTATTTTATGCTAGCATTTAAAATGACAGAAAATATTCTTTTTTTTCCTGAAAGCAGATCAGTTTGATGCTATCCTTTTCATTCTTCCTCACTTACTGGTTATCAGCTACATACTTCAGATCCAACTCTGGAGCTCCTCCCTCTACCAATAATGCCCCACTCCATCCCTTTTGCCTCTGATCTCGTTTGCCACCTACACAAACAGAAGCAGGTTCCACTCTCGAGTGCCTTTTTTGGTATTGTGAGTTTCTTTATTCTTTATCAAGACTTTTTTTGATTATTTCTTTTTCTTCCTCCCTCTCGTTTTTTGCTGGTCATCAGGGTTGTCTCCCTTACCTTTATTTCTTTACTTTTTCATAGTACTCTCTTTTTCTAACATTGCTGATAGAGTTTCTCTCTTACCCTCTTTGCTTGGTAGTCTTTCTACTATAGTTGGTAGTTTTTTTTCTTTTCTTAGTTATTAAAAAAAAAAATCTTGTTTGACATGTTGGTTTCTTACCATTTTTCCCCACTATCTACAGTAAGATCCCACATTTGGATGTCCACAAGGAGTGCGTTTATTGTGTTGGAGCCGAGCACTTGGACACATCGTGCAGTATATGCACCATGCTTATTCTGAGAGCCCTGGCAGAAAATAAACGTAAAGGTGTCGTCTTCCCTCTTCTTCTACTCCAGGGTCTCAAACCTCCTCCAAACATAGTAAGTCTGCTCCTCTGGAGCACCAAAAGCATTCTCCCTCAAAGTCCCCTAGGTCTTCATTTGGAGTCATCGAAAAAAGACTAAGAAACTCTCGGATCCAACTCCTCTGGATCCGAAGACTTTTCAACTTTTAGATCTGAAGCCTTTGGATCCTAAGGCTTCAGTTCCTGCAATTATTGCAGTCAGTTCAACAGCTCACCATTCGGATCCGAAGTCCTTGGATCCGAAGCCAGGTACTTTTCGGAGTACTACCCCCGAATAAATTATGAAGCAAATTTCGCTTACCTTGCCTGCTCAGCTTCTCCAGACACCACAGAAGCATTCCAGGCCCCCTTCCACAAGGTCCTTCAGAAGCTTGTTGGAACTGGATGTGGATGTGGATAGGATGATGCAAAAGTTTCTCAGAACCCAGATACAGATGGGGGTCTTACAAGCTCCATCCCCTATTGGAGCTGTAAGTATGCCTGTTCGAAATAAGATTATTATTTCTCTTTCTCTGATCCATCCAGCAGTTTTGGAGCCCAAGGATCCAACATCCCTGAGAGGCTCTGTGTTAGATCCGAGGAAATCTTTTACCCTCTGATCAGTGCAAGTCTCAGTCCTGAAGTGTCAGTGTTGGATCTAAGGGGGTAGGTTCAGCTTCAGTTTTGTCAGCTCCAGCCCTTCCTCTTGGAGCATCAGCCCTGGATAGTTTGGGTTTGATTCTTGCCTAGAGGGCCAGATCTGGGGGTGGCACAGACCTACCTTCAGAAGCTTCTGCTGCGAAGGGATGGGTTGGGGCTTCTCCCAGCCCCTCGGCCTTTGAGGTGGTGGAAAAGGGTGTTTTCTCTCCAGAGAGAAATGTCTTCTCATTTTTCAGATCCTAACCCTTTACTCTCATCAGGTCCAAGCTCTGAGCCAGTAAGCTCTATTCCACAGGGACAGCCAGTTCCAGGGAGTCACCAGATAGTTCAAGTAGAGCAACGTCCCCTCTCGTCTGACACCTGTCCAGAACATCCAACAGAAGAGGTGCCACAGAAGAGGACATGTAAGAGGAGACCCATAGACTCCCCTATGGAGTCTCTCATGGAATACCCTGATTTTGACGGAGAGGGATCCCCCAGATTACCACTGGATGACATAGCCTTTGGAGACATTCTAGATATCCTGAAACAGATGGCTGATTGTCCGTCCCAAACTCCATCTCCTAAAGAATCTGTGTTCTTGGAGGCTTTTGGCTCTGGCCCATGTATGTCTTGGGTAACCCCCCCCCCCCCAGCAGATGAATTTATTGACCTGGTTTCCCACTGGATGTGGAAAGAGCTTGATACTGTCGAGCCCATCCCCATGCATCCTGACAAGTTTTTGGCCCCACCTGCAGACAGATCCCACTGGAGCAAAGGAGTCCAGGTTGATGCTATGGTGGTGGTGGCAACCACTAAGAAATAGCTAACAGACCAGAGCTCTTCTGTCCATCTACCTAACAGGGGAGTCCAGAGTGTTCGACAGATTTGTTTGTCTCAGCTAATTTCACTCTGAGATCGCTTAATTATCTGGCACACTTTACTAGGCTTCAGAGAGATTTGACTAAAGAACTATCAAATGCTCTGCGTCCATGCGTGCTGAGGATTTCAAAAGAACTTCCTCTCAACTGGCCAGTCTTTTATCTATTCCAAATGCTTCAATGAGTTTAATCTCTCACACAGCTAAAGGGACTTCACAAGCAGCCATTCAGGTGTTGCCATAAGGAGAGACGCCTGGATGTGACTATGCAACTTTATGGAGCCCTGTAAGACATACTTTGTTAATGCCCCATGTGACACCCCTGCACTGATTCAGTAATCGAGGAGCCTCAGTCCTCACCACTGTCAATGGTGGAGGACGTACGCAGTGGGAGGATGACAAGTACACACATAGTAAAATGCAATTTCCATTAAGAACACACGGAGATGACAGTCAGTCTGCGGCTGATTTCTCCATCTTTCTCCGGATCCCCAGTAAGACTTCCCACTGGCACAACTATAGGGTTGAGATCTCAGCTGAGTGGCCAAGCCAAAACCTCCAGCACCCTCTCTGTTCAACCAGTGCTTCGTGTCATTGCCCAAATAGCGGACACACACACTTTGCTGACACACACACACTTTGAGATTTGATTTATATGCAAACGCTGACACACCTGGGGAAGCTGGCACTGGTTTACTAGCTATGCCCCCTTCTGCCCACACTATAAGGTAGTTCCAGCTGTCAGCAGCCACTACTTACCAGATACTTTTAAGGCCCTTAACGAAGGGTGTCCAATCCTACTGTGTAATGTTGCTATTATCCAAATGGTAGTCGGACCAAGACTTGCAAGGCTCTTTAGGAGTGGCCTGTATAGTATCACCAAATACATATGCAAGTACTCTAAGAGCTTAAATATGTCTCACAAATATCAGCCACAAAGATAGGTTTAAATATATTTAATAATAATTAATAAAATAACAAGACACTATACTCAGTAAAGCCAACAGTTATTTCAGCATTGAAAATCACAGGAAGTATTTAAAACAACATTGCAGGACAGTCTCAAATAAATGAAGAAAACATCTAAACTAATCTTTACTATATTCCTAACTATAGCTAAAAGAGAGTTACTATGCCCTAAAAAAAATTACTTACAGCAAGGCAAGTGCAAATATAGTGCTGATGAGTGGATATTTCCAGGTCAAATACAAAGTGCATAGTCTCTCTCTCAGAGAGTTCTTATATTAATATCAAATATTACTGCTGGGTTAGCTTGGATGACATCACTTTTTGTTACCTGACTTCAGTTATCCGGCTAAACCCCCCATTGTAGCATTTGACATCTCCTTGTGAAAAATACATAGCCTTCAGATGTTTGCCATTGCTAGAAGACATAAAACAATAAAACACTTACAAAAGAATGCAGAAGGCACCCTAGTTCTAGACATCCTGTCTCCTTGCTGCATTGAAACTAACCTTTATAACACAATCATAAAATAATTTAATTTCAACTTATTTTCTTGAGGTTTTGCAAGTTAACTCTGGATGTTCCAGCTTCTACTATTAAAACATACATTTGCACAAATATATAGTTTATCTAAATTTCTGTTCTTTTCCAGTAGGGTACACTGTGGACACATCCTTGAACCTCAGTACTGTACAAACCCTGTTCAACACACCCTTATGTACCAGTAGTTTAACATACACACAACATTTAGTTCTAATACATTTGGTAACACAAGCAATTGCATCATGCTGATATTCACAAATGACATATAACTATTTACAAAATTCCATATAGCTGGACTGGCAGTGCCTCCTCTTTTTACATTTCTATATAAATTGCATGAATATTCTCAAATGACATATAATTATTTACAAAATTCCAGCTAGCTGGGCTGGCAGTATTTCCCTTGTGTCACACCCCATTTGATGGCGCTTCTTGGTTAGGCCATCAGTGAAAGAGATGCTTACCCACAGCAAACAAGAAGAAAGAACCTGTCTGCCATAGGGATCAAGTTTTCTATGCCTCAGTGGACCTTCTGTAGGAACCAGAGAGGCGTTAAGAAAATATGCTAAATCCCAGGGACCTTTCCAGGATTCCATGGAGAAAATTCCTCCAGAGGCAGAGGGGGAAATTTTAATGGTAGACATTGCCCTAGAGGCAGAGGAGGCCAGCAGAACCAGGGCTTTAGAATTCATTTTCAGACAGACCCTATCAGCGCTCCTGAAGTGCTGCCTGACTTTCCAACTGTGGAAGCAGTCAGGGAGTCATTTCTGTTTGTACCTAGACACCCGGACAAACATTACAAAGGATTTATGAGTGCTAAGCTTAATATCTGGGAGTTACCACATACCATTTTCCCATGCTTCCTCATTGTTAAAGGAAGAAACTTTCCAATGTTCCACCAAATCAGAGGAAGGTTCCAGCACAAGAAATGCAAAAGCTGCTAGAAAAAATAGTCATCTAGAAGGTCCCACCCGACCAGATAGGATTCGGAACTTATTTGTGCTTCTTTTTAGTATCAAAGAAAGCAGGGGACCTCAGACCCTTTTTGGATCTAAGCAAATTGAAACAGTATGTATAGAAAGTGAAGATCCAAATGGTCACTGTTCAGTCCATCCTGCCCTTTCTGCACAAGGACGATTGGATGTGCTCTGTAGATATTCAGGATGCATACTGTCTCAAAATAGATAGACAGTCCAGAAGACATTGCCGCTTTCAGTTGGGGCCAATCATTACCAATTCAGAACTCTGCCATTGGACTCACCACTGACCCCAGAGTGTTTACCAAATGTATGGCAGTAGTCGCAGCTCACTTGAGACCAAAGGGATTCCAGGTGTTTCTATATCTGGACGACTGGCACCTCACCACCCCCTCCAAGCATGAACAACACACCAGGGACTATTTGCTCGACATTTGTAACTGGGCATACACAATAAATCTAGCCTAATCAAAGATTGCACCAGTTCAGAGCTTGGAGTTCATCGGGACGGTATTGGACATAACACAGATAACATCTTTACCTCTCCACTGAGTTACTTCCATCAGAAACCAAGCTCAGGCTATCCTTTCTCATCCATTTCCTCCAGTAAGGTTTCTGCTGCAAGCACTTAGGTCGATGTCAGCTGCCATAATACTGCTCCCACTTGCACAGTTCTTTTATGTGGGTCCTCCAATGGATTCTAGCTGTGCAGTAGTCCATTCTATATCATCACCTGTCTTTTCAGGTAAAACCCACCCCAATTTGCAAACAATGCATTCGCTGGTGGATAAAAGCCATCAATCTTTTTCTGGGCAGACCCTTTGTTCTATCAAACCCAGTAGCCACAGTAACCACAGATGCTTCTCAACTGGGGTGGTGGGGGCATTTCTTGGGAAGACATGTGGTCTCCCAAGAGACTGACTTGCATTTTAGTGTCCTAGAGATGAGAGCAGTCCTTTTAGTGTTGCAGGCATTTCAAAATACTCTTCCTTGGGGACTATTGCAGTTCAGACCAGCAACATGTCTGTAGTCTGGTACATCAACAAACAAGGAGGAACCCGATCTTATCCCCTTTGTAGAGAGGCCATGAGGTTTTGGGAGTGGGCAATCTCATCAGACTGCTTTCTAATTGCGATGCACATTCTGGGGCAAACCAACATGCTTGCAGACAAACTAAGCAGATCCATTCTTTTGCCTTGCGAATGGTCTTGTCCTTCAGTCAGTAGCAAATATGATCTTCAGGCATTGGTTGCCACCCCTCTCGACAAGTGCAGCAAGTTTTTTGCCCTTATTCCCCCCTCATGGGGAGTCGCTGAGAGATCCTGTTCTTCATGCTTGGTCCTCAGGTCTCCTTTATGCTTATCCTCCTCTGGGAATCCCGCAGGGGTTGCAGCTGCCATGTGCTTCTGCTTGCCACATGCTGCTGACAAACTAAGCTCTTATCACTTGCAAGGATACTTGTGCGCCTTTGTGTGAGCTCATGGATTTGCAAATCTCTATAGATTTGCTCAACGTTGCTCAACATTGAATCACTGAAACGAAGCAAAATCTTTCTCAATGCAGCATTATTAACACCACACACAAGCCTGGCCTTTATTAACTCATCTTTCAAATCACCAAATCTGCACATTTTAACTTTATTTCTGAAGTCAGTGAAATAAGCTGTGAAAGTTTCACCTGATTTTTGGTCTCTTGTATAAAAATAGGTGCCTCTAATGTAACATTTGTTTGTGGGTTGCAAATTTCTCTAAATTTATGTTTGAAGCACTCAGGGTCCTCTCTTGATTCAGCTAGCACAACACTGTGGCAGTTTTTTTTCCCTCTCCTGCTTATACTACTGGTGCATACACAAATGAGCGCTCTGTTCCAATGGCATCTAACCCAGGTAAGTTCAGCAAAAGGAATGCCCTTTTACGTGTGTCTTTCTCAGAAAAAGCTGCTTGTATGAAAATATATTCCTGCTCAAATACTCTCCAGTTCTCTGCAACATTATGATCAAACACAAGTGGACTGGGTCTGTGAAATGCCTCTGCCATATCAACACACAGTAGTGAAGGTGCTTGAAATTATATACGAATGTATACACACACACATACACCAGAACTTGTAATTATGCCCAGTAGCACAATAGACTCTCTGAAATAACTGCACTTTGCCAAATAAGTCTCAGTAGTGCAAGAACACTTTAAAATCACTGTACTTTCTGAAATCACTCCTTATCAGTGTATGAAATGCTTTGAAATGAGTGTACTTTGCAAATAAACTGTACACAGTACAAGAACCTTTCAAAATGGCTGTACATTGCGAAATAACTGTACAGTGCAAGAAACACTTTGAAATATCGGCACTCTGCAAATGAATGTACACAGCACAAGAAAAATTTCGAAATGGCTACACTTAGTACTTTGCACACAGCAAACTCTCTGAAATAATTGCACCATAATAAAGCACACACACTGCAAACACTTTGCACATTCTGAGATACTTCGAACAACTCTAGTTATGCCTTGAATGGCTTCAGTCAATGCGAAATAGTAGTTTATGCCAAAAACACTGTCTTTTACTAAAAACATGCAGCCACCTTGCTCTTTAAACTTATTCTGCCCTTTTATTGTACTCGTTATGCCCATTTAATCTCTTATGCTCATACTTTTCTTGTGCTTATTTTACTTTAAATATGCTCGTTAATTCTGAGCCCTATAAGTGTTTCTGATAGTTTTAACAAATATCATGGTTTCGAACATTTCATTTAATTAATAATGCATTTTATGCCTTTAATAATGCGTTTTGTGCTACTCGCTTGATTTGTAATGCGTTTTGCGCCTTATGAATGCTCTGTTTTATTTTCTTTGCAAAACAAGTAATTTGCGCAAGTTTTGGTTGCCTGAAGTTCGTTTCTGGCCCTTTTTGATCATTTGGGCACTGTTATCACCCAACCTGTTCAATATACTCTGCACCTTGTGGCTTAAGGTTGCGCACTCAATCCTGGTTCTGACACCATTTCACTCGTCCGGTCAGGACAAAACAAACAGCTGTGGGTTCAGTTCAAGCAGCTTTATTACATGCAAACACATCAGGAATGAAGCTTAGTAACTTAAACTTATAAACAGACCGACTGCTACATTCATACATGTTAACACTCTGGCTATTCTCTCAAAGTGGCACGGCTGTCTGCACATGCTCACTATTTATATGCACGTGCCTACATCTGGAAATGCTTCTTAAAGTTGCATATACATGCTCTTTTTACAGATAGGTTAACACAGATACAGAAGAAACAGTACTTCGCTAATCTCACTATATTTTCATGAATGATCTAAAGAATTACTGTTCCCTTGTTCACTTACTAGAACAAGGCACGATGATGTGAGTGAGTGGTCTTCCTTCTCTGTTAGGTTTCAAAAACAGACTGCCCTGAGACTTCTGTCTCATCCAGTATTAAAATATCATTTCAGTGCTGGATTACAGAATGACATCACATATATCTGGTCATCTGATTTCTGGTTCCCACACTTACCCCCTTTACTAGCAAATGAACCAGAATCTAGCACATATGTGTCAATATACACACACACATGCAACTTTGCTGAGATATGTTATAGCATTTGGAAGCTATAAAACTATTTCATAAACTTGCAGGGAAGCAGTTAGTTCACCCCTAAGGACAATACAGCAGGATTCCTAGTCATGTTATTTATTTATTTATTTGACATTTGTTGGCTGGAAAAGTCTGACTGGCTCATGAACCCATTTTCATTGGAGGCCCAGGGAGAAAAGCTCCACAAAGTAACACAATTCAACAAGATTTACAAGTTAAAAAATCATAAGGATATAGAATACAGTGAAAATTAGAGAAACTTCCACAGGGTACAAAATTTGACAGCATATAGGTACAGTGAGCATTTCATTTGTGTTAGTGTATAGCTTAGCGTAAGAAAAGTAGCACTATTGACTTTAGGCAGTTGCTGTAGAGATTGCCATCCAGGAATAAAAGCAATGTCTTTTGGCATTTCCTGGTTAAGGGTTGCCACAGCAGATCACCGGTCTGCAGACTGATTGGCAGTGGTGTTTTTACAGTGTTGAGTTGCCAGACTGGCGCCCAACCTTCACAGAAGTCACAAACATATACACACACGCACCTACCACAGGGCGGACATGCAGACTCAGCACAGAAGGAGCTCCAGCTGAGAATCAAAGTGGAGAGCCTGTTGCTGTGAGGTGACGACGCTAACTCCTTCACCACTGTGGCTAGATGGCCATCCAGGAATACATTAGTTTCAGTTCCTATGGTAGGCTGATTGTACAGATTATAATGATAATGCAAGTTTGAGTAGTTAGGATGTCTACAGCAATCTTTTAGGTAGACTTGCAGGAGGGCATTTGAGAAGGGGAAAACACAGTGTAAAAGTTATCTGAAGTTCATAAATTAGACTAGGAGGAAGGTGGAAAGTCTAGAGAGTTAGAGTGGAAGGTAGGGTGGAGGTACTTTGGTAAAAGTAGATTTGCAATGTTTTTTGGAACAGGGGCAGATGTTAGTATTTTGGAAGTGTTTTTTAGTGCGAGTTTAAAATTCTTATTATGTGTTGCTGATCTGATGTTTGCTGAAAGGTTATTCCAAAGTTTAGCCACAGTGTAGGAGAATAGATACTGTCTGGCCCTTTTATTTGGTCTGTGTAAGGTTATTAGTTTGTGTTCTGACAGGAGGGGCCTAGTGGGTGTGTAGGTTTGGAAGAGTGAGTTAAGGGCTGGGCAGTTATCGGGCTGATATGACTGTGTGCCATGTTGAGTTGGTGATCTAGAAGGTTTGGAAGTTTGTTCCAGTTGAGGGAACTGAAAACTGTGCAGTGGTGTGCCGTATGGGGTGCATTAACAGTGTTTCTAGCAATTTTATTATAACAGGATTCTAGTTTTTTTTTTAGGGTAGTCTGAATGTTTGTCAGAATGGGTGCTAGTCATTAAAAAATTAATTTTATATCAAAAGCACTGTGCTGTTACTCTGATGCTTACTGTGATGGATTTGAAGTCTTCTTAAGACACTCAGTCTTGCTGGCTGGAATCAAAGTCTGGTTATAGTTGCATTCACAGTCTGTTGCATACAGAAACTTGCAGAATATACACTGATGAGAGAATATACTTTGCAGCACCTTTCTTTAAGAACAGTAACCAATAACTTTTATAATAAACCACACGTACTTCTGTTACAGCTTCAGAAAATGTTCTGCTTTACTTCTCATATAGTACAGATGATGTGAGAGATATAACATTTACCTCAGGACAAAATGTATCCCTACCATACCCCTAACATAACTAGATTTAATACAGACTTTATATATTTTTAGTTAAACATACACCCTCTTGGTTTTTGAAAGATACTGCCTTGATGAAGCAAATGCTGACACATCTGTTCTTTTGCAAATGCTGATAAGTAAACTGTCCTAGGAAATGCCTTGTGGATTAGAAAAGCACATTTTTAAACTTTCTTAGAAAAACATGTCCTGTTGTCAGTTCTTTAAAGAAAGCAAATTACATTCTTGTCATGTCTTTAAGAAGGCAGCTTTCTTGATGTGTGTGTAATACACTCATAAGCAAGTTCCTTAATTTTTTAAGCCACAGTAATTTAATACGGATGCTAATCACATATTACTAAACTCTGTTTCTGCATTTAAGCAAGCTTTATCTTATTCCTTATTTATGTTGCATATTTGCAGCAAAGTTGCATTCAACCTAAATATCTTGTTGAGCATAATCTTACAAGGGGAGTAGGTAAGTAGTAGCCAGAGTGATCTTCATGGTTATGTGCATAAAGGTTTTCTGGCGGTAAAGCATTCCAAGTTTACAGTTTTCTTTATTGTGTTTTGAATATGTATGTCATAGGACAGTTTATCATCAATGGTTACACCTAGTAGTTTGGCTTGGGAAACAACTTCAAGCTGAGTATTGTTTAGTGAAGATTTTAAAGTCCGTTGTGACATTTCTGGGTGTGAAAAGGAGAAATTTAGTTTTATTTGGGTTCAGCAGGAGCTGTGAGTTATTTAGCCAGGTCTCAATGGAAGTGAAGGTAGTTTGGGTTAAATGCTGGAGGTGTTTTATGTTGTTGGAGCCAACGCCATTTTATTCAGTCTTTCTTGCCATGCGGTGCCCGAAACAGAAGCAGTTCACAAGTGCCAGTCGGCCGACTCCTGAAATTTTCATAGTTGAGTTTCAGAAACGAAGTCTACAAAATAAAGCAGTTTCAGAAACAAAGTCTACAAAATAAAGCCAAGTACCCCATTGGGGAAACTTTTTCGTACTCCTTACTGATGTCAGTAATAATTGCATTACTTGTGGGAAGCAAATACCTCATAAGGATTTTAGTTTGTACTGTATTCCTTGCCTAGGCCCAGATCACAACGTGCCTTGCTGTCGGTTTTGTGCTAGATTTAACCAACGCACTATTAAGCGTCTGTATATTTTTGTTTCTAAATATTTTGGTTCAAGATTTAATTATCCTGAAATGTTGTCGGTTAGCAATCAGACTACTGGAGTTCACAAACAACGCAAAGAAAAAGACAGACCATCAAGGTCCAAAACCGACGGCGAAGCTTCTCCTAAGCCAGTTGCCGGTTCGCCAGTACTCAGTGAGCACTTTCGCAGCCCCTGATCCCCGCTACTTTTGAGTCACAGGCCTCTACCGAGACCCATTCAGAGTCTGGTATGCTGCAAGATTCTCAGAGTATTGTACCCGCGGATTTCTCTCCCTTGGATGGGTCCAGAGCCGCTGAGCAGGCACCGGCTATTGAGGGTGTTTTCGGGCCTCAACATTTTTTTATATTAAACTGATGCCAGCAACAAAAACAAGGTCAAAAACATCTTCTTTGTCTAAAAAAACGACACATGAGCCACGTGCTCAGGCCCCTATGCCTAAAAAACAGATTATTAAAATGACTGAGGATTTAATTACCTTGATCAGGGGTTCCCAACCCCCTTGCTCAAAATTGGCAGTTAATTACCCAGGACAAGTGGATATTAAACATAGTATCCCAGGGGTACAGATTACATTTCCATACTGTGCCAATTCCAAACGGATGGCCGGATCTGCCACAAAACCAGTGGGCAGAGGCCCAGAAACAAGTCATATGTCTCATGGATATGGGGGCTATTCAACCGGTACCAGAAAAGGAAA
This sequence comes from Protopterus annectens, assembly GCF_019279795.1. Classification (NCBI taxonomy): domain Eukaryota; kingdom Metazoa; phylum Chordata; order Ceratodontiformes; family Protopteridae; genus Protopterus; species Protopterus annectens. Next base: position 409,018,072 of record NC_056727.1, read on the forward strand.
AAGGACAAGGTTTTTATTCAAGACTTTTCTTGGTACCCAGAAAAGACAATTGACTTCCAATACTGGACTTATCGATTTTGAACACGTTCCTGGACATTCCAAAATTCAAAATGCTGACTTTACAACAGCTACTGCTTATGCTAGGCAGGAATGCTTGGTTAGTAACTCTAGACTTAAAAGAGGCATACCTGCATATCCCAATAAGGGAATCATGCAGAAGACACCTCTGCTTCAAAGCAGGGTTTTTGCATTACAATTCTCTGCACTGCCCTTTGGCTTATCTACTGCACCCAGGGTCTTTACAAAGTGCATGGCACCAGTATTTGCATTTTGCAGACAAAGAAGCATTTAAATTTATCCTTATCTGGACGACTGTCTCATTCAAGCAGTGGACAAGGACGCTCTTCTTCAACATCTGGCATTTGTAAAAAGGCTTCTAGCATGCCTAGGGTACACCATAAACGAAAATAAATCACAACTGGTACCCTCTCAAATAATTACATCCTTGGGTGCAAGCTTGAATACAGCTGCCCAGATGGCTTACCTCATGCCAGACAAACAAAGGCAACTGACAACATGCTTCAAACAAATGGCAACAAAAACCCAGTTATCTACAAGAGAAATTCTGCAGGCTTTGGGGTTCATGGCATCCTGCATTCTTCTAATTCCATATGCGAGACTGCATATGAGAAAACTTCAATGGTACCTAAAAAGTTTATGTAGTCAACATTGTCACAGTCTGGAAACAATTATTCCTCTCATTCCTTGTCTACAACAGGAGTTTCTTTGGTGGGCAGAGTCATGTCACCAAAACAAGGGACTGACATCAACTCTACCCCCTGCCACCCAAACCCTAACTACAGACGCATCAGATTATGCTTGGGGGGCCCACCTGGCAGGGAGATGCATTCAGGGCAAATGGAGCCCAAACCAAATGCATCTGCATATCAACCAGAAAGAGATGCTAGCTGTTCAGAATGCTCTGACAGCCTTCAAGGACTTACTTCATCCAGGACAACTACTGATAAAGACGGACAACACCACAGTTATGTGGTACATAAACAAGCAGGGGGGTACACATTCCTACCTCCTTTGCAGAGTAGCCATGGCCTTGTGGAACACAGCCTTGACTTACCAAATACATCTTCAAGCTCAATTCCTGCCAGGAAAGCAAAATACTCCTGCAGACGACCTAAGCAGAAATCTTATGGACCTGCACAAATGGAAACTGGATCAACAAATCTTCATGTTAACACAGAAATGGGGGAGCCCAGACATAGATCTATTTGCCTCTCCCCAAAATTATCAGTTGGATAAATTCTGCACAAGAACTCATCACAAAAAAGCATGGAAAGTGGATGCCTTATCCTTACTAAAAGTCAGACAGGAAAAACCAAAAATGATCCTAGTTGCTCCGGACTGGCCTCGCCAGCACTGGTACACACTTCTAAGGAATATGTCTCAGCTTCCTTCATGGTACTTGCCTTAAATTATCTCATCTAATGTCTCAGCAGAACTATCAAATTCTGCACACTCCGCTCCAAACTCTGAATCTTGCAGCATGGCTGATCAACTAATTATTCAAACAACACCTCTCAGTAAATCTGTGATGGATGTCACTTTGGAAGCCAGAAGGCCTAGTACTAGAAAATCTTATGCTGATAAATGGAAGAGATTCTGTGCTTGGAACCAAGCATAAGGAACAGAGACAGCAAAGCCCAATATTCCTCAGATTTTACAATATTTGACTGAGATGCTTGACAAGAGCCTATCTTTTTCTTCAATAAAAATCCATGCCTCTGCCATCTCGGCTCATTACAACATAGAGCCTCCCCTCTTTTCTCATCCTCTGCTTAAACAGTATCTTAGAGGGGCCAGAAATTTAAGGCCTCCCAGAAGATCACCAACTCCTGCATGGGACCTCAATTTTGTGCTGGAAAAAACTCACCCTGCATCCTTTTGAACCAGCAGCTACTGCGGATATAAAATGTCTATCTTGGAAAACAGCTTTTCTCTTGGCAGTCACTTCAGCAAGAAGGGTTTCAGAACTACAGGCTCTCATGGCAGTGGAGCCTTTTATTATATTTTACCTGGATAGGGTGTCCCTCAGGACCAATCCTTCTTTTATGCCTAAGGTGGTATCCAGTGTGGCTCTTAACCAGACCATTCACCTGCTAACATTTTACCCAAATCCGCAGAACAAGGGGGAGCGGATTCTGCATTCTTTGGATGTACACAGCCAACTAAGATTCTACTTAAACAGGACCAAGTCTCTAAGAAAGTCCGAGCAACTACTGGTAGCATTTGCTGCAGGGTCAGAGGGGAAGGCTATATCAAAGCAGACTATTTCTAAGTGGATAAGCCACTGCATTCGTTTCTGCTACTTGCACCATGGCAAACCTGTGCCCAAGGGGATCAGATCACATCCCACCAGGGCCTCTACTTCAGCAGCTTTTCTCAGAGGAGTTCCAACCAAAGACATTCTAGAAGCTGCTACTTGGAGCTCTGTTCACACCTTCACAAAGCATTATCATTTGTCTCTCCAAATCCAGGGCAGGCTTTGCCACTGCAGTTCTGCAGGGCCTTATAGCTGCTCCTAATGCGGTTTAGTTCCATCCTCCCATCCATAGCTTTGGGATTCTACCCAAATGTAATGACTGCAACAGTGAAACATGAAGAACATAGTACAGTTGTGTACACTTACCATAAATGTAGATGTTCGAGTGTATTCACTGTTGCAGTTCAGGTTACCCACCCACAATCCCCCCTTACTATACCTTTTCTTTTCTTCACTGTACACAAACGCCTTTGTGGTGTATTTGCTTTTAAATGAAGGTAAAGTTTATGTTTCTAAGAGTGCATTTATATATATTTACTGTTTATGTATATTTTTGCTCCCCATTTGGGGGGCACCTGACATCTGGGGCAAGAAAAACTGAATAAAATGGCGTTGGCTGCATGTTTTATACCCCTGATGACCTGACGTCATGGAAGAGGAGACAACAACCAGTGCAGGACCCAAGACTTTGTTATTCAGGCCGATTGAGAGCAACCTGCCAGCAGATTACCCAAATGTAATCACTGCAACAGTGAAACACGAAGAACATCATATGTGGTTTTACTCAGCTTATTACTTCTCCAATTCAAATCCCAAAAAATAAAGACCATGGCACTACACTTGACTGGATTGTAGTTTCAGATCCCCACAAATACACCAACTCAGGAACCCTCCCAAATAACCTAAGTGACCACTTACCTGCCTTTACTAACAGAAGCACAACTCATGCCACCAAAAAACATATTTATAAAACTGCCTGTAACTTGTGAAACTTCAGTCAGCACCAATTTAACTCAATACTAAAAGCTTAACTGGTCCATACTACAATTCCTGCCATTAGAAGATGCAGTCAGCCACTTCAACAAAATATTCCTAGATACCCTGAACAACATAGCCCCCCTCTCTACCAAATGATTAAACCTAATCATGCTGCATGGCTAACAAAAAACACCAAAAACCTACTAGTTACAAGAGATGAAACCTGGCTACAGTTTTCTATTTAACATCTTTGTTAACAACCTTCACTCTGCATCTCACCAAAGCTCGCTTATACAATATGCTGATGATTCTACCATCATCACCTCCTCCAACAACATAAAACACCTACAGCATTTAACCCAAACTACCTTCACTTCCATTGATACCTGGCTAAATAACTCACAGCTCCTGCTGAACCCAAATAAAACTAAATTTCTCCTTTTCACACCCAGAAATGTCACAACGGACTTTAAAATCTTCACTAAACAATACTCAGCTCGAAGTTGTTTCCCAAGCCAAACTACTAGGTGTAACCATTGATGATAAACTGTCCTTTGACATACATATTCACAGTGAAACACGAAGAACATCATATGTGGTTTTACTCAGCTTATTACTTCTCCAATTCAAATCCCAAAAAATAAAGCTCATGGCACTACACTTGACTGGATTGTAGTTTCAGATCCCCACAAATACTAGAGTTGTTTAGAGTGGATGCTATATTAGAATAGGTGTCAGTTTTTGTTTCTAGTGAAGTATTGGATGTGGTGTTCTGTTATGAGGAGGTTTTGGGGCTTTATTGATGTGATATGTATGAGGGCTAGCCACTCTGTAAAATATGGCTCTAGGTGATTCAGTCATGTTGACTAATGTCGCCAAAAATGGGCATGGGTAGGTACTGGTAATAAGTGGGTTGAGGAACCGACCTACTCTGACCCACACCAGGGACCCTTGCTAACAGTGGGAAGGGTATATGTGCCCCTATTGGCCAGTGTGTACCCGCCATAAAGCCCAGCACCCCTGGGTCAATAAGCTACTGGCTGGCCGGTGTCTAGTTGCCCAGCCTGGGTTACCTGGGATAGCTGTGTTGAGCGAAAGCTGGACGTAAAACCAACTAACCAACCTGACAAACATGAACTGAGAATTGCTACACTTAATGTAGGTTCACTGACAGGATGCAGCTTAGAAGTGGATGCCTTGATGATACGGAGGAGGTTGGACATCCTATGTATCCAAGAGATGAGATGGATGGGCAGTGCAGCAAAGCCACTTGGCTTGGGATCCAGGGACTACTACTCAGGTGCAGGGCAGGCTAGAAATCGTGTAGGAATTGTGATGCGAGAGAGGCTTCAGAAGGCAGTAAGGGGTATCATCAGAATTAATGACAGACTCATGGCAGTCAGACTCCAGTGTAATGATAGGGCAGTATTCATAATCTCAGCCTATGTCCCACAGCAGGGTTGTGATTGTGAGGAAAAGAGTGCATTCAGACAGCAGTTGCAGGACCTACTAGATAAAGCAGGACAACATGAATTGGTGTTGATAATGGGTAAGTAAAACAATTTCCTGCTGCTGTTCCTGTTGAACAACCCTTTGGATCATTTGGTTGTGCAAGATCAGATGAGGTCACAGCAGATATGATAAAGATGCTGGGTGAGATAGGGGAGAAATGACTCCTGAGGGTACTAATAGCAGTGTGGAAAGAAACCGTATCCATGATGACTGGAGAATAAGCATACCTGTGCCAGTGTGCAAGAACAAAGGGGACATCCACAACTGTGGGCTGTACAGAGGTATCAAACTCCTATCCCATTGCATGAAAGTTCTGGAGTGGCTGATTGATAAATGGATACACAGAGTAGTAGAATGTAAGATGGGAGATGAGCAGTTTTGATTCAGATCAGGATGCAGCACAATTGACCTGATGTTTGCATTGAGACAGATACTTGAGAAGAAGCTATAGATAAGGAGAGTCCAACTAGGTATTCCTAGACTTGGAGAAAGCATATGACAAGGTCCCAGGAAAGCTGTTCTGGGCAGTACTTTGGTGGTCTGAAGTCCCAGAAACCTTGGTAGAATTAGTGCAGGCTATGTACAAGGACCCAGTGACTCAAGTACAAACAGTGTTCGGCCTCAGAGAGGGGGGTTCCCAGTGGGATTGGGTGTACATCAGGGTTCAGCTCTTAGCCCACTGCTGTTCATACTGGTGATGGACTACATTAGCAAACAGGTTGGAGGGGACTGATCAACAAAGCTGCTGTATGCAGACGATGTGGCAGTACAGGCAGACTCTGAGCTAGAACTTCAGCAAAGGATAGGAGAATGGAATGCAAATCTGAAGCACATGGGATGAAACTAATTGCAGATAAGGCGGTGGGAATGGTAGCAAATTGGGGAAATCAGAAGAAGCTGAGAATAGAGATAAAAGGGAAGATAGTGGAACAGGTAAACAACTTCAAGTATCTGGGAGGGGTAGTTGAGGAGAAGGGTAGTCCGAATGAAGAGGTCAGAGCTAGAATCAGAGGGGCAGCAGCCAAATGGCATAGAGTATTAGGTGTAGTCTATGACAGAAGAATGCCAAATAAGCTGAAAGATAAGGTCTACAAGACAGTGGTGTGACCAGTACTACTGTATGGTACAGAAACCTGGGCAATAAAGGCAGAACAGTTGAAGAAGCTAGAGGTGATGGAAATGAAGTGCCTGAGAAAGGTGGTAGGATAAACACTGTGGGACTGACGAAGAAATGTGGACATAAGAGCAGAAGCCAAAGTAACTCCAATTGCAAAAAAGATCAAAGAGAACAGATTAGTGGTTTGGGCACATGTGTAGAAAAACAGAAGACAAGAGGTAAGAGGAGGTGAGGGCATCCAGCAAAGAGGTAGATGGATTGTGTGAAAGAAGAGCTGCGACAGTCGGGCATGAGTGTTGAAGAAGCCAGGAGTGTGGCACTGAATCGAGAGAGTTGGCGACACTTAACACGATACCCCGACCCCATGTAGAAAATTGGGAAAAAGGGGGGCTGGTGATGATGATAGGTATGAGAAGTTTCCTTTTTTATAGTTGATCATGTGCACCCAGGTGTTTTATGTGGTGATCTCAAAACTTTATTAGAGTGTAAAGAAAGCAGATGGCAGATTTATTTAGGTGCAGATCAATTTCCTGGCCTGAATAAGACAATACATATAAAATGCTTTCTGCAAATGCAGAGGTTATTAAAGAGCCATAACCTAGTTTATTGTTACACACACACAATACTATATATAATAAAAAAAAAAGTGTTAACTTTTTTCTTTTTGATGAACAATTTTATTTATTAAGGTTTTCATGGTGTTTCTTTAAGAAATAAACATTTAAGATCTTCGTTTGTAGTACCCCACATCATGAGATGGAGCATTATGGGTAGACAGAGGAGGTCAAGAGTTGTGTCTGAAGTATAAGGCCGAGACAGATCTGAGGATCTGATCCATAACCCATAAATGCACAGATGCCTAGTTATGGTGAGCTGACTAAAAATTCAGGTTTAGACACCAAGCCCTTCAGTGCTTTCCTGACGTTGAATAGAACAATCCTCTACTGACTTTCAAGGATCATTTGTTGACTTGCGCTGATATTCTTTGTGTTTCACTGTTGCAGTCATCACATTTGGGTTATCTGCTTGCAGTAGCCCTCAGTCGGCCTGATTATCAAAGTCCTGGGTCCTGCATCGGTTGCGGTCTCATCTTCTGTGACGTCAGGTAGTCAGGGGTATAAAGCTTGCAGCTGACGCCATTACATCAGTCTTTCTTGCCGTGCGGTGCCCGAAGCAGAAGCAGTCCGCTAGTGCCGGTCGGCCAACTCCTGAAATTTTTGTTTTCGAGTTTCAGAACCGAAGTCTTCAACTAAAGCTAAGTACCCCATTGGGGAAACTTTTTCTTTCTCTAAACCGATGTCAGTAAAAGTCAATAATTGCATTTCTTGTGGAAAGCAAATACCTCATAAAGATTTTCATTCATACTGTATTCTTTGCCTAGGCCCTGACCACGACGTACCTCTCTGTTAGTTTTGTGCCTTATTTAAGCAACAAACTATTCGTCGTTGGTAAATTTACACTTCTAAACATTTTGGTACTTGGTTCAATTATCCAGATAAGTCTTCGGTAAGCCATCTGACTACCGACATTCCGAAAAAACGCAAAGATAAAGACAGAGACAGGCCGCCTAGGTCCAAAGCAGCTGATGACACTTCTCCTAAGCCAGTCGCCAATTCACCGGCACTCAGTGACAGCCCCTGATACCTGCTACTTCAGATTCGCAGGCCTCTACTGAGACCCATTCGGAGTCCGGTATGCCGCAAGATGCTTCAACTGTGGAACCTGCGGATGTCTCTACCTTGTATGGGTCTGGAGCCGCTGTGCAGGCACCGGCTTCTGAGGGTGTATTCAGGCCTACTGACTTGCATATTAAACTGACGCCATCTTCTTTTTCAAGACCTAAAATGCGAACCATGCCTAGAAAACCGCCTCCCAGACCACATGGTCAGGCCTCTATGCCTAAAAAACAAATAAGAATGGCTAAAGACCTTATTACTTTAATCAGGGAAGCCAGCCTTCCCCCTCTAAGAGACCTAGGACTGAATTTGCTTATGATACTTCTGACCAGGATTCTGAAATTTCTGATGTTCATGTTTCACTGTTGCAGTCATTACATTTGGGTAATCTGCTGGCAGGTTGCCCTCAGTCAGCCTAAATATCAAAGTCTTGGGTCCTCTGTCAGTTGCTGTCTCCTCTTCCATGACGTCAGGTCGTCAGGGGTATAAAACAGGCTGCCGACGCCATTTTCTTTAGTCTTTCATGCCGCGCGGTGCCCGAAGCAGAAGCAGTTCGCAAGTGCCGGTCGGCCGACTCCTGAAATTTTTGAATTCAAGTTTCAGAACTGAAGTCTTCAATTAAAGCTAAGTACCCTGTTGGGGAAACTTTTTCTTGCTCCATACCGATGTCAGTAAAAGTTAATAATTGCTTTACTTGTGGGAAGCAAATACCTCATAAGGATTTTAATTTGTACTGTATTCCTTGCCTAGGCCCAGATCATAACGTGCCTTGCTGTCGGTTTTGTGCTAGATTTAACCAAACGCACTATTAAGCGTTGGTATATCTTTGCTTCAAAATATTTTGTAAACAGATTTAACTACCCTGAAATGTCGTCGGATAGCAATCCGACTACCGGAGTTCACAAAAAACGCAAAGAAAAGGACAGAGACAGACCGTCAAGGTCCAAAACTGACGATGAAGCTTCTCCTAAGCCAGTCGCCAGTTCGCCGGTACTCAGTGAGGCACTTTTGCAGCCCCTGATACCCGCTACTTACGAGTCGCAGACCTCTGCCGAGACCCATGTGGAGTCCGGCATGCCGCAAGATTCTCAAAGTATTGTACCCGCGGATGTCTCTCCCTCGGATGGGTCTGGGGCCACTGAGCAGGCACCGGCTTCTGAGGGTATCTTCAGGCCTCAGCATTTCTATATAAAACCGACGCCAGCTTCAAAAACAAAGACAAAAGCAACTTTTAAGGCTAAAAAACTGACGCATGAGCCACGTGCTCAGGCCTGTATGCCCAAAAAGCAGATGATTAAAATGGCTGAAGACTTAATTACCTAGATCAGGAGTTCCCAACCCCCCCCCCCATAAGAGGCCTAGGCAAGACACTGATTATGAATCTTCAGATCAGGTTTCTATGTCTTCTGTTTCCTCTTCCGATCAGGAATTTTCTATACCACCCTATGAGGATTCAGATGCAGAGGAATCCATCCCATCTGCATCTTCTCCTGAAGATTATTCCTTTGCCAAAACCTTGCATACTTTGAGGGAGCATTTTCATTGGGAGAGTCAAGATTTCTCAGAATCAAAAAAGTCTTGGGGATTTCCTCCTTCTTCCTCAGCATATGCCTTTGGCCATACCTCCTGTATTAGACATCGTTGATGATGTGTTTTCGGAATCAAGCATGACTCCAGATTCCCTACCTCCGGCTTCTAGCAAGCCAGACAGATATTACAGGGTTCCTGACTCGCACAAAGTTTTATTCAAAAACCCTGCTGCTGACCATGGAACTATCTCACAGGGTCCCAAAGATGTAAAGGCCTCAACAGCTAAGAATCCTACCCCCTCTGATTGAGATTCCAGAGCACTGGCTAGATGGGGAAAGAAGGTTTATACGTCTGCAACCTTGGCAATTAGGGCCTTAAACTGCCAGTTTCATATGCTTAAATATCAACAGCATGCTATGAGATTATTGAAACAGAAGATGATGTTGATTTCTGAATGTGTGGAAAATAAAGAATTACAGGAATTATTGCATGCAGCAGAACAGGTTGGAAAGCACACTTTGCAATGTGGTTTTGATTCCTTGGAGGCCTTCTGCAGGGCCGCAGTTACTGGATCTGTGATTAGAAGGCATGCCTGGCTCAAGGAGCAAAATTTGCCTCATCATGTTAAAGCTAAATTGTTGGATGCACCTTTACAACATGATGCTCTGTTTGGTAATAAGGCAGAAGAGGTTTTAAAGAAAATGTAAGAGAAAGCTAAGTCTATGCAAACTAAAAGACTTCTTACAAGTGCAGCCACCAAGATTCAGTAGACACTGGCCTGCAAAAAATTGGTCCTTTCCTGTGTCTGTCAGAGCTTCACGGGGCAAATCCAGGCATTCAAAGGGCTCTAGATAACAATCACAGGATTCTTACACGTCAAAGCAATGGGGTGCCTCTATCTCCAAATCTGGAGGAAATAAAGCATAACCCTACAGTAAACAGTCTCAATGACTTCCCTCCGCCATCACCAAGCACTTATCTTTTGGCAGCCCCCTTAGGGGGAAAACTAGGACTTCATGCTCAAAATTGGCAGTTAATAACCCAGGACAAGTGGGTATTAAACATAGTATCCCAAGGATACAGATTTCATTTCCATACCTTGCCAATTCCAAACGGTTGGCCAGATCTGCCACAAAATCAATGGGCAGAGGCACAGAAACAAGCTACGTCCCGCATGGATATGGGGGCTATTCAGCCAGTACCAGAACAGGAAAAAGGACAAGGGTTTTACTCAAGACTGTTCTTAGTACCCAGAAAAGACGATGTATGGCGCCCAATACTGGATTTATTGATTCTGAACACATTCTTGGACATTCCAAAATTCAAAATGCTATCATTGCAGCAGCTTCTGCCCATGCTGAGCAAGAACACTTGGCTAGTGACTCTAGACTTAAGAGGCATACCTGCATATCCCAATAAGGGAATTGTGCAGAAGATACCTCCGCTTCAAGGCTGGTTTTATGCATTACCAATTCTCTGCACTGCCCTTTGGCTTATCTACTGCGCCCAGGGTCTTTACAAAGTGCCTGGCACCAGTAATTGCATTTTGCAGACAAAGTATACAAATCTTTCCTTACTTGGATGACTGTCTCATTCAAGCAGAAAACAAGGACATTCTTCTTCAACATCTGGCATTTGTGAAAAGGCTTCTAACATGCCTAGGGTACACAATAAACAAAAAGAAATCACAACTGGTGCCCTCTCAAAAAATTACATTCCTGCGTGCAAACTTGAATACAACTGCCCTGATGGCTTTACCTTACGCCAAACAAACAAAGGCAACTGACTATTTACTTTAAACAGATGGCAACAAAAGCCCAGTTATCTGCAAGACAAATTTTGCAGGCTTTGGGGTTCATGGCATCCTGCATTCTACTGATTCCATATGCAAGACTGCATATGAGGAAACTACAGTGGTACCTAAAAAGTATATGGAGTCAACATTGTCACAGGCTGGAAACCATGATTCCTCTCATTCCCTGCCTACAACAGGAGTTTCTTTGGTGGGCAGAGACATGTCACCAGAACATTGTATGGTCTTTCACTCTACTCCCTGCCAACCAAACCCTAACTACAGACGCATCAGACTATGCTTGGGGGGCCCACCTGACAGGGAGATGCATTCAAGGCATATGAAGCCCAAAACAAATGCATCTGCATATTAACCAGAAAGAGATGTTAGCTGTTCAGAATGCCCTGACAGCCTTCAAGGACTTGCTTCATCCAGGACAACTACTGATAAAAACGGACAATACCACGGTTATGTGGTACATAAACAAGCAGGGGAGCACACATTCCTACCACCTTTGTAGACTAGTCATGGCATTGTGGGACACAGCTTTGACTTACCAAGTACATCTTCAAGCTCAATTCCTACCAGAAAAACAAAATACTCTGGTAGACGACCTAAGCAGAAATCTTATGGACCCTCACGAGTGGAAACTGGATCCACAAGTCTTCAGCATGATAACAAAGAAATGGGGGAGCCCCGGACATAGATCTATTTGTCTCTCCCCAGAATTATCAACTGGACAAATTCTGCACAAGGACTTATCACAGACAAGCATGGAAAGTGGATGCCCTATCCCTTCAGTTGGAAAAACCTATCCGTCTACGCATTTCCTCCTCTACCTCTTCTTCATAAGGTCCTACTAAAGGTCAGACAGGAAACACCAAAAATGATTTTAATTGCCCCGGACTGGCCTCGCCAACACTGGTACCCAATCCTAAGGAATATGTCTCAACTCCCTCCTTGGTACTTGCCTCAAATACCTCATCTACTGTCTCAGCAGAGCAATCAAATTCTGCACAATCAGCTCCAGACTCTGAACCTGGCAGCATGGCGGATTGTGTAGTTATTCAAATAATACCTCTCAGTAAATCTGTGATGGATGTCATTTTGGAAGCCAGAAGGCCTAGTACTAGAAAATCTTATGCTGATAAATGGAAGAGATTCTGTGCTTGGAACCAAGCACAAGGAACTGACGCAGCAAAGCCAAATATTCCTCAGATCTTTACAGTACTTGACTGAGATGCTTAACAAGGGCCTATCTTTTTCATCAATAAAAATCCATGTCTTTGCCATCTCGGCTCATTACAACACAGAGCCGCCCATCTTTTCTCATCCTCTGCTAAACCAGTATCGTAGAGGGGCCAAAAATTTAAGGCCTTCCAGAAGATCACCAATTCCTGCATGGGACCTCAATTTTGTGTTGGAAAAGCTCACCCTGCCTCCATTTGAACCAGCTGCTACTGCAGATATAAAGTTTTTTATCATGAAAAACAGCTTTCCTTCTGGCAATCACTTCAGCAAGAAGGGTTTCAGAACTACAGGCCCTCATGGCTGTGGAGCCTTTTATTATATTTTATCCAGACAGGGTGTCCCTCAGGACCAATCCTTCCTTTATGCCTAAGGTGGTATCCAGTGTGGCTCTTAACCAAACTATTCACCTGCCAACTTTTTACCCAAATCCGCAGAACAAGGGGGAGTGGATTCATCATTTCTTGGACGTACACAGACAACTAAGATTCTACTTAGGACCAAATCTCAAAGAAAGTCTGAGCAGCTACTGGTGGCATTTGCTGCAGGATCAGAGGGAAAGGCTATTTTAAAGCAGACTATTTCAAAGTGGATAAGCCACTGCATTCGTTTCTACTATTTGCATCATGGTAAACCGGTGCCCAAGGGCATTAGTGTCACATTCCACTAGGGCTGCATCTACCTCAGCAGCTTTTCTCAGAGGGGTGCCAACCAAAGACATTCTAGAAGCTGCTACTTGGGGTTCTGTTCATACTTTTACAAAGCATTATCATTTGCCTCTCTTCTCTAAGTCCAGCACAGGCTTTGCCACTGCAGTTCTGCAGGGCCTTATAGCCGATCCTTATGCTATTTAGTTCCAGCCTCCCATTCATAGCTTTGGGATTCTACCCAAATGTAATGACTGCAACAGTGAAACACGAAGAACATAGTACAGTTGTGTACACTTACCATAAATGTAGATGTTCGAGTGTATTCATTGTTGCAGTCCGGGTTACCCACCCACCATCCCCCTTTATTCTGCAGCTTCTCTTTCCTTCACTATATCCTACAGCCTTTGTGGTGTATTTGCTTTTAGATGAAGGTAAAGTTTATGACAGTTGCATGTATATATAGTTTTATATATATATATATATATATATATATATATATATATATATATATATATATATATATTTTTTTTTTTGCTCCCCATTTGGGGGGCACCTGACATCTGGGGCAAGAAAAACTAAAGAAAATGGCGTTGGCTGCCTATTTTATACCCCTGATGACCTGACATCATGGAAGAGGAGACAGCAACCGATGCAGGACCCAAGACTTTGATATACAGGTCGACTGAGGGCAACCTGCCAGCAGATTACCATCTACATTTATGGTAAGTGTACACAACTGTACTTTTCCTCTGTTGACCAGGATTTACCCTTATCTACCTATGAGGAGGACTCCATTCCCTCTGCTCCCCCCCCCACCACTCTTTTGGTGAAACCTTGCATACTCTTAGGGAGCATTTTTGTTGGGAAAGCCAGGATTTCTCTGATTCTAAAAAGAGGCTTAGAGTTTTCTTACTCCTGCCCCAGCACAGGCCTTTAGCTATCCCTACTGTACTAGACATTGTTGATGATGCCTTTTTGGAATCTAGATTGGCCCCTGATCTTTACCTCCTGCTCCCAGAAAACCTGATGGATATTACAGGGTTCCTGACTCTTACAAGTTCCTTTTTAAAAATCCTACTGCGGCTCCTGAGTCCATGTCACAGGGACCCGAGGGCATTAAGACTACTACTGCCAAAAATCCTACCCCCTCTGATAGAGACTCCAGGGCACTGGATAGATGGGGTAAGAAGGTATACACTTCTGCAACCTTGGCCATTAGGGCCTTAAATTGCCAATTTCATATGTTAAAGTATCAACAGCATATTATTGGATTGCTTAAACAGAAAATGATGTTGATTCCTGACTGTGCTGAAAATGAGGATTTGCAGGATTTAATGCATTCTGCTGAACAGGTTGGAAAACATACTTTGCAATGTCGTTTTGATTCACTAGAGGCATCTTGCAGGGCTGCTGTCACTGGGTCTGTACTTAGAAGGTGTGCTTGGCTTAAGGAGCAATCCTTGCCAGATCATGTTAAAGCTAAATTGCTGGATGCTGCCTTAAATCAGGACCACCTGTTTGGCAAGAAAGCGGAAGAAGTTCGTAAAAAGATGAAGGAAAAAGCTAAATCTATGCAAACTGTTAAAGATTTCCTATAAGTACAGCCTCCAAGATTTAGTAGGCATTGGCCCTCTAAGAATTGGTCCTTTCCTGCCTCTTCCAGGCCTTTTCAGTCCAAACCCAGAACCAGCAGAACACCCAGGCTTCAGTCCCCAGGGTACACACAGGACTAAGCAGTGGGGAGCTCCCACTTCAAAATCAGGGAGTAGTAAGACTCCCCCCTATGGTAAACTGTCTCAAAACTTAAAAACTTCCAAGCACTCAACTGACTGCCCCTTTAGGGAGAAAGATTGCTCTGCAGGCAAAAAACTAAGAACTCATTACCCAGGACAAATGGGTTTTAAATATAGTTTCCCAAGGATACAGATTCCTCTTCCACACGTTACCAACCCCAAACGGTTGGCCTGATCTACCCCCAAATCAGTGGGCCAAGGCTCAAAAGCAAGTACCCTCTCTTTTAAGCATAAAGGCTATTCAAACTGTACCAAAAGAGGAAAAGGGACAAGGTTTCTACTCGAGACTTTTCGTGATACCCAAAAAAGACAACTCATGGCGTCCTACCCTGGACCTTTCTAAAACACCTTTTTGGTGATTCCAAAATTCAAGATGCTAACTCTTCACCAGTTGCTTCCTATGCTAAGCAAAGATGCCTGGTTGGCAACACTGGGTTTAAAGGAAGCCCACCTGCACATCCCAATTAGGGAATCTTGCAGAAGATACCTACACTTCAAAGCAGGCTACATGCACCATCAGTTCTCTGCACTACCCTTTGGCTTATCTACTGCACCCAGGGTATTCACAAAGTGCCTAGCTCCAGTCATTGCATTTTGCAGGCAAAGAAATATTCAAATATACCTATACCTGGATGATTGTCTAATTCAGGCAGAAAGCCAGGACTTACTTTTGAATCATCTGACATTTGTACAAAAGGTGCTAACTTGTCTGGGGTACACCATAAACGAAAAGAAATCACATCTGGTACCCTGCCAGCAAATTATATTCCTGGGAGCAAGCTTGAACACAACTTCCCAGATGTCTTTCCTCACGCCAGAGAAACAAATTAATTTAACAACTTACTTCAAACAAGTGGCCACAAAAACACTGCTATCTGCAAGGCAAATACTGCAAGACTTGGGGTTCATGGCCTCCATATGCAAGACTGCATATGAGGAAACTACAGTGGTATCTAAAAAGTCTGTGGTGTCAACATTCTCAGGATCTGGAAGCAGTGATCCCTATCATACCTTGCCTATGGTTAGAATTCCTTTGGTAGGCAGAGGCCTGCCACCAGAACAAGGGACTACCATTCACTCTACCCCCTGCCACCCAAACCCTAACAACAAACACATCAGACTATGCATGGGGGGCTCACCTGGCAGGGAAGTGCATTCAGGGCAAATGGAACCAAAGTCAAATGCACCTGCATGTCAAAAGAAATGTTAGCTGTACAGAATGCTCTGACAGCCTTCAAGGACCACATTCTTCCGGACAATTAATGGTAAAGATGGACAACACCACTGTTATGTGGTACATAAAAAAGCAGAGTGGTACCCATTCTTACCCCCTCTGCAGACTAGCCATGGCTCTGTGGAACACAGCCTTGAGCTACCAAGTGCATCTACAGGCTCAGTTCCTGACAGGAAAACTAAATACACTGGCAGACGAACTATGCAGAAATCTCATGGACCCACACGAGTGGAAACTGGAACCGAAGACTTTCAACATGTTGATAAACAAATGGGGGAGCTCAGAAATAGACCTGTTTGCCTCCCCCCAGAACTACCAAGTGAACAAATTCTGCACAAGGACTCACCACAAACAAGCTTGGAAAGTGGATGCTCTGTCCTTCAGCTGGAAAAATCTATCAGTTTATGCCTTTCCTCTCCTGCCTCTCCTCTCCAAAGTACTACTAAAGATCAAACAGGACAAACCAAGAATGATACTAATTGCACCAGATTGGCCACGCCAACACTGGTAGCCCCCTCTTGCGCAGTGTGTCACTGCTAGCCCCATGGCACCTGCCTCAGACCCCTACCCTGCTGTCTTAGCAGGAGAGCCATATTCTGCACCCTCAGCTTCAAACCCTGAACCTGGCAGCCTGGCTAATTACCTAATCTCTCCTTTACCATCCCTCAGTAAACAAGTGTTGGATGTCATTTTGGAGGCAAGGAGGCCTAGTACTAGAAAATCTTAAGCTAAAAAATGGAAAATATTCTGTGCCTGGAACCAAACTCAAGGGATGGTCACAGCAGCGCCCAATTTACCTCAGATTCTTTAATACTTAACTGAGATGCTTCACAAGGGCCTTTCCTTTTCCTCCATAAAAATTCACGCCTCAGCCATTTCAGCTCATTACAACACAGAACCACCCCTCTTTTCTCACCCACTGCTTAAGCAGTTCCTCCGAGGGGCCAAAAACTTAAGACCACCCAGGAGAGCCCCATCTCCAGCCTGGGACCTTAACTTTGTATTGGAAAAACTCACTCTTCCTCCTTTTGAGCCAGCTGCAAGTGCAGAGTTAAAATTCCTTTCTTGGAAAACATCTTTCCTTTTAGCAATCACTTAAGCAAGAAGGGTATCTGAATTACAGGCCCTTATGGCAGTGGAGCCTTTCATCATCTTTCATGCAGACAGGGACACTCGGGACCAATCCCTCCTTCATGCCCAAGGTGGTATCCAGTGTGGCTCTTAATCAATCCATTCATTTGCCAATCTTTTTTTCTAATCCACAGAACAAAGGTGAACGGATACTGCACTCCTTAAATGTGCACAGATAACTTAGATTTTACCTGGACAGGGCTAAACCTCAAAGGAAATCTGAACAACTGCTGGTGGCATTTGCTGCAGGGGCAGAGGGGAAGGCTATTTCAAAGCAAACCATTTCTAAATGGATAGGCCATTGCATTCATTCCTGCACCATGGAAAACCTATCCCACAGGGGATTAGACCCCATTCAACCAGGGCTGCATCTACCTCTACAGCCTTTCTCAGAGGTGTCCCTACCAGTGACATCCTAGAAGCTGCTACCTGGAGTTCTGTACATACTTTCACCAAGCATTACCATTTGCCAGTTTTCTCTAAATCCAGAGCTGGCTTTGCCACTGCAGTCTTGCAGGGCCTTATAGCTGGTCCTGATGCTATCTAAGATCCTCCTCCCATCCATAGCTTTGGGAATCTACCCAAATGTGATGACTGCAACAGTGAAACACGAAGAACATAGTACAGTTGTGTACACTTACCATAAATGTAGATGTTCGAGTGTATTCACTGTTGCAGTCCTGGTTACCCTCCCTCCAGCCTCCCCTGACTTCTTTTGGCTATACTTCTACTCTCCTTTGCTATGCTTAAAAGCTTTTTGGTGTATTTGCATAACCTTGTGTATATATACATATATATATATATATATATATATATATATATATATATATATATATATATATATATATAAAATTGCTTCCCATTGGGGGGCACCTGACATCTGGGTCAAGAAAAACTGATGTAATGGCGTCTGCTGCATGCTTTATACCTCTGACTACCTGACGTCATGGAAGATGTGACAGCAACTGACGCAGGACCCAAGACTTTGATAATCAGGATGACTGAGGGCCACTGCAAGCAGATAACCCAAATGTGATGACTGCAACAGTGAATACGCTCGAACATCTACATTTATGGTAAGTGTACACAACTGTACTTTCCTTTGCTGGACAGGTAAGTTATATTTGGGGAAAAACCTTCCTCATTTAAAAAAATAATTTGTTGTATTCTACATTATTATGTGTGTTTTAATGGACCGTCATGAGACTTAACTTTAGTTTTAAATGGTAGTGCACCTTTTTCCTGTCAGTTTGAAAGTTGTTGAAAGCAATTCAAAAATTTTTTTTCTGTGGAGAACTTACTAGTTTATTTTACTTTTTGTGGTTGCAAATTGTTTTATTCTTTTTACTGTGTTTTTATGTGAAAAAGTGACTTCTAAAGACCTTATTGGCTTTTGCTGCTTGTTTTCCCCAAGAAAGAAGCACCAATTGTTTGGCTGGACCATGGAACATCACTGCTGGTCCCAGAGATTGTTGTTCTTCCAGCCGCAAAAAGAAAAAGTTAAGCAAACAGCATTTGTCATTACAGCAAGCTAGCAGTTTGCCTGAGCCACATGTAGTTGTCTGTGCTGTGGCCATAGGTGGTTCCTCAGACCACTTACCTTTTTTCCGAATACATCTGGTGTAGCACCTACAGCTTCTATGGACCAGGAGTTAGCCATATCCTTTGCCTCAGTGGGTAAGAGAGAGAGAGACACTCTTTTTTAGTCCTTGGAGAGGAAATAGGGAAGATTTCCCTGTTTGGTCAGAATGTTGTGCACATCCCTGGAGAAGCTGCTGCCATTAATAACACTGTTGGTCCCATTTATCCTGCCAAACAGAAGCAGAAAACTAAACTTGACATAGATCTATTTCTCAAATTTTCTTAGATAGGAGTTTACTGAGTTTGACTCGTGGTTTAATTCAGGCTATTGATCCTTCTTATAATCTAGTTACTGATAAGAGAGAGAGTGATGTTCCTTTTCCTGAAAAGATTCAAGGGATTTCTCCTCATTTGTCTGTTTTAGACTCTGAGGAAAGCTCAGATGTTTGTCATATTGATCACTGTTGCAGTAGCCTTAGCTATATGGGTTATATCCTGCCAAGTATGTAACAGCCAGCCAGCTTCCAAAGTTTCCGGTCACCTTCCAAGTGCCCAAACTGTCAGGCAGCTGAAATTGAGGTGACTAAAAGACAAGTTTGAGCAAAGCCCTTCAGAGCTTTATTGCCATTGAAGAGCACACTCTTGTGAGGAATTCAAGGATTGGCAGTTGACTTATGCTGTTCCTTTACTGGCTGATAAGTTCCATTTTGGGAAAGAAAAAGTTTCCATTTTTGCATTTGTGTTGCTGTTTTATTACATTCCTCTTCAGGAAAGTAATTTTAAAGCTAGCAGTGTACGTTTAAATGGAACCCTGTTTTTTTCCTGCCAGTTTAAAAGTGGTGTAAAATAACTGAAAATATTTTTTCTGTGGAGAAATTGTTTTACTTTTATGGGACTGACATAGTCTTTTAAAGTGCTTTTTAGTCTGTTTTTATGTCAAAGTGTTAACTTTTGTAGACTGTAGTGTTTACGGGCATTTGCTGCTTGTCTTCCCCTGGAAAGAGGCACCATTTTTAGCCTGACTATGAAGAGACTGCCACTCACATAGCCGGTCCTTATTCTAGCCACAAAAAGGAAAAAAATTAAGCAAACAGCCATTGCCACCACACCAGGGTTGCAGTTTGCCTCAGCCGCAGGTGGGTGACTCTGCTGTGGCCTTTTGTTGTACCTCAGACTATTTTTCTTTTACCCATGATTGCTCTGGTGTAGCACCTACAGCCACTATGGCTAGCCAGGTCCTCTACAGTTGTTGGGGTACCCTCAGTGGGCAGGGGAGAGACACTCTCCTCATTCCTGGGAGGGGGAACAGGAAAGGTTTCTCTGTTGACTCAGAATGCTGTACCAGTCCCTGGTGAAGCTGCTGCTGTCGCCATTAGTAACATGGTTGACTCCATTTTTCTTGTCAAAAAGACTAGACAACCAAGCATGTATCTACTCCTTCTCAAATTTCTTTGGATAAGAGTAGATTACTGGGTCTAGCTCAGGATTTAATTCAGGCTGTTGAGCCTTCTTGGAAAGTAGTTTCTGGTGAAAGAAAGAGGGATACCTAATTTCTTGAAGAGATTCAAGATTCCGAATCTGAACAGGAAGATGCAGGGATGGATACAGTTTTTTTTCCCCTCAGATGTCTGTTTCAGACTCTGAGAAGAGCTCACATTCTCTCCCTGTTGGTATTTCTGTTTCTCTGACTATTGCTAGACTGTGGCAGTGTTTTCAGTGGGAGGACTCAAAGGTTTCTCTGTCCCTCAGATAATACTGTGAGTTGTTGCAGAAAAATGTTCTGGGTCCTATACCCATTCTTCTGTCTGCTTTAGAGGATGACTGTATTACTGCCTGTGACTTCCGTAATACCAGCCAGCTGTCTAAAACGTCATATAAAATGTATAAAGTTTCTTCGTCTTTTAACTTTTTATGCATTATTCTGAAAATTGACCCAGCAGCTATAGCTCTAGTTTATCTCATTGTTACTAAGCACCTAGTCAGTTCCAATCCTACTATTTCTGGTAAGGATGGGAAAATTATTGATCAGTATGGGGAAAAAGTGTATATTACTGCAACTTTGATTTTCAGAATTTTGAATTGCCAGGCTCTTGTGTTACTTTGTTCTGACATATTGTGAACATATGAGGAATACAGTTTCTTCTTGTGAGGGAAAATCTGCTTTAAATAACTTGATGTCTTCTATAGCACAGGTCACTACTCATTGCTTACAGTATATGGATAACTTTCTTGATGCTTTTCCAGGGCTAAGGCCATTGGTACTGTTGTGAGGGGGGTTTACATAGCTGCATCCTCAGAAACTCCCAGATGATGATAATGAAATTTTAAATTCACCCTTGAATAGAGATTCAATGTGTGGCCCCTCTGCTGCAGAGGTAATCAAAAAGTGTGATGAGAGAGGCAAAGTTGATCTAGGGAATCGCCTAGATTTTTCAGCCCTCCTTTTCCAAATTTTACAAGGGATTTTCTCTCTCCTCATACAGTGTTGTCAAAAAGCAGAATAAACCGTCT
Source organism: Protopterus annectens (assembly GCF_019279795.1). Lineage (NCBI taxonomy): Eukaryota > Metazoa > Chordata > Ceratodontiformes > Protopteridae > Protopterus > Protopterus annectens. The sequence continues at coordinate 409,039,163 of NC_056727.1, forward strand.
CAACAAAATACTTGTAAACAGACTTAAGAAGAAATCGCAGGGCAGGTTCCAAAAAGAAGTCTTGAGACTTCCAAAACCAAGAACAGTCCAACAAGTCTGAATGACTGTTCAAGAAACCTTTTGACCCTCTCCCACACTTGCCCCTTTATTCTTCCAGAAAGTGTGGATCTCTGTTTTTATTTTTGGCAACAGATTGTTTCAGACAAATGGGTTTTGAAAATCATTCCTCAAGGTTACAGATGACATTAGGAGGAAAGTCTCCTTTCCAAGATGTCATTCCTCATTCTCCAGCTCACACTCTTTTGTTTCCACTAGTTTTTCATCACTGCTCTCCCAAGGAGTGATAGAACCAGTTCCACCTTCCCAGGTGGAGAAGGGTTTTTATTTAAGGATGTTCCTATTGCCAAAAAAAGAAAATGCTTGAAGACCAGTTCTGGATCCTTTTTCTTAAACCTGTTTGGGATAGGGCCCAAATTCTAAATTATGTCACTTCACACCCTGTTGCCTCTTCTTTCTCTTTCAAGTTTCCTGGTAACACTGGACTTAAAAGATAATTATCATTGGTCCCTATCAGAAAGATGAAAGCTCACAAGAGTGAACATCAAAAGACTAAACTGGGAACATTGAAAACCTGGAAGGTGGGGGAAAAACGCATTTGTGTTTTTGTGTAGTGGCAAGCACCCCACTCTTTGCTAATTATATATACAAACTCTGAGACTGTAATACAGTGGAGAAAGAAGCAAAACCTCAATCCTCACTATACTACGATCTCGCATAATCAAGGTCTTTGCTGCTGGTTCAGTCTTTTGATGATTGCTCTTGTCAACTTGCCTTTCTTATAGGAACCTGCTCAACATCATATCCGGATTCATTCAGACTTCATATGTTTCTTAATATTTTGTGTCTGGATCCCATTATCAGTTCTCTGCCTTACCCTTTGGACTATCCACTGCACCAAGAATGTTCACAATGTGTCTATCTCCAGTTATAGTTCATTGCAGACTACATGGTATCCACGTTTCCATATTTAGATGAATTGCTGATCTTTGCAGAATGTTTTACAAAGTGTCAGGATTCTCTCTGTTGGGTGAGAGGTCTCTTACACAAGTGGGATTCCAAGAGAACATTCAAAAGTCTTTCATGACTCCTCCTTACAGGATTGTATTCCTGAGATGTCAGCTAGATACCTCAGTTCAAAGAACCTTTCTTCCACAGGAAAAATATATATCTATATCTAGATCTATCTCTTAAAGTTTTCACTCAGACTTCAGTCACTGTGAGGGAATACCTCAGGATTTTGGGTCTCATGGCATGTATGATTTGCATAATATGCTAGGCAAGACTCCACATGAGAAAGATAAAATTATTTTTATATCTGAAGTCTCTTTGGACATAGCACCAACACCCTTTATCTTTTCAAATTTCAGTGCTGGAGTTTGTCAGAAAGAAAATCATTTGGTGAAGACAACAGATATCCTTAAATCCAGGTCTCCCTTTCTTTCTCCCTGCTGTAAAGCAGTTGGTCACCACAGATGCTCTAACTTTCCTTGAGGAGCAGTTTCAGGAGGTTTAAAAGTGCAGGGGGTGTGAAACACCAAGTACAGATGCAAGCACATAAATAAGGCGATACTTGCCTGATCAAAGCACTCAACTCTGAACTGTCTTTGGACCATATCAAGTGGTTACAGAGAGAGTACCACAGTCATTTGGTACATCAACAAGCCAGCGGGAGCAGTTCTTATCCTCTTTGAAGACTAACCATGTTAGCTTGGGATATGGCTTCACAGCACAATCTCACTCTGCAGGCATTCTACATTCTATGAGCGCAAAATTGTGTGGCAGACAACCTGAGTAGGACCAAGGCAGACCCTCAGGCATGGAAATCCAATCGGGGTGGGGCATTTTCCAAGATCAATCTTTGGGAAGTTCCTCAAGTTAGACCTCTTTGCCTCCTGTCTGAATCAATCAACTGGTAAGATTCTTTTCCAGGACTCCATGCAAAAAAGTCTGGAAGACAGATGCCTTTTCTTTTCATTGGACAGGAATGATGTCCTTTCTATATCACAGTCGCAGTATTCTTCACTAAAGGGATTCCCTGCTAACAGTAGCCCAGTGTCTGGCCAGTATACCAAACCTTTAGGATTTTATATAGACTTTGTATGTCACATGTATGCTGCCTGCTCAAGGTGTAGGGCATACAATTGACGTACGGACATACATAAGAACTTCTTTGCCTCCAGTCCAAACATCATCTTTGCTCATTGGTCTGAACGCTTCTTCCTCTATGCTGGTTACCAAGCCTATTTCAGATAAGTGTCCTGTAGGGGTGTTCCTCTTACCTTTTCTCACTACTTTGTTTTGTGAGTTTACATGTCATCCAGAAAGGGAAAATGTCAATGTGGGAGGTAGATTCCTTGCGAGTATTGTCACGAGCAGTCTATCTTGTTTGGGTGCTTATCATGAAGAGTTTCATCTACCAAGGGTTTGTCCGTATGACCCTACATAGTCATCTTTCCTCCTTATCTTTTTACCTGAAGAATTAACATCTTAAATTGTTAGCCTAATGTGCTATAGTAGAGTCTTACCGTCCCCAAGGTCAGCCGGCTGCCAAGAAAAAGACCAAAAGAGTAAAGTCTGATTCAGCTGCTGCCCTCCCTTAACATCTCTCTTGATTCTAGTGAAAGCCCACAGGATCACTTGACTGTTCCATCAGATTTCACTGCTGTGACCATATTGGAGGCCAGCATAGATCAGACTTATTGCACAACCACGGAGGCTGCAGATGTCCTTTATGGATGTTGAGGGGGAACCTCGGCTGATTATTTTATTTATTTTTATTCATTTTATTTTTATTTTATATTTGTTTCCTGAGAGTGTCCGACTGGGCCAGGAGCTCGTTTTCAGCAGAGGCCTGAGGAGAAAAGCTCCAGATCCAATTTTTTCTGCAGTCTGAGGAACCAAGAGGGATTCCACAGATTCCTACTATGTTAATTAAATGTAGGCAAGGGTCTGAACCTCCTAGGGTGTTGAAGGTAGACGTCTCTCAAAAGAAAAAAACAAGAGTGTTTCCACTGTGTGAATGGCAGGATTTTACCCAGGGGTTATTTAATGCACTAATGGCCTTGAAGCCTCCCCAAGGAGTTTCTATCCCTGTTCTTCCTTTGTCCTGCCCTACACTCAAGAGAGAGAGAAGGATTCCTCTGAATAGGACTGGGTTTCTGTGGAAGAGTCTTTGGCATATTCCTTTTGTCTTGGATTATGTCTCTGAGGAGGAAGAATATATTAGCCCAAACTCCTCTTTTGAAGAACTCTGTTTTGGGGATACTATTTCTCCTGTGATGGAGTAATTTAAATGGTGTTGTCCTCAGGTTTCTGACATTCTGAAGAGATATTATGAGCTCCTCCAGATGGAGTCCCTAAGCCCTTTGCTGTCTTTCCTGTCTTGGCTGCTCTTTCAGATACCTTTTCAGCAGCTTCTCTGGCCCCAGATTCTCAAATTCCAGCCCCTGAGAAACCTAACAGATTTTACAAAGGTGCCTGATGAGTACAGGTTTCTCTACAAATGCCATTCTCCTAACCCTTCTGTGGTGTCTTGTCTCTTTTGACAAACCCGCTAAGCTTTTTCCTTCTACTAAACTGCTTCCTTCAGACAAGGGTAGTAAGGCCAATGAATGGCTGGGCAAGAAAGTATATACTATTGCCAACTTCACCTTTTGGATTGTTAATTACCAGACCCATATGACCAGGTATGTTTTAGCCCTTCTTTTCAGGATTTCCAGGCTATCTCTGACCTTGGCCCTTTCTTTACTGGGCCCCAGTTCTCAATAGGTTCATAGGCTGGTACTAGGCTATCGGCCTTAAGGCCTATGCAAGCCTAGCCATAACAATTCCCTGGAAATTTCTTCCCACAATATTTACTTCTCTGGGCCCCTGTCTAGCAGGGCGACTGACATGATCCCCGGGGTGAATTTCCTATCTCCCATCCAATCATCGAGGTTCATTTTGAAGAGGGCCAATAAGGCACTCTGCTTGACATGTATGGGCAGTCTATTCCAGAGTATGGGGCGTCTCTGGGTCAGGAACCTATCCCTCCAGCATGTTTTGTTCATTGTGATGATAAGGTTTAGATCCCTGGAGCGTGTGGCTCTGAGGGATTGGGATTTCTTTAAGTGGAGCATGTCCAACAGCTCAGGGTTTGACATGGCCTTGTATGTTGAGCAGAGATCGCCTCTGAGTAGACGATATGTCATAGAGTATAGCTGGAGTTTTTTTTAGACGGTCAGCATATGGCATCTGCTTTAGGCCTGTGATTCTTTTAGTGAGGTATTTCTGTGGCCTTTCCTGCTGTTGCCGATGTCTTGTGAGGTACATACCAAATGGGGCATTATACTCTATAATGGGTCTAATGAGGGATGAGTACAGTGGGACAATGACCTCTTTTTTTTCTGGATGAAAAGCCCTTAGTGATGAGGTGTGCCACATAGAAGGATTTCCTGACTGTTGTGGGGATGTGGTTATCGAAAGTGAGACCATTGTCCACTTGTGTCCCTAAGTCTCTCATCACACTTTCGATGTTTAGTGTCCTGCCACCTATGTGGTAGTTCATGGGTACATGCTTTTTTTCCAAAGGGGATAACTATACATTTCTTGGCATTAAGCTTGAGCCCATGGCTCTGGCACCAGGCATCTGTTTCTGTAAGGCCCTTTTGTAGAATATCCACATCATTTGGGGATTCAATAATGGCTCCCAGTTTGCAGTCATCTGCAAACTTTGTTGGCCAGAGTCCCTTAGTGTTGGCCTGTACTTCAGAGAAGTAGATGCCAAACAAGAGTGGTCCCAGGACTGAACCCTGAGGTACTCCACTTGTCTGGAGCTGGATTTGGAGTCGGCTGCTTTTACAGTCTGGGTTCTGTCAGTAAGCCATTTGGCAACCCATCGAGTGACGTAGGGATTTATGCCCAGCTTAGTAAGTTTATCTATGATTCCAGAGTGGGCAATGGTGTCGAAGACCTTGGCGAGGTCCAGATAGGCTGTGTGGACCGCCTTACCCTCGTCCACAGCTCTGGAGACTGATTCGAAGAAGTCAGTCAGATTCAGGAGACAGTATCGGCCCTTCACAAACCCAAACTGGGTGGGGTGCAGTGTTTGTAGGTTGCCAATGTCTTTGTTTATAAGTTCTATAATAATGCGTCCCATGCCCTTGCAGATCAGGCTTGTCAGACTGATGGGACGGTAGTTCCCGGGATCCAAGGCGGATCCTCCCTTGTAGAGTGGGATAACTGTAGCTGTGCACCACTCAGTGGGCATGAAGCCTGAGGTGAGGCTATGATTAAACATGACACTTAGGTGGGGTGCCAGTTCATTTTGTAGTTCATGTAGTACACAACCTGGGATGTCATCTGGTCCCATGGATGCTGTATTCTTAGCTTTGGAGAGTGCTGTTTTTACCTGTGTGGCTGTGATTATCGGAATTTGGCAATCTTTTGGTATTGAGATGGGTCCTTTAGGGGGTGAGAGGGGGGTGAAGTTGGCACTAAATCAATCTGCCAGGATATTGGCAATATCCTTGGGATCAGTATATTTAATGCCATTCTGTTGTAGGTCAGAGCAGATCTGAGCATTGCCATTTAGATTTCTTGACATAACTGCAGAATGCCTTGTGGTTGTCTTTGGAATCTTTGTCAATTTTATTTTCGTAACTAGCTTTTGAGGATTTTATGAGGGATCTCAGCTTCTTACTGAGGCTGGTGAGGGAGTTTTTTGCATCCTGGGATTTTCCTCTTTTCTGCAACAGTTTCTTCCTTCTGTTGTATAGTTTGTTTATAGCAGGGGACCACCAGATTGGCTTCCTTTTTTTGGAGAAGAGCATCTTGGTTCTATTTGGGATGGCCCGATTTCATGCACGAGTGGATGTGCTCGTATAGTGCCTTATTGTAGGATTCTGCAGTCGAACTTCCAGATCCTGCCTGCGTGGGTGTTGTGAAGTTTGTCACTTCTGACTTCAGTAGCATGAAGTTGGCTTTGGAGAAGTTTTTAAGGAGGTTTCCTTACTGGGGGGTAGGGGTGGGATGTGGATGTCAAGGGTGATTTGCTTATGGTCAGACCTGACCAACGAGGGGGTGACCACTGGTGTGGAGCATCTATTTCCCATGTTGCTAATGTCCAGGTCTAGGATATTGGAGCCCATGGTGGGACAATGGATTAGTTGATCCAGGGAGTTGGAATTTATGAATTCCAAGAACCGTTGGGCAAAGGAGTTGGTACCTGAGTAGTTTTACTAATTAATGGCAGGGTAGTTGAAATCACCCAGTATTAGGGTGTTTGGTTGTATCTTAATATTTTCCAGTATGTTTAGGAAGGTGTAGTGAGAATCTTGGGGTATGGTGGGGGATCTGTAGCAAGCTGCAATTTGGATTGCAGTCTTACCTAGTGCTAGTTGCACCTGGAGAATTTCAGATGCATTGTGTTGGGCAACTAGCCTGGAGGTGTGAATATCCTTGGTGAATATGGACACTCCTCCACCTTTAGTGTTTCGGTCTTGGTTTTGTGGCCAAAAAGTGTGGTAAGAATTGTAGCCTGGTATTGCAGGGGTGCTCTCTGGAGCCTTGAACCAGGTCTCAGTCACTGCACAAATATCTGTGTTCTCCATTTTTAGGAGTGCCTCGAGAGAGTGCATTTTAAGGTTTAGACTTCTAGCATTGAGTAGCATTACCTTCAGATTTTGCATGCTTGTATCTGTTATGGTGGTGGTTTTAACCTTTGAACCTTGCCTAAAAAAGGCACTATAGGGGTGGCAAGAGCTTTAGCCAGTAATCTGAATCCCAGGTGTGACAGATGCAGACCATCTCTGGCAAAGCATCGTGGTTTGTCGATCATGTCTTCCCAGGCAGACAAATACTGGATCCCCTTTGAATGACACCAGAAGCTTAGCCAATTGTTGAAGTCAATCATTTTGCCCTTATACTGTGGTATCATTCTGAGCGAAGGCAGGATGCTACTCAGGGCTAGGGTCATACCTGCCTGGGTCACATGGTCCAAGAGCTCTTCCATGTCTCTTTTCATGTAGTCCAGGGAGGTACGTCTCAAGTCATTCACTCCAGCATGGACAATGACAGAGTCATATTTGTACTTGTGGAGTGACTTGAGTGCATGCGTTATGTGGCAGATCCCGGCACCCGACAGGCAGCTGACTGTAATTTTCTCCTTGTTCAGCCTGGTGAGTGGGACATCAGTGTGCCTGACTATAGAGTCACCTATGACTAAAGTGTTGGGTACATTGTCTTGCCTTAGGCGCTGTTCTATTAAATGTAGTTATGATGCAGCTGATGCCTCTTTTGAAGCTGCAGCTGATGCCTCTTTTGAAGCTGCAGCTGATGCCTCTTTTGAAGCTGCTGTTTTTGGTTTTGTTTTGAGACATTACTCTTGGCTTCGTCTCCTGTCTTTTCTTAATTATATTAAGGCTAAGGTGTTTGGTGATCCTCTTGATAATAAGAACCTCTCTGGTTTTGCAGCTGCTGAGCTTTTTAAGTCTCTGCAGGATAAAGGGAAGGCCTTGCAGGAACTGACGCATATTTTTATTTTTCCTATTCCCAAGTTCCACTGGAATTATCCCTCTAAATATTTTTTTTATTTCAGATAGCCTCACCCTCCTCCCAAAGGTAACAATGGTTCTAAGCAGGTTCCTCCTAAGTCTACTCAGACTTCCATTTCTCAGAAACTTCCTTCTCAAGATAAGCCATGTTCTGTTTGACTGTTTGCTTCCCCCTTTCCTCAGTCAGGTTCCTTTATCTTTTCATCTTTCTCTGTCCCTTTCCAATTGGGTAAGGATTAATCAAGAATCTTGGGTTCTGTCCATCATCTATCAGGGATAATTCATGGTGTGGAAATCCCTTCATCCTTGTTTGGGCATCCCTAAACGTCTTCAGGAACAGCTTCTTTTTTTCCCAGAACTACTTCAGGGCCTTCTGTCTCAAGGCACCATTCAAGCTTTTTACCCCTTCCCAAGAGGGGAAGGGGATTTATTCCAGAATGCTTCTGGTTCCCAAGAAGGAAAACACTTGGAGACCCATTCTGGACCTCTCTTAGCTCAAAATCTTTCTGAAGGGTCCCCTTCGTTTTGGATGTTATCTCTTGAGATCCTGTTTCCTATTCTTCTTCCCCAGGCTTTCCTGGTCTCTCTGGATCTCAAGGAAGCTCATCTTCACATCCTTATTCATCCCCTTTTCAGGAAGTTATCGCGTTTCTCTGTTTCTTCCTTGTATTTTCACTTCTGTGCTTTGTCCTTTGGCCTGTCTACTGCCCCAAGAGTTTTTGCCAAATGCCTCGCTCCTGTGATTGCTTTTTGCAGGATGAGAGGGTTTCAAATCATTCCTTATCTGGACAACCTACTCATTCAGGCTTCCTTCCCTGAAATCTTGCTTCAGCACCTCCACTACACTGTCTCTTTGCAAAGCCCTGGGCTTTGTAATAATCTTCCAGAAATCACTGCTGGTTCTTTCTTAGGATTATGTATTTTTCAGTCGAAGGCTCCAGACTATACCTATGCTAGCTTCCTTGCCTTCTCCCAATGCTCTTTCTCTAATGGTCTTTTTTCACTCCCTTCTTCATTGGATTTTGATTACACCCAGGGAGTTTCTAAGGGCCCTAGATTTAATGGCTTCCACCATTCCTATGATAACCTCTTGCCAGGATTCATATGAGAAAGCTACAGTGGTTCCTAAAGTCAGTATGGCTCCAACACTGTAATCCTCCAGGTTTTCTAGTCCCTCTTCTTCCATACCTCAAACTTGAGCTTCAGTGGTGGATTCCTCATTAGTCTGTCAAATTGCAACTTCCTTTACAGTCCCCAGTTCCCTCTCAGGAATGTTTTTCAGATGCCTCAGACATGTGGTGGGGAGCCTCATTTAGTACCTTAAGGTCCAGGGTCTTTTGGCCCCTCATCAGAGGTCAGACTACATCAATATCAAGGAGATAAGAGCTCTCCTTTTTGTCCTTCAGACCTTTCATTCCCTTTTTCTACCAGGGGTCTCAAAATCTTTACAGACAATAAATGTGGTACATCAGTAAGCATGGGGTGGCATGATCCTACCTTCTTTGCAGACTAGCTATTCAAATTCTGGATCTAGCTGTCCAGTATCAATGACTGTTCAGGCTGTGTACATTCCTTCAGAGCATATTATAGTGGCAGACACTGAGCAGGTTCAAAACACAGGCTCATGAATGGATGCTTCACAGAGATGTGATGTTCATCGTGCATTACAGCTGCAGTAATTACATATGGGTTTTCAGCCGGCAGGCGGTCCCTTGGTCGGCCAAATTCCAAAGTCTTGGTCCGGCGTCGGTTGTTGTCGCGTACTCTTCTGACGTCAGGAAGGCTAGAGTATAAAAGACACAGCCGACGCCATCTTCTTCAGTCTTTTTTGCCGCGCGGTGCCCGAAGCAGAAGCAGTTCGCAAGTGCCGGTCGGCCAGCTCCTGAATTACGAAAAATTTAGAACCGAAGTCTTCATTAAAGCTAAGTACCCCGTTGGGGAATCTTTTCTTGCCTCAGACCGATGTCAGAAAAAGTTAATAATTGTATTTCTTGTGGGAAGCAAATACCGCATAAGGATTTCCATTCCCTTTGCATACCTTGTTTGGGCCCAGACCACGACGTCTCGGGCTGCCGCTTTTGTGCTACCTTCAATAAACGCACTATCAAGCGTCGGGCGGAGTTCGCCCAGCACTATTTTGGTAAAGCGTTTAATTATAAAATGTCGTCGGATACTCCGACTACCGCTATGTCCAGAAAACGCAAAGAAAAGGACCGTCAGTCGAGAGCTGTGGTCTCCACCGACACCACGCCGAAACAAGCTCCACGTGGGCCGGTTCTCAGTGAGACGCCTTTGCAGTCCCTGACTACCGACACTCCCTCGGCGGGGTCGTCTGTACCTGAGACCGCTGGTTCTTCGGTCCTTTGCCAAACTACAACCGAAGCCCCTGCTCATGTCGAACCCACCAATGTGGATAGATCTACATCCACCCATGGTGTATTTAGGCCTTCATCTTCTTTCTCCATCAAGGCCTTTACTAAAGCCAAATCAGCCAAGCAACTTTCTAGGCCTGCCTCACAAGGCCCAAGACCTGGGCCTACGCCTAAGAAGCACATGCTTAAAATGGCTGAAGACCTGATCACTCTTATCAGAGGCTCCCAGGCCCCTCCGGACAAGATACCCAGAGTAGAGGAGGATTCTCCTCCTTCTGACCAAGAATCCATTTTATCAGAACATTCTGATGCTGAACAACACTCTTATTCACCCTTCGAGGATTCGGATGCAGAGCAGTCTATTCCTTCTGTATCCCCCCCTGAGGATTTTTCCTTTGGGGAAACTTTACACTCCTTGAGAGAGCACTTCCATTGGGAAGGCCAAGACTTTTCAGACTCCAAGAAAAGGCTTAGGGAATTCCTCTGGTTACCTCAGCATAGACCTTTGGCTATTCCCCCTGTTTTGGAGGTTTTGGATGATGTACACTCGGAGGCCTGTCTTAATCCTGATTCTCTGCCTCCCGCACCAGTTAAGCCGGATAGGTATTACAGAGTTCCTAATTCTCATCAGTTCCTCTATAAAGGCCATAATGCAGACCCTGAAACTATTTCTCAAGGCCCTAAAGGAATTAAGGCTTCCATGACCAAGAATCCACTACCTGCGGAAAGGGAATCTAGATCTCTAGAAAGGTGGGGTAAGAAGGTTTACACCTCGGCCACCCTTGCCATGAGGGCCTTAAACTGCCAGTTTCATATGATTAAATATCAGCAATTTCTGTTATCACAATTAAAAACCAAAACGTCACAGCCTGAACAACCAGATTTAAAAGAGTTGCAGGATATGATGCATAGTGCTGAACAAGTGGGCAAGCACTCCTTACAATGTGGTTATGATGCCCTAGAGGTCTCCAGCAGATCGGCCGCCACCGGAGCAGTCATTCGCAGACATGCATGGCTAAGGGAACAAAATCTTCCAGACCAGGTGAAAGCAAAAATTCTGGATGCACTGTTACATAAGGATGTTCTTTTTGGTGGTAATGCTGAGGATATTTTACGTAAAATGGAAGAAAAAGCAAAATCTATGCAAACTGTCAAAGCTTTCTTACAGGTTCAGCCACCAAGGTTCAGCAGGAATTGGCCGTCAAAAAACTGGTCCTTTCCAGCCACTGACAAGGCCCAAAGAGGCAGATACAGACGCGGAAGGGGCAGAGGGCAACCCCAAGGGTCCTACAGAGGCAGACAATGGCAATCACCAACACCAAGAGGTGGTGACGACAGTGCTCAGCAGTACAGAAAACAGACTCAATGACTCCCTCATTTCCATGCCAAGCAAAATTCAACTGGCAGCACCTTTGGGAGGAAAACTGGCACTATTTGCAAACAATTGGCATATTGTCACAACAGACAAATGGATTCTGGACATAATAAACAGAGGCTACAAATTTCATTTTCACACTCTTCCAAAAATGAGAGGCATGCCAAACCTACCACAAAATCAAAGGGTAGAGGCACAACTACAAATCGCAAAGCTCCTAAACATGAGGGCTATACAAAAGGTACCTACGCACCAACAAGCACAAGGTTTTTATTCAAGGCTTTTTCTGGTGCCAAGAAAGGCGACTGGAGACCCATTCTGGACTTATCCATTCTCAACACATTTCTTCTCGTACCAAAATTCAAGATGCTCACATTACAGCAACTCCTTCCCATGCTGGGCAAGGGGTTTTGGCTGGTAACATTGGACCTCAAGGAGGCATACCTGCATGTCCCAATCAGACAAAGTTGCAGAAGATACCTCAGATTTCTTGCAGGTTCAAACCACTACCAATTCTCTGCATTGCCCTTTGGCTTATCTACTGCGCCCAGAGTATTCACCAAGTGCCTGGCATCAGTGATTGCATACTGCAGACTTCAAGGGATACAAATTTACCCTTATCTGGACGACTGCCTGATCCAAGCGGACAGCAAACACGTACTTCTGAAACATCTGGCATATGTAACACGTTTACTGCTTTCTCTGGGATACACCATCAACAAGGAGAAATCAAAGCTAACACCCTCTCAGAAAATAACCTTCCTGGGTGCCAACTTGGACACAAACACCCAGATGGCTTACCTTACAACAGAAAAACAAGGGCAACTATCTCATTACTTCAAAATGCTAACAAAAAGTACCAGGCTTACTGCAAGGAAAATCCTGCAGGCTCTGGGATTCATGGCATCTTGCATTCTTCTAATCCCATGTGCAAAGCTGCACATGAGGAAACTTCAATGGTACCTAAAGAATCTATGGTCTCAACACAGTCACAGTTTAGAAGTGGAGATTCCAATAATTCCCTGTCTTCAAAAGGAATTCATATGGTGGGCCCAAGCATGCCAAGTAAACAAAGGCCTCCCATTCTGCAAGCCTCAAGCTACACAAGTCATAACCACAGATGCCTCAGATTACGCCTGGGGGGCGCACATGAAGGACAGGTGCATTCAGGACAGATGGCCCCAAACAGAAAAGCACCTTCACATCAATCAAAAAGAAATGCTGGCAGTAATAAATGCAATTTCAGCGTTCAGAGAATTCCTGCATCCAGGACAACTGCTCATAAGAACAGACAACACCACAGTAATGTGGTACATAAACAAACAAGGAGGAACTCATTCATACCCCTTGTGCAGACTAACCATGACTCTTTGGAATCTAGCTCTGGAAAGACAAATGGAACTTCAGGCTCAGTACCTGCCAGGAATGGAAAACACACTGGCAGACACTCTGAGCAGGCATATGACAGACCCTCATGAATGGAAGCTACATCCACACGTATTCATGGAGATTGTTCAAGTGTGGGGAAGGCCAGACATAGACCTTTTTGCCTCCCACAAAAATCATCAATTAAAAAAGTTTTGCTCAAGGACCTTCCACCCAAAGGCTTGGAAAGTGGACGCCCTTTCATTCACATGGACAACTTGGTCAGTTTATGCATTCCCACCACTACCTCTGCTGCCCAAGGTGCTTTTGAAAGTAAGAACAGACAAGCCGAGGATGATACTGATTGCTCCAGACTGGCCGAGACAACATTGGTATCCACTATTGAGGAGCCTAACACACACTCCTCCGTGGCCCCTGCCTCTAACACCTTTACTGCTGATGCAGAACAATTTCAAAACCCTACACAGTCAGCTGAAAACTCTCAGCCTAGCTGCATGGAAAATTCCTTAACTTCACATCAGACACTACTCTCCAAAGAAGTGCAGGATGTCATTTTGGAGACCAGAAGACCATCTACAAGAAAAGCTTACTCCGCAAAATGGAAGCGGTTTTGCTGTTGGAATGAAGAACGAGGGCAGGATCCTAGAAAATTAAACCTGCCTCAGATCTTACAGTACCTAGCTGAACTTTTGAGCAAGGGACTTTCATTTTCCTCAATCAAGATACATGCCTCAGCAATTTCTGCAGAATTCAATATGGATCCTCCTTTATTCTCACACCCACTCCTGCGACAGTTCCTCAGAGGGGCTAAGAACATAAGGCCTCCAAGGAAACAACCAGTGCCAGCTTGGGACCTTAACTATGTACTGGAAAAATTGACATTGCCTCCCTTTGAACCAGCTGCTTCAGCAGAATTACAATATTTGTCCTGGAAAACAGCTTTTCTCCTGGCCATCACTTCAGCTCGTAGGGTATCTGAGTTACAGGCCCTCATGGCGGTGCAGCCATTCCTCATATTCCATCAGGACAGGGTTTCCCTGCGTACTAACCCTTCTTTTATGCCTAAAGTGGTATCTAGGGTAGCCCTAAACCAGGCCATACACCTTCCTACCTTCTACCCTAATCCTCAAAACAAAGGGGAGGCTGCTTCATTCTTTAGACATCCATAGGCAGCTACGTTACTACTTGGACAGAACCAAACCCTTCAGAAAATCAGATCAACTCCTAGTTTCCTATGCTGTGGGGGGTCAAGGGAAACCTGTAACTAAACAGACCATTTCCAAGTGGATTGGTCACTGCATACGCTTCTGTTATTCCTATCATGGAAAGCTCGTACCTACTGGCATCAGATCACACTCCACTAGGGCCACAGCCACCTCTACAGCCTTCCTCAGAGGAGTGCCTACTAAAGATATCTTGGAGGCAGCCACTTGGAGTTCTGTACATACCTTCACAAAGCACTACCATCTGCCTTTATACTCCAGAACAAGAGCAGGCTTTGCTACTGCAGTTTTGCAGGGCATTCTAGCTCAACCCAGTTCCGTATAGTACCTACCACCCTATACATAGCTTTGGGATTCTACCCATATGTAATTACTGCAGCTGTAATGCACGATGAACATAGTACAGTTTTGTACCTACCATAAATATAGATGTTCGAGGGCTGTTACAGCTGCAGTACAGGTTTCCCACCCTCCTTCCCCACTTGGTAAGACCTTGGGGTTTGAATAACTATTCATACCTGCTGACTGGGTTATCCTGCTATGTTTTATTTGCTTACTTTTGTGTATTACACTAATTTATGTATTGCCTTCCTTTTGGGGGCACCTGACATCTGGGGCAAGAAAGACTGAAGAAGATGGCGTCGGCTGTGTCTTTTATACTCTAGCCTTCCTGACGTCAGAAGAGTATGCGACAACAATCGACGCCGGACCAAGACTTTGGAATTCGGCCGACCGAGGGACCGCCTGCCGGCTGAAAACCCATATGTAATTACTGCAGCTGTAATAGCCCTCGAACATCTACATTTATGGTAGGTACAAAACTGTACTTTTCTGGACGTTGTCCATTGGTGGAGTACTCCTCAGATGTTCATAGTGTTTCACTGTTGCAGTCATGACTGTAGGGTTCTCCCCTGCCGGCAGGCAGCCCTCGGTCGGCCAGAATCCCAAAGTCTGGGTCTGGCGTCGGCTGTTCAACCATGCTCCCTGACGTCAGAGCGCCAGGAGTACAAAGCTGACAGCCGACGCCATCTTCTCCAGTCTTTCTTGCCGTGCGGTGATAGCAGTTTGCAAGTGCCGGTCGGCTGACTCTTGACGAATTTTTTCTGATATACTTCGGTCCGAAGACTTTCTTCTCCACTCAAAGCTAAGTACCCCGTTGGGGAAACTTTTTTCTTGCTCCACTCCGATGTCAGAAAAAGTTAATAATTGTATTTCATGTGGGAAGCAAATACCTCATAAGGATTTTCATTCTTAATGTATTCCTTGCTTAGGCCCTGACCACGACGTAGCTAGTTGTCGGTTTTGTGCTAGATTCAATCAACGTACAATTAAGCGAAGGTACGATTTTGCTTTTCATTACTTCGGTAGGCGCTTTAACTACAAAATGTCGTCGGATACGGTCCCGACTACCGGAGTTCACAAACATCGCAAGGATAAAGACAGGCCTCCGAGGTCCAAATCTGATGATAGCGCACAAGCGGAGCCAGCTTCAGGTTCGGCTGTCGTCAGTGAGGCGCTTTTGCAGCCCCTGTCGTTGGCCATTTCAGAACCGACTGCCGAAACGGACTCTCATGAGGAGCCAACCAGGCCTTTGAATATTTCTGTTGCAGGACCTTCGGACAATGCTCCTTCGGATGGGTCCGGAGCCGCTGTGCAGGTACCGGCTTCCGAAGGGGTTTTCAGGCCTACTCAGCTACTAATAAAGGCAAAGCCAAAGACAAAGGCAAAGACTCCTTCTAAATCAAAGACTTCAACACAGGCCTCTTCTGAACCGGCTCCCAAGTCACAGAAACAGTTACTCAAGATGGAGGATTTACTTACTATGATTAGGGGTTCACATCCCCCTCCAGACAAAAGGCCAAGGCAGGATGTTTATTATGATTCCTCTGATCAGGCTTCTGTTTTCTCAGTTTCTTCTTCTGATCAGGAATATTCTTTCCCTCCTTATGAGGATTCTGATGCCAAAGAATCCATTCCTTCAGCTTCTCCCCCTGAGGATTTCTCTTTTGGGGAAACTTTGCATGAAATGAGGGAACATTTCCACTGGGAAGGACAGGAGTATTCGGAATCCAAGAAAAGACTGAGGGATTTTCTTCTTCTTCCCCAACATAGACCCCTGGCTATTCCTCCTGTTTTGGATATTGTGGATGATGCCTTTTCGGAGGTTAACTTAACCCCTGACTCTCTTCCTCCTGCTCCTGTTAAGCCTGATAGATATTACAGGGTTCCTGATTCCCATCAGTTTTTATACAAGAACCCTTCTGCTGACCCTGAAACCATTTCTCAGGGTCCTAAGGGAGTTAAGGCCGCTTCTGCCAAAAATCCCATTCCTACTGAAAAGGATTCTCGATCCTTAGAAAGATGGGGCAAAAAGGTGTACACTTCTGCTACTTTGTCCATTAGGGCTTTAAACTGTCAGTTTCATATTATTAAATACCAGCAATTTCTCTTGTCTGTCTTAAAACAAAAGCTTACTTCCATTTCTGCCTGTGCAGATGATAAGGAATTACATGACTTATTGCATGCCACTGAACAGGTTGGGAAGCATGGTTTACACTGTGGTTTTGATGCCTTGGAGGCTTCTTGTAGGGCTGCGGCCTCTGGCACAGTCATTAGAAGGCATGCATGGCTAAAGGAACAAAATTTACCTGAACAAGTAAAGGCTAAATTATTGGATGCTCCTGTTCAGCATAATGTTTTGTTTGGATCAAAAGCTGAAGAGGTGATTGAAAAGATGGAGGATAAGGCGAAATCCATGCAAACAGTTAAAGATTTCTTACAAGTACAGCCACCTAGATTTAGCAGGAATTGGCCTTCAAAAAATTGATCCTTTCCCACTTCAGACAGGCCTCAGAGGGGTAGATATAGACGCTCCAGAGGGAGGCCTCAAACACAAGCTGCTTATAGACCAAGACATTGGACTGCTTCCACCCCTAGGGGAGGAGAGGACAGGTCACAATCTCAAAGGAAACAAACTCAATGACTCCCTCTGTTGGGCTGCAGGAACTTCTTGCCTGGAAGCCCCTCTCGGAGGAAAACTCTCTCTTTTCTATCAAAATTGGACTCAAATAACCCAAGACAAATGGGTTTTGGATGTGGTTTTAAGAGGTTACAAATTCCATTTTCATACCTTGCCAAGGCCAAGCGGATGGCCAGACCTTCCAAAACATCAATGGACGGAGGCCTTAAACCAGGTGGAAGCTCTTTTGGCTATGGATGCCATAGAACTGGTTCCTCTTTCAGAGATGGGAAAAGGTTTTTACTCATGGCTCTTTCTAGTCCCAAGGAAGCTAAACTCATGGAGACCCATTCTGGATCTGTCGGTCTTGAACACCTTTCTAGAGATTCCAAAATTCAAGATGCTTACTCTACAGCAGCTACTTCCAATGCTGTCCAAAGATGCATGGATGATAACTTTGGATTTAAAGGAGGCATATTTACACATTCCCATCAGGCAGGATCGCAGAAAATACCTCAGGTTCAAGGCCGGATCGAGGCACTTTCAATTCTCTGCGCTACCCTTTGGATTATCTACTGCGCCCAGGGTCTTCACCAAATGCCTGGCTCCAGTAGTAGCTTACTGCAGACTCAAGGGAATTCAAATTTACCCTTATCTGGACGATTGTCTAATTCAGGCAAACAGCAAGGATGTCTTACTCCAGCATCTAGAATTTGTACAGAGCCTCCTCAAGTTCCTGGGATTCTCTGTAAACATAAAAAAGTCAAATTTGACACCATCACAACAGATAACTTTTCTGGGTGCACTTCTAAACTCCACAACCCAGATGGCATTTCTGACATCCGAAAAACAATTACAGCTGGCTTCAACTTTCAGAACCTTAGCAACTCTAACTCAACTATCTGCAAGGAAATTCCTGCAGGCTTTGGGTTACATGGCCTCCTGCATCCTTCTCGTACCATATGCAAGACTACACATGAGGAAAATACAGTGGTACCTAAAAAGTGTATGGTCTCAGCATTCCCACAGTTTAGACATACTGATCTCCGTCCTTCCTTGCCTTCAAAAGGAATTTCTTTGGTGGTCCAGGGCATGTGTTCTAAACAAAGGGAAACCCTTCCGTCTGCCTCCTGCCAATCAGATTCTAACTACGGACGCCTCGGATTATGCTTGGGGAGCCCATTTTCAGGACAGTTGTTTGCAGGGCCTTTGGACAAAGGATCAGAAGCACCTGCATATCAATTTAAAGGAGATGTTAGCCGTTCAGAAAGCTCTATTGGCCTTCAGGAATCTTTTACAACCAGGACAACTGCTAATACGGACAGACAACACCACAGTTATGTGGTACATAAACAAGCAAGGGGGATCTCATTCCTACCCCCTTTGCAGACTAGCCATGGATCTATGGAACACAGCTCTAGCTTGCAATCTGGATCTTCAAGCTCAGTTTCTACCAGGGAAACAAAACTTCCTGGCAGACAGTCTGAGCAGAAACCTTTCGGATCCACACGAGTGGATGCTGGACACCAAAATATTCAGGATGATAACAGCAGTCTGGGGATGTCCTCACATAGACCTCTTTGCATCCCATCTCAATCATCAACTACAGAATTTTTGCACCAGGAATTTCCACAGAGAAGCTTGGAAAGTGGACGCCCTGTCATTCAGTTGGAGGAACCTCTCGGGATATGCCTTTCCGCCTCTTCTTCCACGGGTTTTATTGAAGATAAAGCAGGACAAACCCAAGATGATAATCTTGCTGGCTCCAAATTGGCCTCGGCAGTTTTGGTATCCAACTCTAAAAAACCTATGCCTGGAGCCCCCTTGGGTTTTACCTCAGTCTCCGAACCTTCTGTCCCAACATCAGGGTCAGGTTCTACAATCTCATGTCAGGACTCTCAGCCTGGCGGCCTGGTTAATCCAGGGCCTTTGATTTCTTCTTTACTATCCAAGCAGGTTATGGATGTCATTTTAGAAGCCAGACGTCCTAGCACTAGAAAATCTTATGCAGGAAAATGGAAAAGATTTTGTTCCTGGATGCAGGCTCAGGATTCTGATCCTCTTCTTCCTAACATTACTTTAATTTTACTTTACTTGACAGATCTCTTACATAAGGGTCTCTCTTTCTCTTCCGTTAAGATACATGCCTCTGCTATTTCTCCTCATTATAATACAGACCCTCCCACCTTTTCCCACCAGCTCATGAGACAGTTTCTCAGAGGAGCTAAGAACTTAAGACCTCCTAGATCTCCTCCCATTCCTGCTTGGGATCTCAACTATGTTTTGGAAAAACTAACCTTGCCTACTTTTGAGCCTGCTGCCTCTTCTGACATCAAGTTTTTATCTTGGAAGACAGCTATCCTGTTAGCCCTAACCTCTGCCAGGAGAGTTTCAGAGTTACAAGCTCTTATGGCTGTGGAACCTAATATTATTTTTCATCAAGACAGGGTATCTTTGAGGACTAATCCTACCTTCATGCCTTAGGTGGTTTCCAAAGTGGCTTTAAATCAAACTATCCACTTGCCAACCTTTTCCCCCACTCCTCAAAATAAAGGGGAAAAGGATCTTACATTCCTTGGATGTACACAGACAACTACGTTTTTACCTGAACAGAACCAAGGACATCAGAAAATCAGAACAATTGTTTGTTTCTTATGCTTCAAGTTCCCAAGGTAAAGCCATTTCAAAACAGACCATTTCTAAATGGATTGCTCATGGAATCAGATTTTGTTATTCTCACCATGGAAAGCAAATCCCAGGGAGTATACGGACTAATTCCACCAGAGCTGCTGCCACTTCTGCGGCCTTCCTCAGGGAGTTCCTACCAAGGACATTTTGGAAGCTGCAACTTGGAGTTCAGTGCATACTTTTTCTAAGCACTACAATCTACCTCTCTACTCTAAGTCTAGGGCAGGCTTTGCCTCTGCAGTCTTGCAGGGCCTTTTAGCCGCCCCTTCCTCTTTATGACCACCTCCCTTTCTTTCAGCTTTGGGATTCTACCCTACAGTCATGACTGCAACAGTGAAACATGATGAACATAGTACAGTTGTGTACACCTACCATAAATGTAGATGTTCGAGTGTCTTCACTGTTGCAGTCTGGGTTTCCCTCCCTCCTGTCCCCCCTTATTTTTACTTTTGTGTATTTCCTTTTTTTTTTCACCATTCTTCTGAGGTGCATTTGCAAAGGTTATGGGATCTTTTTCATTTTGGGACTCCTGGCATCTGGGGCAAGTAAAACTGGAGAAGATGGCGTCGGCTGTCAGCTTTGTACTCCTGGCGCTCTGACGTCAGGGAGCATGGTTGAACAGCCGACGCCGGACCCAGACTTTGGGATTCTGGCCGACCGAGGGCTGCCTGCCGGCAGGGGAGAACCCTACAGTCATGACTGCAACAGTGAAGACACTCGAACATCTACATTTATGGTAGGTGTAAACAACTGTACTGTAGATCTTTTCATCTCCCCTTTGAACAGATAACTTCCTCTTTTTTTTGCTCCGAAGTCCCCAGTCATCTGGCTTGAGAGGTGGGTGCCTATCTTTTTCTTGGAAGGGAATGTTTCTCTACACCTTCCCTCCCTTTCCCCTAATTCTGAGGGTCCTACTCAAGATAGAGCAGGACTCCCCCCGAAACTGTTTTGGTGACACCCTTTTGGCCCAGACAGCATTGGTTCCCTCCTCTTCTGCACCTATCCAAGGGCAAGTCATCACAAGCTACATCACAAGGTGGACCTACTCATACAAGATGAGAATCTTTTATCCATCCTCACTTGTTCACTCTTAAACTGACATTGCAGGTTTTGATCCCTTTTAGGCACCTTTTTTTTCTCAGGACATGCTTAGCGTTCTGCAGGAGGCCAGGAAATACTATATGTCCAAATGAAAGAGACTGTCTGTTTAGTGACTTGCTTGAAACCAGGATCCAGTTCTTTGGAGATTTTTCTGGCTGCGTCTTATTTGTATGACTTGCTCCATGCTGGGTTAGCATATTCTACTGTTAAAGTTCACCTTTCAGGTATTTCTGCTCGTCTGCTATTCACTCCTCCTGTGGCCTCTGGCTTTGAGGTCAAGCAATTTCTTAGGCGTCCTTCATATCAGACCTCCCAGAAAGCATATTTCACCTTCCTGGGACCTTAATTTTGTTCTAGAAAGTTTGATTCAGGCTCCATTTAAGCTTGCAGCTTAATCTTCCTTACAGCATTGTAAATGGAAGACTATTCTTGATTTGACCCTTACTTCAGCTAAGAGGGTGTCTGAACTCCAAGCTTTTATGGCTGTTCCACCTTTTTTAGTGACAGATTCTCTCTTTAATAATAATTCTTTTATACACAAGGTGGTTGATGAAGTGTCTCTTAATCAGTCTGTTAATTTGCCCTCATTTTTTCCTTCTCCACAGTCTGCTAGTGAGAAGGTTCTTCACACCTTGGATTTGCATAGGCAGCTCAGATATTATTAGTATAAGAATAAAGCCATTCGCAAGTCTGCTCAACTTTTTATTTCCTTTCATCCCAGATCTCTAGGTTAAGCCGTTTCTAAATAAACCATTTCTTCATGGATCTCCAAGTCCATTTCTTTTTATTAATCCTTTTATGGGAAAAGCCTTTCTGCCTCTGTAAAGGCTCATTCTACCAGGGCTGTGGCTTCCTCTGGTGCTTTTTTTCAAAGGCTTGAATACCACTTCCATCCTTTAGGTTGCTATTTGGACCTCTGTCCATGCTCTCTTAGAAAAAGAATTTACGGATACCTATATGATATTCAATTTAAGAATACTAAAAATGCTCTATATAAGCATTTGCTGTCTAGTGTGTCTCTTAGCAAGTTCGTTTTTGCAGTCTTGGATATTGTTGAACCCAGCACCAGGGATGGACCATGGGAAATTGTTTAGAATACAGGCAATATTACTAGCAGATTAGGCTGGGTGCCACTTATCACCCTGGAATCAATGACCAGATTTCTTATTTTACCAGTCCTTAAACTGAAGGCTGACAAACTTTTATGGCTGTTTTTTCAATGTCTAATTTTATTGTTATTTTAGGCAGCTCTGTTGACGATAAGGTCTTTTTGGATTCACACTGGTGTTCACAACAGCTGGCTTTGTTTATTTTTAATATCACATTCCCAACAATTTACTGTTTCTAACTTGACCAGTCAGTTTTTACATTTAATTTTTAAACAGCTTTGTCTCTATTTTGATTGCCTTGTGTTTCACTGCAGTTATGCCATGTGCTCTAGTTTCTTTTTTTTTTTTTTTTTTTTTTTAAATAAGGTATCTGTCCCTTTAAGTTTTAATTAGAATTAAGGACATGAGTGTTTTTAAACAGCTTGAGCCAGCTACTTCCTGTTCTGAAGACATCCTTGTTGGAGCTTACCGAATGAAAGTGCTTAACTAATGGGTGTTATGTAGGTTTTATCCATTTATTCTGTTTATCAGTTGTTAAATTAAAGCACTTCACATTTTTTATAACTACTTCTGGCTGCTTTGATTTTTGGCTTTCCTGGTGGTCTGGACCACATGGTGTTTGGATATACTGTTTCTAAACAGACCATTTATTCATGGAGTTCTAAGGCCGTTTCTGTTTAATACTTTCATGGGAAAAGCTTTTCTGCCTCTGTAAAGGCTCATTCTGCCAAGGTTGTGGCTTCCTCTGGTGCTTTTTCAAAGGCTTAGATACCATAGGTTCATAGGTTAGTACTAGGCTAACTGCCCCTGAGGGCTATTTTAAGCCTAGCCAATTACCCCCATGTGAGAATCAAACCCTGCACCTTGTTTATCTGTAAGGTAAACACAACCATTATGCCAACTCACCCCTACTTCCATCCTTGAGGCTGCTACTTGGACCTCTGTCTATACCTTTACCAAACATTACAAATTGGATGTTGTTTTCAGAGCAAGAGCTGGTTTTACCAGAGGTGTCCTGCATGAGTTTCTTCAAGGTTCCATTGGGCCTTCCTCCTTTCAAGTCTCCTCTTGAGCTGTTGTACTCTCTCTTTAGTGAAGAATTCTGCAACAGTGATATGTAAGGACATAGTACAGTTGTCTAAAATCTTACCATAACAGTGTATGTCCTTCTCTTCACTGTTGCAATATTTGCTCCCTCCGTCCTTCCCCTTCTCTTCTCCTTTCCTTTTTCTCTTTATTGATGCATGTGTCCCTCCTACTTCCTAGGACTGTTGTTCCGACTGAGGATATTAATTTCTGAGGTATGTATGTCATTTATGCCTTGCACCTTGAGTGGGGAGCATACGCATAAAGTATGACATCTTTATAAAATCTTAATGCTTTGGTATAATGGCCTGATGTTGGGCTACCCTTGGCAGGAAATTTGTTTAGTAAAGAATACTGGAACAGAGAAGAGAAAGACATTTACTGTTACGGTGAGATTTTACACAACTGTACTTTGCTCTGTACTTTTCCTCTCTTTCCAAAAATATTCAGGGTACTTCTGAAGATTCAGGAGGAGTCCCCCAAGATCATTGTAGTGACTTCTTTCTGGACCAGACAACCATGGTTCTTCCTTCTTTTGGAAATGGCCAGGGGCAATTACCACAAGCTTACTTGCAGACCGGATCTACTCGCACAAGAACAGGGGTGTTTGATACACCCCGACATCAGTCAACTTCAGTGGACTGCTTGGATGATGGAGGCTTAATTCCATTTAGGCACATGTTTACTGAGGACAGGCAGCAGGTACTAATGGAGGTAAGAAATCCTGATACTAGAAAATCATATATTAGCAAATGGATAAGGTTTTCTAGTTGGTGCTATCAGCATAACCCACACCCATCAGGGCTAGTTGTTCTCTAGTTTTACAATATTTGTGCGAGTGAGTGTCCTATGGACTTTCTTTTAATTTTACAACAGAAGCTTTAATTATGATAACTCCACCAGAAAATCAATAAAACATGAACAATATCTTTCCAAGAAATCTGAGGTCAGATTTTCAGCCTACCATACAGTGTATATAAAAAGTTTACATACCCCTGTTAAAATGCCAGGTTTTTGTGATATAAAAAATGAGACCAGAATAAATCATTTTGAAACTTTTCCCACCTTTAATGTGACCTATAACCTGTACAGTTCAATTGAAAAACAAATCTGTTAGGGGAAAAATATAAAAAATAAAAAAATGTAAAATAAGCTGGTTGCATGAGTGCGCACACCCTTAAACTAATACTTTGAAGCACCTTTTGATTTAATTACAGCATTCAGTCTTCTTGGGTACACACCTGCCATCAAATAAAGAGACTCTGACTAACCCCAAATAAAGTTCAGCTGTCCTAGTAGGATTTTCCTGACATTTACAAAAGCCATGGTTCGCAGAGAGTTTACAAAGCGTCAAAGGGATCTCATTGTTGAAAGGTATCAGTCAGGAGGGGTCTGTGTTATAACAGCGAGCAATCAAAAGATTGAATGCTGTTATACTGACCACAAAAGAACGAAAACAAAAAAGAGCGAATAGCCAGAACAGCAAATGTTTTCCCAGAGAAAAAATTTGCTGTTCCAAAAAAAAAAAAAAAAAAAACACACTAAACACTATTTTAAGTGGGGAGCTTCACCACACATTCCCCCCTACTTAAATATACCAACTCTGAGATCGCACTACAGTGCATAAAATGGCAAAGTGATGGAAGCGGACAAGCGACTTCTTTCCCAGGGAAAGAATTTGCTTAAAAGCCACTTCATTTTGCGTTTTTGACATTTACAGTTCGACGAAGATGAATTCAACATAATGCGTCTTCATTCTTCTGACAGGAACCCGTCAGGAGAAGGGTACAAAAAAATTTCCATAGCATTGGATATACCATGGAACACATTGAAGACAGTCATCAAAAAGTGGAGAAAATATGGGACAACAGTGATGTTGCAAAGAACTGGACGTCCCTCTAAAATTGATGAAAAGACCAGATGAAAACTGGTCAGGGAGGCTGCCAAGAGACGTACAGCACCACTGAAGGAGCTGTAGGAATTTCTGGCAAGTACTGGTTGTGTACTACATGTGACAACAATCTCCCGTATTCTCCATATGTCTGAGCTACGGGGTAGGGTTGCAAGACAGAAGCCTTTTCTTACACAGAAAAACATCGAGGCCCAGCTAAAACTTGCGAAAACAGTACATCACGTCTCCCAAAAGCATGTGGGAAAACGTGTTATGGTCTGATGAGACCAAGGTGGAACTTTTTTGGACACAATTCCAAAAAGTATGTTTAGTGCAAAAACAACACTTTGCATCACCAAAAGAACACCATCCCCATGGTGAAGCATGGTGGTGGCAGTATCATGCCTTGGGGGTTGCTTTTCTTCAGCTGGAACTGGGGCTTTAGTAAAGGTGGAGGGAATTATGAACACTTCCAAATACTAGGCACTTTTGGCCCAAAATCTTTAGGCATCTGCTAGAAAGCTGAAGATGAAGAGGAATTTCACCTTTCAACACGATAATGACCCCAGGCATACATCCAAATCAACAAAAGAATGGCTTCCCTAGAAGAAAATTAAAGTTTAGGAATGGCCCAGCCAGACCCCAGACCTAAATCCAATAGAAAATCTGTGGAGCAACTTGAAGAGGGCTGTGCACAAGAGACGCCCTTGCAATCTTACAGATTTGGAGAGCTTTTGCAAGGAAGAATAGGTAAATATTGCCAAGTCAAGATGTGCCATGCGGATAGACTCCTACCCAAGAAGACTGAATGCTGTAATTAAATCAAAAGGTGCTTCAACAAAGTGTTAGTTTAAGGGTGTGCACTCTTATGCGACCAGCTTATTGTACATTTTTTTATTTTTTATATTTTTCCCCTAACAGATTTGTTTTTCAATTGAATTGTACAGGTTTTAGGTCACATTAAAGGTGGGAAAAGTTTTGAAATGATTTATTGTGGTCTCATTTTTTTATATCACAAAAACCTGGCATTTTAACAGGGGTGTGTAAATGTTTTCCATCCACTGTATATAGACTACCACCACTTAAACTACAACACTGAGTTTGTGCAGTTCATATACAAAGTATGATTTCTGAAAAATGAAATGACTGTGAAACATTTACAAAAAAACTCAGCCATACCACACAACCATTTGGAACAAGGTCACTAAAATGACCACGTAGAACATTTCTTTTTTTTTTTTTAAATACCTTTATTGAATTGTCACTTGTGTCATAGGCACACTTACATTTATATAAAAGTAATCAAACTGTATTAACTTAAAATTAACAAACATCATGCTTAACATATAATGCTGTATATCATATAACCTAAGCAACATTACATAAATTATCCAATTCCTGCCCCCCCCCCCTATTTAAACTAGAAACACCTTTATTAAAGCATCACTTACAGCATAAGCAGTCATACATTTATGTAAATGAAAACAAACCACACCGACACAATCCTAGTTGCAAGTATTTTACATCAGAAACCATACTGACACACTCCCAGTTGCAAACATTATACATCACTTATAATCTACTCAATCATTTTCAATAAAACTTTGCATAGCTCATTTAAGTCCTGCCTTCTTTTAAACCTCATTCCTCACCTGTATGTATTGTTCCCACAATTCACATTTTTTCTTGTGTAGTTCTCTGTCATGGTACATTTATTGGCTATTTCAGCATGTTTGCACATGGATCCTCCTTTTTCAATTCAGTCTGATGTCAAAATGTTTTTGAAAGGGGTTTTGCATACGAGGCCTCAAGAAAACCAGTTTGTCCCTCCTTGGGATCTTAATTTTGTTTTAGAGAAGCTAACACTTGCCTCATTTGAACCAGCTAACCTGGCTGAGTTTTACTGATTGTTCTGATCTCTGCTAGAAGGGTATCTGAGTTGCAAGCTGTTATGGTGTGTCAGCCCTATCTCATTTTCCAAAGAGACAGTGTTTCTTAGAGAACTAATCCTTCTTTTATGCCTAAAGTAGTACATGAGCATACTTTAAGCAAAATTATCCACCTCCCCATTTTCTTTCCTGAACCTAAAATTGAGGGAGAAAGGATATTCCATACCTTGGATATCCTCTGGCTGTATCTTGACAGAACTAAATCTTTCAGATCTTTGGATCAGTTATTCATTTCTTGTGAGTGTAAGAAGGAGGAACAACCTTTGTCTGAACAGACCATTTCCAAATGGTTTTCTACAGCTATTACATTTTGCAAAACTTACCATAACAAAACTATTCCAGCCAGGGTGAAAGCCAACTCTACCAGGGCCTTGGCTTTGCCTATGGCTTTTTGGATAGGGTTGCAGTCTATAAGTATTCCAGAAGCTGCTACTTGGTCCTCTGTACATTCTTTTTACAAAGCGCTGTAAGCTTTGATTCCTTCTCTAGGTCCAGATTAGGCTTTGTTAGGACCATTCTCCAGGGGCTTTTGGACTCTTACCACCCAAATGCAGTAAGCTAGGGTGATCTACCCATATAGTTAAGGCTACTGCAGCAGTGATGAATGTAGTACAGCTGTGTAAGTAAATTTAACATAACTGTAGACCTCTTCTAGTTGTTAGAAAGAACATCACAGTCATGATGGTGCATCAGCAAACAAGGGGGGACCAGGTTGTAGTCCCTTTGTGAACTGGTCATGTTAGCTTGGGATATAACTTCACAGAACAGTCTCAATCTGCAGGCATCCTACATTCTGTCAGAGTAAAATTGTGTGGCAGACAGGCTGAGTAAAACAAGGGAATTCCTCAGGTATGCCCATCTGCCTTCTCTCTGAACAATCAACTAGCAAGATTCTGTTCCAGGATTCCATGCAAGAAGGCTTGGTAGTCAGAGTCCTTTCCTTCGACAGAAATATTCCTGTATGGTTTTTCACCCTTTCCACTGATATCCAGGGTACTTCTGAAGATTCAGAAGGAATCCCCAAAGATCACGGTGGTGACTCTCTTCTGGCCTGGGCAGAAATGTTTTTCCCTTTTGGAAATGGCCAGAGGCAATTACCACATGCTTCCTTACAGAATGGATGTACTCAGACAAGACTGAGTGTTAGATACACCCTGGCCCCAATCAGCTTTACCTGACTGCCTGGATGATAAATTCTTAATAGCCTTTAGGCACCTGTTTACTAAGGACGTGCTGCAGGTATTATTGAAAGCTAGAAAGCCTGCTACTAGAAAGTTGTATATTAGCAAACAGAAAATGTTTTCTTGTTGATGCCAGCAATATAACAAACACCCAGTTAGAGCTTATTTGGTTTTACAGTATTTTTGTAAGTTGCTATCATATGGCCTTTCTTACTTCTCCATTAAGTTTCATTTATTGGCCATTTCAGTATCTCTGCCCATGGTTTCTTCTCCTTTGTTGCCATGTCAAAATCGTCTTGAAAGGGATTTTGCATAAGAGGCCTTCAAGAAAACCAGTTTGTCCCTCTTTGGGATCTTATTTTTTTTTTTTAGAGAAGGTAATACTTGCTCCATTTGAACCAGCTCATCTGGCTGACTTGAGGTTTTAACATGAAAAAGCGTTTTACTGATTGCTGTTAACTCTGAAAGAAGAGTATATAAACTGCAAGCTCCTATGGTGAGTGAACCCGTTGTCATTTTCCACAAAGACAGGATTTCTTTTATGTCTAAAGTGTGGTACCCTTGTTTACTGTAAGCCGAGTTAGCCATCTCCTTGTTTTCTTTCCTGAATGTAAAAATGAGGGAGAAAGGATACCCTGGATGTACACAGACAGATATGATCTTTACAAAGCTAAATCTTTCAGATCTTTACACCAGTTGCTTATGTCTTGTGAAAGTAGGAAGAAGGAACAACCTGTGTCAAATTAGACCATTTCCAAATGGTTTTCTAAGAGTATTACCTTTTGTAAAACTCACCATAAAAAAAACTATTGCAGGGAAGGTCAAGGACCACTCTTACCATTGCCTTGGCTTCATTTATGGCTTTTTGGAAAGGGTTGTATTCTAGAAACAGCAACTCAGTCCTCCGTACATATATTTACAAGGCATTACAAGCTTTATATCTTCTCTTGATCTAGATTAAGCTTTGCTAGGACCATTCTCCTGTCTCTCCTCGACCCTTCCCCTTCTACCTCCCAAATGTATTAAGCTAGAGTAATCTGCCATATTGGTAAGGCTACTGCAGCAGCAGCATATCGTCAAGAAACTTCCTAACATACCCCCTCCTAATAAATGCCAATGATAGATAGGAGCATCACTGGATTGGTTTGCATGGCTAGGCTTATAATGCCATTTGTGTTTGCTAGCCTAGGATATAGCTATGAGCATAGTACAGTAGCCTCCCTCTTATCTGGCCATCAGATTTCTGGCATAGCGCTAGCAAAAGACAACAGAGAACAACAATATGTCCACCTCCTCTGGGCTAAATAATAACAGAAATTGAGTTTTTGACTTAATATTTATTAGAAAAATGCATACTAACACAAATCCTGTTAGTCTAGCTGATTTATAACCGATAAATGCCATTTTGTATGCATTTTCTGATTAACCAGAAATTTGTTTGTCCAACCTAAGGTGCAGTCCCAGCTAGACTGGATAAGAGGTACAAGTAAACTTACCATAACAGTTGATGTCTGAATGATCACTGCTGCAGTATCTGCTCCCTCCTTCCATAACCCCCCCCTTGTTTTTTATGTGTTTATGTCAGGGTGTGAATGCTTATATATTTTTTATGTTGTTGTTCCTTGCAGTCCTTTCAGTGTCAACCTCCTTCTCTCTGTTGGCATGAAAGGTCTGAAGGACTTGGCAACCAAATATTTCTTTTTAGTCAGCTTGGTTCAAGCTGACTTTTGGTTTGGGCACATGGAATGTGCCCTGAAGCTTTGGAAGCTGGCCGGCTGTTATATCCTTGGCAGGTACAATCCATATGGATTAGGCTACTGCAGCAGTGATCATTCAAACATCTACTGTTTTGGTAAGTTTATTTAAAGAACTGCACTTTGTTTCTGCATTACTAGTTAGTCTGTTCCTTTATATGTTTGGAATTTTAGAAACACCTTTCCTCATATCTCCCCCACCCCACCATTTTGGCAAGTGCTGAATGCCAAGAGGCATATTTATTTTTATTTGACTTTCCTTTCTATTCAAGTTTTCTGTGTAGGCAACTACATTTTATAAAATGTCAGTTAGTTTTTAGCAAGTTAGAGGTGTGTTTTGGTCTTAGGTTATTTTTTATTTTTTTGCTTTTTGTGACTGTGTAGTTATTTGTTTTTACTGGCTGTCTACTGGCACTGTGTCAGTAGTTTTCCTGTTTTTTTTTTTTTTTTTTTTGATGAATTTCCTTTTCTTTTTCAGCATTAGAATTCATAGAAAACATGATACAGCCCTTCAAAAAGTGTGATTGTGGTGATAATTTTCTACCAAGGTAGACAGTTTGTTTCATCTGCATACTGGAAGAACGGTGGTGGTTTGAGATTTGAGAATCGTTTATCAGTCTTCCCATTAAGAACATGAGAAATACTAATGGACATTGAACAAATGGATGAGTCGATTACTGAATCTAAATCAGAAATTTATGAACACAAAATGTTGTGTTTGATGAAAAGTTGTTTTAGTTAGTACTCTAATATTGCTAAACCATTATTCACAGAAAATAGCATTTCAAATTCAGAAATTTAACCTCATATTGTCACATTACTAGAATAATTATTACTTATAAAAGGCATACTTTGTTAATGAGGAATATAATTAAGAAATGCTGGCATATAACTATGTTCTTTTGAAGGACTTGCTAGTATTTTACTTGATCAGTCACTGTTCTCTTAAGTAATATGATGATGATAAAAGGAAATTATGCTGTAAAGAAATTAATTTCACAATGGATAACAAGGCCAGTCAAAAAAGGTACCATTCATTGTTAAATAAGTATCTCTATAAGGAAAAAGTGTTGTGTATCAATTGAGTAAAAAAAATCCTGTTGATGGTACGTGCAGATTGTGATTTTAGGAATGTTATGTTTTTGTCAATATGTTTACTTTGCTCTGCATTTTGTATTAAGTCTAACAAAGTTGGAAGAAACATATTAGTGAACATATATCAGATATTAGAAGAAAGCTGCATACACATGCTGTTTATAAACATAAAGAATTTGATGAGACTCAAAGAGTTTTGTTTTGTAGTACTGCAAAGTATGTATGAAACTGAGAGGGGATGAATTGGCCACCAGAACTTCATATTGTGAATGTTGTTGTTGTTGTTCCTTTGGCTTTTCCCAGTTAGGGGTCACCACAGCGGAACTCCGGTCTGCTAATCATTGGCAGTAGATTTTCACGGTGCCGAGGTGCCAGCTCGACACCCAACCTTCAACGAAGGCATGCTCATTCATGCATGTCTCTCGAATGCCACTCGACTGCGGAGAGGACATGCAGACTCCACACAGAAGGCGCTCCATCCGAGAATCGAACAGGAGAGCCTCTTGCTGTGAGGCGACAACGCTACATGTACTGGGGCAGACAGACCTCCAAGTCTGTATGGTCATATTAGTATTCAACCTGTTTTAAAGCTAATAACATTGAGACAGTAAAATAATTTTAGTATATACATACACAGAAATATTTCAAGCATGGATATTAATGCCCGTTCAGCCAGCCAATATACCAAAACACTTGTTCCCATAACAAGTGTCCAGGCTGTTCTTAAAAATATCTAAATTAATACTTGCCTTAATGTAACTTGGTGGTCTGTTCCATGTATCAGCTGCTCTGTCAGACAGCCAGTTAGCATATTTCTCAGTCCTATAGAATCTTCTACATAGGTTGTCTGATGATTCTCTACTACTTTCTGATAACCCCAACATTTCCAGCGATAGTTGTCTCTTCTTCTTCTTTCGGCTTTTCCCAGTTAGGGGTCGCCACAGCGGATCACCTGTCCGCTCATGATTGACAGTGGAGTTTTATGGTGTCGAGTTTCCAGCCCGGTGCCCAACCTTCCACGGAAGGCACACACACGCACACACTCATGCCTAGGGCCAATTTAGAGTATCCAATCCACCTAGCGATAGTTGTCTCTAAATACCCTATATAACTTGAATAAGATCGCCTCTTAGATATCTGTAAGATATGCTGTAAATGTTGAGATATTTTAGTCTTTAATAATAACTTTCACATCTATGGATGCCTTTGGTATATTTCTGCTGTACTCTTTCCAGTTTACTCATGCTTGTTTTCTTATAAGGTTTCCATATTGTTACTCCATACTCAAGTTTGGGTCTAATGTAACTAACAAAAATGACTTCATCATTTTTGATTTACTAGATTTTATAAACCTTTTTGTACAACCTATACCTGTCATTAACCAATTGGTTGATATGATTAGAAAAACTCAAAGCTGGATCTACCCATATACCGAGGTCCTTAAATGAGTCTACAGTTTCAATAACTCTGTGCTGTTTTAAATATTCACCTTTCAATTTATGTCTCCCAAATTTCACATGCTTAGTTTTTGATGCATTTATCAGCATACTATTCTCTTTATGTGTATATCTCTAAAAGATTGTAATTGTTTTTAAGACTTGATCATTCGGTGGTGCAGCGGTAGCATTGTTGCCTCACAGCAAGAGGTTCTCCCGTTCGATTCTCGGCTGAAGTGTGGGGAGTGCTTTCTGTATAGAGTCTGCATGTCCTCCCCGCGGTTGGCTGGATGTTCAAAAGACATGCGTAAATGGGCGTGCCTTCGTTGAAGGTTGAACGTCGAGCTGGCACCTTGGCGTTTGTCAAAATCTACTGCCAATCATTAGCAGACCAGAGTTCCACTGTGGCGACCCCTAACCGGGAAAAGCCGAAAGACAACAACAACATCATTTGAAGAAGAGTCCCTGTTTAAAAAGATATGCTCTTGTTTATTCACCTGAGAAATTGCCTTTTTTTTGGATGAATGCTCGTATATTGAGAAAAGTGATATTTTAATCACTTTTCTATGGTTTCCTGGAGTAATATAGATTTTGTTTTATTGATTGAATGTTTTAATCTGCTTGGAATTAATTTGCTTTTGAGCTACTGGTTTTGTTGGTTTTGGGGTACACTATTTCAAGTGGGCTTGCAGAACCTAGAATTATATACTAATGTTGATGGATGATATTCACTGCCATTATCTTAACAGAAGTTATTGCAGTACCATCACAGAACTGGCTGCATCTTTTATTACAAGCGACAGAGAGAACCTCCTCTTGATAATAATGAAAGGAGTGAAGGATAACTATGAGACTATAACTGAACCTGTCGAGGAAGTACTTGATTTTATTAAAATATAAAATAGTTCCAAGAAGCAGTGGCAGCTTCTGAAGCATATTTGAAGCTAAAAAATAGTTTCAGAATGTCTAAGGATGTTAAAATGCCCATATTTGTAAACACATATCCAGAACTTCTCCCTGAATTAACATTACTTTCTTTAAAGTTTAGCAGTGAGTATATGAAGTTATTTATTACTTCATTGCCGACTGAAGAATAATTGATAAATCATAGTCTCATATGAAATGCAAGGCAATTGAGTCACAAGACCATTTACTGTTTGCTATTCCCCCCCAGGAAAGACAAAGCAGGTTAGTCCCATATTAAATTTGAGTACCCATCCAATTATGCAAGTTTTATTTGAAAGACGCTAGGGTATAGCAGGAGAAGTCTGTTCCAGAGGTGGGACAGATGCTGGGTACTGTATTTGTTTCTCCAGAACATTTTTATTTTTGAGAGTTA
The DNA here is from genome assembly GCF_019279795.1 of Protopterus annectens. NCBI lineage: Eukaryota > Metazoa > Chordata > Ceratodontiformes > Protopteridae > Protopterus > Protopterus annectens. Next base: position 409,072,699 of record NC_056727.1, read on the forward strand.
AGTCTCTAAGTCTTGTAGTAATGTGACTGAACATGTTAGTAATGTAAATAAACTTGAAAATACACTTGCCTCAGACCAGAGTAAAATCAAATAAGCTTTGATAAAATGTTCTGCGCAAAGACTCATAGCCACATAAAGAATGTTGGTGTAAGATCTTAATGATATTAACATTAGCATATAGAGTAAATTCCTGATTTTGTAGAAGATTCCATTGAGGATTCCTATTTTATGTTAATCGCTGCAAGTTCAAATATATAGGATAATATCTAGATAGAGCACCAGCAAGAGTTGATGCCAACAGTGTTTCAGCAGTCGAAGTTTTCAAGGATCATCTTCTGGCACTTTCACAGATACGTCCAATTTTTCATGTTATAAATGCTGACCAGAGAAAGAAAAAAGAACAAGGAGAAAGAGGAAGACTCCAAGGACAGCCCTGTAATGTACTAATGACCTGGAGCAGGTCATGACAGCACACACAAATTAGAATAATAGTGTTTTAACCTATCAGATCATAATTCACCAGCATCATTGTTCCCCTATACTCATCACTCATTAGACCCATTATAGAGTACAACGCCTCTTTTGGTATGTACCTCACACGACATCTGCAACAACTGGAAAGGCCACAGAAATACCTCACAAAGAGGATTACTGGCCTCAAACAGATGCCCTACGCAGACCATTTAAAAAAACTCCAGCTTTACTCCGTCACATATCGCCTACTCAGAGGCGATCTCTGCCTAACATACAAAGCTATGTCAAACCCAGAGCTGTTGGACATGCTCCACTTAAAGAAATACCAATCCCTCCAAGCTACACACTCTAGGGACCTAAACCTTGTCACCACAATACACAGAATATGCTGGAGGGATAGATTCCTGTCCCAGAGACTTCCCATACTCTGGAACAAACTACCTATCTATATCAAACAAAGCTCCTCATTAGCATAGCACTCTTCAAGAAAAATCTTGATGATTGGATGGGAAATAGGAAATTCACCCTGGGGATCACCTCTGTGGCTCTGCTCAACAGGGGCACAGGAAAATAATTTTCTTGGGTAGGTACCTTTTTGGCTAGGCTTATATAGGCCCTAGGGCCAATAGCCTAGTACCTACCTATGAATCTATCTGAGTTGTCTGCTTTGAATAAAGGTTTAACCTTTATTCCAGCATGTTATGGAAATATATCTGAGAATTTTAACCAGAAAATTAAACTTAAAATAAAATTAAAAATGAGTTTGTTCCAGATAACCCATCACAGAAAGGAACTTATAGAATAAACCTATCAGCTTTATTCCTGTAAGCCCTGCAGTTCTTTCCACTTTTCAGATTATATGTGAAAAATACCTTTATTGTTTATATAATGAACACATTGGTCTTTTTCTATAATGTTACTAAAAATGAAAAAACAGGTGTTAAAAACATTGAGAGACATTAAAACTATTGTAAAAATATTGAAAGAATTGTCATAAAAGGTGTTGATAAAGGTGTTGCAATTTAAAATAATATTGACCATGTAGAGATGCTGTATATAAATTACTGAGTGACTTACATGGAAACTGGAACACATGAACTGAACAAAATTATATCTGATGTTAATAGTATAATATATAATTATCTCAATCATCACATCACATTTGAGATACTGAATTATTGTCAGACACTTATCCAAGAATAAATAAAAAAGGACAGACTTCTTATGAGACCAATAGTCATTGAAACATAGAGGATTATGAGCAGGTCGCTGATGATAACCAGCTTATGTATTCCAGACATGGATGCCAAAAAATTGAATCTTCACATCCATGTTGAGAACACATAATAAAGGGCTATGGTTGGAGACCAGATCATAATATTTTGTAGTGCATGGAGCTTTTTCCACTCCATGTAGTATTAATTACAAAGAAAAAAAATCCTAAGTGTTTTGCTTGATTTCAAACCCATAAAGCACTTAGTGAGCACTGTCCGAAAGACAGTGTATTAGCTGTTATATTAGAAAAATTCAGGGACATTATTAACACAGCATGCAGAAACTGATTTTTTTTCTGCCATTGTCATTTGCTAGTCAGTACTGGCTGGTTTGACTGTTTAGAGAAATACCCAGTCTTAACAATTGAAACAGGGGTGCTTAATATTTAGTAAGAGCGAGTCTTGCGCTATAGAAGTGCTTAACTGATTTGCCTTTTTCTTGGGCTGGATAAACAAATGGCTGGTTAATCAGAAAAAGCATATACAATAGCATTTATAGGTTATAAATCAGTTAGAATAACAGGATTTGTGTTAGTATGCATTTTTCTAATATGAACTCTAAAACTCAAATGTCTGTCATTATTTAGTCCGGAGGAGGCAGAAGTAGTAGTGTTCTCAATTTGATAACTGGTTAAAGAGATGCCAGATGAGGGGAGTCCACTGTTCGTAATCACCATGCTTCATGTACCACAAGAATAATTTTGTTCTGTTTAAAAGTTTTATAGTGAAAGAACTGAAGGGACTCAGGATTTCTGCTGTGTGAGCCACCAGTGCACTGGCTTTCAACATATGAAGGAGTGGCGAAGTGAAGTTTTCAGAGTTCCAATCCCTGAAAATAACTTGCTTTCCTGCTTAGATTCCCTAACTGCCCTGTTTTTAACTAATTTTATTTTATTTGAACAACAACATTACAACAGAGTTCCAAGATGGCTGCACATTAACTAACAGTTTAACTGTCCCAGTGTTTATGGGTAAATTTTAGTAACTGGCTAGTAAGTGTACTGCCTGGATCCCAGGAAAAAATAACTACAGAGCACTTGGAAAATAAATCAGCTACAAAATGTGAGGAAGAAACACTGACTGGGGAAAGCTCTGCAGCTGTTCAGGGAAAAGCAATGCAACCTCCAGACATGACTTCCAGTAACCTACAGGAAGATATAAGACAACTGCACACAGACCTGGTTAAAATAAATAAACACACTGATGGAGTATATCAACACAAACAACAAAGGGCTGGAAAAAATGGAAGAAGCTTTAAACAGATGTACAGATGAGGTGGTAAAGCTGCAAAAATCAGATACTGAAATGAAGAAAAGGCTGGCTGAGTATGAGACTGCTCAGGAAGAGATGTTTCAAAAAGTAATAGAATTAGAGGACAGAAGATGTAGGGAAAACCTGAGATTTTCAGCTATACCAGAGAAGCTGGAAGGAACAGACTGCATTAATTTTATGAAAGCATAAATAAGCAACTGAACTGGTTTTCCACAGCAGGAGTTAGTAGTTGAAAGGACATGTGTATGCTCCAAATCTGGCCATGAAAAAGCAGCCTAGACCTTTAATAGTAAAGATGCAATCCTACCAGCAGAAGGAGCTGATTATAACAAAACTTTGCCTGAAGGACAAAATACTAAATTGGGAGACAGCAGAGGTTTTTCTAGAAAATGATTACTCATTGCACACCAGGCAGAAGAAGAGTAAATTCATTCCAGTCATCAGGGAATGTCGAGACGAAGGTGTGAGATTCAAACTGCTGTACCCAGCTGTCTTTAAGGTATTCTTCCCTGGAGGGACAAAATATTTTTTTGATGACGTACATGCTAAGAAGGAAATACAAACGTTTGTCCCACAAAAAGTGAGTTGTGAAACGGGAGGAGATTCTGCTGCTTGTTCTTCTGGTAATATAAATACCATAGAGAGACTGTACCTGTGAAACCTTTTCTACTGTTTCAATAGAAAATGTTGGAGAGAAGGGAGGGACCACAAGAACTGACTAGTAGAATCGAGAGTACTGTGACGATTGGGTAGAGATGGACGAAGGCTGCCAGCCTAGCCAAATAGAATTTGATATATAATTCTGGCATTTGTAAATAAATGTATAATACAGGCAAGTTTTCTTGAGAGTAAAAGAATATTGTGAAACGTGGAACTGCAAAATATGTGACAGCATTGCCCTCTACTGGCCCAGTGAAGCATGTTGTGACCCTTTCATGTTAGAATTCGGCTGCAGTGCGTCTGGATGAAGGTTTCATGCCCATTGTTTTAAGGCTAAAGTTTATGACCAGAATTTAGATGTGGGATGTGCTTTATTGCTCTGGTTTCTGTTAGAATATATATGTGAAATGACTTGTATTGTAAGTTTCTGAGCAGGTGTTAGATTGCTAGATAATGCAGTTTGTTTGCCTGGGAAAACCTAAGTGTCAAAAATGATGTAATTTGGGAGGGACTTAGAAACATGTTTGTTAGTAATGTTTAAATACTATTTCTCACAAGAGACTGGGAGCATTTTGATCTTGGATATCTAACTCAGCACTCTGCCTAAGCTTACAAGTAAGTTTTAGCACTGTGATTTCTTGTAGGAATAGGTAAAGCTAGTAAAGATTAATTAGGTATTTTTCTTTGAAATCATATCTGTCCTACTGTATTATTTTAAGTTTCTGTGTGATCTCTGGACTCTTAGATATCTCTGTGGTGTAGTAGTTTTGTCATGTTTTAATTAATTATTATTAAATATTTTTAAAATCTTCTACCTGTGGCTGGTTTATGTAGAGATAAATTATGCTTTAGAGTATATTATATATTTATAGAGTTTACTGTCTAAACCCTTCCAATAAGCCCAGACTGAATAGTCACATTACCATTGGATAATAATATTGCACAGTAATAATTCGACATCCTTTTAAGGGCCTTTTAGTAGCTGATATTATTAGCTGGGTGGTGGCAGGGATTACTAACGTATGGTTTTGGTAAAGGGGCACAGCTAGAGAATCTGTGTCGGCCTTTCCCAGGAGTGTCTGTAAAGCTGTATAAATACTTATTTCAAAGTTTGTGTGTGTTGTGTCAGCTACTTGGACAGGGACACGAAGCACTGGTGTGACAGAGAGGGTACTGAAGGTTTTAGCTTGCCCAGCTAGGCTGAGACCTGGACCCTATAGCTGTGCCAGTGGGGAGTCTTATAGGGGACCTGGTGAGCAAGAGAGCAACCAGCCCAAGACTGACTGTGATCTCTCTGTGCACTTAAGGGAAATTGTACTTTACTGTGTGTATTAGTTATCCTTTCCTCTCTTCTATGAGACGACCTCCCTGGTGTTAGTGGTGAGGATTGAGGCTCCTTGATTGCTGGGCCAGGGCACAGTCGTCACAAGTGTTTGGAAGTGGTGGGATCTACTTCACATACTGATTGGCTTGTAGTGGTGTGGGTAGAGTGAATTCCTGTAGCTTATGTACAGTGATCTCTAAAAGTGTTTGTACTCTAAAATAGCCACGCAGTGTATAAACAGAGCTCAGATCCCAATTGTTTTATTTCTTTTGTTAGCTTAGTCTTGGTCAAGGTGAGCAGGCAGCATGTCAGCAGAAGAGTATAGAAATCTGACAAGGAGCCAGCTGGCGGAGATGTGCCAGGCTAGGGGACTGGTGCATGGAAGCCTGACTAAAGCAGACCTGATTGCAGCCTTGGTTACAGGCTGCATCAGAGAACAGCAGCCTGAAAGACAATCAGACTGACAGTGGAGATGCAATATCCTCGGAGAATGGACAGCTCAACCTTTCTACAGTGGACTTAAAAATCCAACTGGAGCTAAAGAGACTTGAGTTGGAGGCCAGGCGTATGTAACTAGAAGCAGCTGAGAAAATGAGGAGTCTACAAGCTGAGAAAAATTAATGGCAGAGGAGGCATGAGAGGGAAATGCTGACTCTTCGCCAGAGTCATGGAGGTTATGGGGAAGGGAGTAACTGGACCTCAGAAGCACAAAAGGGAAGTAAATTTCTTCCACAGTTTAAAGAGGGGGATAATTTTGATAGCTTAATTCATATGTTTGAGTGGGTATGTAAACAGTCTGAAGTTGACCAAAAGCTCTAGGTACGGTTCCTGACCCCCTTACTCCATGGTAAAGCTGTAACTTCTTTAGCAGAAATGCATGACACGGACTATTGTACTGCTGTAAAAAGACATTTATTAGAATGTTTTAAGCTAATACCTGAAATGTATAAGAAAAAGTTTTGTGAGCATAGATGCAAGGCAGATGAAAATATATGTGAATATGTTGTTGAACTGAACACTTATTTTCATAGCTGGGTGAGTGGATGTCAGGTCACCACTTTTGAAGGCCTGGCAGACCTTTTGGTAAGGGAACAAGCTGTTAGCACTTTGCCTGAGGACATGAGGATCTGGTTAGCTGATAAACAGTGTGCTACTTCAGAGGAGTTGGGGAAGAAGGGAGACCTATACCTAGCAAGCAGGGCAGCCCTGCACAGGAAAGGGACCCCCAGTACTGCTCATGGGTCTAAAGGAACCCATGGTGGGTAGCACAGACTGCCCCAACAGAATCCACCAGTAGCAGGGAAACCACTAGTCCAGGTACACATCCAGGAGCTAGGGTTAAATGTTTTGAATGCAACCAGTGGGGCCATGTAGCATACAGATGTCCACGGAGGCAATGTGGGGAACCAAAGGTGAGAGAGCCAGTACGTGGGAAAGACAAAATGCCAATAGTAGGTTGTCTTGGGACAACAAGGGTACCAAACTACCACCAGAGGTTATATCCTATTGTAGTGAATGGCAAAGAGGCCATTGCTAAGAGAGAGACAGCCTCTGATATAACCATTGTAAAGCCTGCACTGGTTACAGAGGAGCTCTACTTGCCTGGGCAGCCTACTCCAGTCAGAGCTTTAGGGGGGATCCAATTCCAAATAGCTTTGGCTAGGGTTCACCTTGACTGGGAGGGTGGAAAAGGAAGCCAGCAAGTAGGTGTGTTTGAGGATATACCTGCAGATGTCCTGATAGGGAATGATTTTGATAGTGCAGTACCCTGTGCTTGTGCAGTTACACGCACTCAGGCTTGGAGTCAAGCATGTAAGTCTGGTAGCCTGGGGGAGACCCAGACAAACTGCATAATTGTAGCCAGGACTGCTGAGGTGGTTACTTCAGGGAGGGAGCTGCTCTGTAGCAGTGAGACTGAAGGTGAGCCACAGCTGCTTGTTGGGTACTGATGGTCCCTTAGACAGAGTGACTGCTAAGTTAGAGGTGAGTTGTAGTACCCAGGCTGACAGTGAGTCACCGCTGTCAGAGGATGCCAGATTTCCTGTGGAAGGGGAGCTGGGAAGGGTTACAAGGAGAGACTTGAGACAGGCTCAGCTCTCAGACCCTACATTGCAAGGCTTGAGGCAGGTAGCTAGGGAGGCATCTGATTCTCAAGGGAAGGGGGAATTTGTATACTGGAACAAAGGGTTACTGTACAGAGAGTGGACCTCTGAGAGAGGGCTAGAAGGTGCGAGAGTACAGCAGTTGGTAGTGCCTAGAGCTTACCACCTGGCACTTCTAGCCATAGCCAATGATATTCCCTTTGCAGGTCATATGGGCATAAAATGTATAAAAAGGCGTATTATGCAAAATTGCTATTGGCCTGGAATTTCCAGAGATGTAACAGGGTACTGCAGGACCTGTGAGCAGTACCAAAAGGTAGGCAAGGCAGGAGACAAGGTGAGAGCTCCTTTGATGCCTTTGCCAGTGATTGAGGAGCCATTTCAGAGGGTAGCTATGGATAATTGTAGGTCCTCTGAGTACCCCAAGTTCCACAGGGAAAAAGTATATCCTAGTGATTGTAGATTATGCTACACGATACCTTGAGGCAGTGGCTTTGTCCTCCATTGAGGCAGAGAAGGTGGCAAATCCATTGCTAGAGATTTTCAGCAGGTTAGGTTTCCCAAAGGAAATACTGTCTGACAGAGGTGACAAAATTATGTCAGACCTGCTGGCTTGTCTGTGGAAGTCCTGTGGGGTGAAGCACATGAAGACCACCCCCTACCATCCCCAGACTAATGGTCTTGTTGAGAGCTTAAACTCTGCAATCAAGTCCATGCTATGGGCATTTGCAGATCAGTTGAACAGGGAGTGGAGCAAATATTTGCCCCATCTGTTGTTTGCTTACAGAGAGGTACCCCAGGAATCCACAGGTTTTTCACCCTTTGAGTTGCTGTATGGGCATAGGGTGAGGGGACCTCTAGATTTATTTTGAGATGCGTGGGTAGGTGCGTGTGAGTCTTACAAGGAGTCTGTTGTAGCATATGTCCTGAACCTCAGGACAAGGCTCAGGGAACTCATGGGCCTGGCCCAGGAGAACCTGGCAGAAGCCCAACAACAGAAAAAGGTGTGGTATGACTGGAATTCTCAAGCTAGAGAGTATGCTGTAGGACAGCAGGTGACTGTTCTCATTCCTGTCAGACACAACAAGTTGCAAGCAGCTTGGGAGGGACCCTACAAGGTGGTGAGAAAGGTAAGTGATTTTAACAACATGGGGGAAGTGCTGGGCAGAAGGCAGGGGCACAAATTGTACCATGTTAACATGATGAAACCTTACCATGGTAGGGAGGCCCTTGTGCTGAGCATTTGCAGAGGATTGCAGGAGGAGTCTGAGAGAGATCTTATGACTGATCTCCTCAGTGAGGCTCAGGCTGACACCTCGGTGGAAGGGGTAGCAATGTCCCAGCAGCTATCTCCTACCCAGGTTCGAGAAATCCAATCAGTGTTGCAGGAATTTGGGGACGTGTTCACTGGGAAACCAGGGAACGCCCACCTGGTGCAGCACCAGGTATATACAGGACCCCAAAAGCCTATTAGGCAGGCCCCTCATAGGCTGCCTGAGAGAGACAAACAGACTCTGAGGGAAGAGGTACAGGAGATGTTGGAATTATGGGTGATTCAAGAGTACAACAGTTGCTGGGCCTCACCAGTGGTGCTGGTGCCAAAGAAGGATGGCAGCACCAGGTTCTGTGTGGATTACAGGAAATTAAATAGTCACACAGAGGCAGATGCTTACCTCATGTCTTGGACAGATGAGGCTGTAGAGCAGCTGGGTGGGGCTACGTATCTTACAACCATTGATCTTACCAAGGGTTACTGGCAGGTGCCCTTGACTCCCAGTGCTAGAGAGAAGTCAGCCTTTGTGACTCCAATTGGCTTGTTTGAGTTCACAAAGTTGCCCTTTGGGATGAAGAATGCCCCAGTGACTTTCCAGAGGCTGGTAGATCATATCTTAGCAGGAGCGTTTGCCCTTGCTTACATGGATAATATTGCTATCTACAGCCATTCCTGGCAAGAGCACTTTCAGCATGTCAGGGAGGTGCTGGGCAGACTACAGAGGGCAGGGTTGACCACTAAGCCTCACAAATGTCAGGTGGGAATGGCAGAGGGCTCTTACCTAGGACATAGAGTGTGGGGGGGGGGGGGTAAGATAAGGCCAGAACCTGCCAAAGTAGAAGCCATTCAGGCAAGGCCTGCACCTGTTACCAAAAAGCAGGTGAAGGCCTTCTTAGGGACAGCAGGGTACTACAGAAAGTGCATTCCCAAGTATAGTACCATAGCTGCTCTCCTCACAGACCTGTCGAGGAAGAACAGGCCAGATAAGGTAGTGTGAACCCAGCATGTGAGCAGGCATTTCAGTGGCTTAAGGAAGCTTTGGGAGGACTCCCTGTGTTAGCCAGTCCAGACTACAGCAAAGAATTTGTTGTGCAGGTGGATGCTTCAAACTATGGGGTGGGGGCTGTACTTAGCCAGATTTCTTCTTAGGGAGAAGAGCACCCAGTGGTTTATCTCAGTCATAGGCTCCAACCCAGGGAGGAATGCTATGCAGCGGTAGAAAAGAAATGTCTAGCCATAGTGTGGGCACTACAAAAACTTCAGCCTTATCTGGATGGAAGAAAATTCACTTTGATGACAGATCCAACCTTCTAACATGGTTAAACAGAGCCAGTCAGCAAAATGCCAAGTTCCTAAGATGGAGTCTGGGGTTGCAAGCATATATGTCAGTGTAGCAACGCAGTGGGAGTAGCAATGCCAATGCAGATGGGCTCTCAAGACAGGAAATGGGTGAGGTACACCCAGATAGAGCTGACACTCTCAAGTGATGTTTCTCAAGGGGCACTTGAAAAACTTGCTTGAGTTCCCTGTGGGGAAGAGATGTCTCATTGGGTAGAGATGGGCGAAGTCTGCCAGCCTAGTCAAATAGAATTTGATATATAATTCTGGCATTTGTAAATAAATGTAAAATACAGGCATGTTTTCTTGAGTGTAAAAGAATATTGTGAAATGTGGAACTGCAAAATATGTGACAACATTGCCCTCCACTGGCCCAGTGAAGCATGTTGTGACCCTTTCATGTTAGAATTTGGCTCCAGTGCATCTGGATGAAGTTTATGACCAGAATTTAGATATGGAATGTGCTTTATTGCTCTGGTTTCTGTTAGAATATACATGTGAAATGACTTGTATTGTAAGTTTCTGAGCAGGTGTTAGATTTAAATGTAAAAAATGATGTAATTTGGGAGGGCCTTAGAAACATGTTTGTTAGTAATGTTTAAATACTATTTCTCCCATGAGATTGGGAGCATTTTGATCTTGGATATCTAACTCAGCACTCTGCCTAAGCTCACATGTAAGTTTTAGCACTGTGATTTCTTGTAGGAATAGTTAGCTAGTAAAGATTAATTAGGTATTTTTCTTTGAAATCAGACCTGTCCTACTGTATTATTTTAAGTTTCTCTGTGATCTCTGGACTCTTAGATATCTCTGTGGTGTAGTAGTTTTGTATTGTGTTTTAATTATTTATTATTATATATTTTTAAAACCTTCTACCTGTGGCTGGTTTATGTAGAGATAAATTATGCTTTAGAGTACATTATATATTTATAGAGTTTACTGCCTAAACCCTTCCAATAAGCCTAGACTGAATAGTCACATTACCATTGGATAATAATATTGCACAGTAATAATTGGGCACCCTTTTAAGGGCCTTTTAGTAGCTGATATTATTAGCTGGATGGTGTAAGGGATTACTACCGTATACTTATCTCAAAATGTGTGTGTTGTGTCAGCTACTTGGGCAGGGACACGAAGCAGTGGTTTGACAGAGAGGGCACTGGAGGTTTTAGCTTGCCCAGCTAGGCTGAGACCTGGACCCTATAGCTGTGCCACTGGGGAGTCTTATTGGGGATCTGGTGAACAAGAGAGCAACCAGCCCCAGACTGACACTGATCTCTCTGTGCACTTAAGGAAAATTGTACTTTACTGTGTGTATTAGTTATCCTTTCCTCTCTTCTATGTGACGACCTCCTTGGTGTTAGTGGTGAGGATTGAGGCTCCTTGATTGCTGGGTCAGGGCACAGTCATCACAAGTACATTGTAAATGAAGCACACACAGGATTTGGGAGATGGAAATGAGCAGTAATAAACCAGTAATTTAATGTGGGATTACAATGCAATAATTATGTGTGTGAAATATGACAACAAGAAAATCTGGAAATATTGGTCTTTTAGAATTTGTTGGACTTTTGGGGGACTCTAAAGTATATGTTCTATTTCATGTCATTATTTAGAAAAATGTTTTGGGGAAGGAAAGAAAGAGGAGAAAATTAACCAAGGTAAAAAAAATATATATATATATTTTTTCTTAATAGTACTATCTTGTGGTGTATGGCTTTCATTGCATGCTATAAAGTCTTCTCACTTATTTTTAAGTGTAATAGGGAGTGTAAATAGGTGCTACTGGTCTTTTTCCCCTTTATTTCTCCCTTGTCTCTCTCTTTTTGTTCATTTTTAAGAAATGTAGGCACTGTAATGTAAAAACAAAAAGCCTGGTTAAAAGAGCAAGACAAAGTGTGATTTTTCTCATTCTTGCATGGGGAGAATGACCGGCTTAAGGACCTTAGATGGACTTACTAACATGTTTTAAGAGAGAGCAAGTAAGTGAAAAAGAATATTGAGTATTATGAGGCTTTTTGTATCAAATTAATGTTTGCTTAGTAGCATTTCTGTATCTGGCACTTGTGTCTCCATGGAAACAATCTGATAAAGAGAAATTTGATATCTGGTTCTCATGTCTGCATGGAGGCAATTTGATAAAGGGAAATTGGTTATAGTCTGGTGGAGGGTGATTAGCTGGGGAGAGAAAAAGAGAAACTGGCTAGGAGATAATGTTCTCTGAAAGCATTCAGAGGTTTTCCCAGTTGGGAGAGGTATAAAAATAAGTCTAAACCAGTTAGCACTTAGTAGAAGTACAGGCTTGCACCATGCTTCTTAGCATGGATAAACTTTATTTTAGGTTAACTCAAGTCTGTGAGTGTGGCTGTCAGCTTGGAACATTTGACGTTCTTTGTGTTTCACTGTTGCAGTCATTACATTTGGGTAATCTGCTGGCAGGTTGCACTCAGTCGGTCTGAATAACAAAGTCTTGGGTCCTGCGTCAGTTGCTGTCTACTCTTCTATGACATCAGGTCGTCAGGGGTATGAAACATGCAGCCGACGCCATTTTATCCAGTCTTTCTTGCCGAGCGGTGCCTGAAGCAGAAGCAATTCGCAAGTGCCGGTCGGCCAACTCCTGAAATTTTCGTATTCAAGTTTCAGAACCGAAGTCTTCAAACTAAAGCTAAGTACCCCGTTGGGGAAACTTTCTTGCTCCTTACCGATGTCAGTAAAAGTTAATAATTGCATTACTTGTGGGAAGCAAATACCTCATAAGGATTTTCATTTGTACTGTATTCCTTGCCTAGGCCCAGATCACAACGTGCCTTGCTGTCAGTTTTGTGCTAGATTTAACCAACGCACTATTAAGCGTCTGTATATTTTTGCTTCTAAATATTTTGGTGCAAGATTTAATAATCCTGAAATGTTGTCAGTTAGCAATCCGACTACCGGAGTTCATAAAAAAACGCAAAGAAAAAGACAGAGACAGACCATCAAGGTCCAAAGCCGACGACGAAGCTTCTCCTAAGCCAGTCACCGGTACTCAGTGAGGCGCTTTCACAGCCCCTGATACCCGCTAGTTTTGAGTCGCAGGCCTCTATCGAGACCCATTTGGAGTCCGGTATGCCGTGAGATTCTCAGAGTATTGAACCCGCGGATTTCTCTCCATTGGATGGGTCCGGAGCTGCTGAGCAGGCACCGGCTTCTGAGGGTGTTTTCAGGCCTCAACATTTTTATATTAAACCGATGCCAGCAACAAAAACAAGGTCAAAAACGACTTCTATGTCTAAAAAACTGACACATGAGCCATGTGCTCAGGCCCCTATGCCTAAAAAACAGATGATCAAAATGGCTGAGGATTTAATTACCTTGATCAGGGGTTCCCAACCCCCCCTGCTAAGAGGCCTAGGCAAGGCACTGATTATGAATCTTCAGATCAGGTTTCCATTTCTTCTGATTCCTCTTCTGATCAGGAATTTTCTATTCCACCCTATGAGGATTTTAATGTGGAGGAATCCATCCCATCTGCATCTCCTCCTGAGGATTACTCTTTTGGAGAGACTTTGCATACTTTAAGGGAACATTTTCACTGGGAGAGTCAGGACTTCTCTGAATCAAAAAAGAGGCTTAGGGATTTCCTTCTTCTTCCTCAGCATAGGCCTTTGGCAATACCTTCTGTATTAGACATTGTTGATGATGTGTTCTCCGAATCAAGCATGGCTCCTGATTCCCTGCCTCCAGCTCCTAGTAAGCCAGACATATTACAGGGTTCCTGACTCCCACAAATTTCTATTCGAAAATCCTGCTGCTGATCCTGAGACCATTTCTCTGGGTCCCAAGGGTGTAAAGGCCTCTACAGCCAAAACTCCTACCCCTTCTGATAGAGCTTCCAGGGCGCTGGATAGATGGGGTAAGAAGGTTTATACGTCTGCAACCTTGGCAATCAGGGCTTTAAACTGCCAGTTTCATATGCTTAAATATCAACAGCATGTTATGGGCTTACTGGAACAGAAAATTATGTTGATTTCTGATTGTGTGGAAAATAAAGAGTTACAGGAATTATTGCATTCAGCAGAACAGTTTGTAAAGCATAATTTGCAATGTGGTTTTGATTCCTTGGAGGCCTTCTGTAGGGCCGCCGTTACTGGATCTGTGATTAGAAGGCATGCCTAGCTCAAGGAGCAAAATCTGCCTGATCATGTTAAATCTAAATTGTTGGATGCCCCTTTGCAGCATGATACTCTGGTAATAAGGTGGAAGAGGTTTTAAAGATAATGGAAGACAAAGCTAAATCTATGCAAACTGTAAAAGATTTCTTGCAAGTGCAGCCACCCAGGTTCAGTAGGCACTGGCCTACTAAAAAATTGGTCCTTTCCTGTGTCCAACAGAGCCACTCAGGGCAAGTTCAGGCGCTCGAAAGGCTCCAGATACCAATCACAGGGTTTTTACAGGTCAAAGCAGTGGGGCGCCTCCACCTCCAAATCTGGAGGAAACAAAGCACAACCCTACAGTAAGCAGTCTCAATGACTTTCCTCTACTATCACCAAGCACTTATCTTTTGACAGCCCCCTTGTGGGGAAAACTAGCACTTCATGCTCAAAATTGGCAGTTAATTACCCAGGACAAGTGGGTATTAAACAGAGTATCCCAGGGGTGCAGATTTCATTTCCATACTTTGCCATTCCAAATGGATGGCCGGATCCGCCACAAAACCAGTGTCCAGAGGCCCAGAAACAAGTCATGTCTCTCATGGATATGGGGGCTATTCAACCGGTACCAAAAAAGGAAAAAGGACAAGGTTTTTATTCAAGACTTTTCCTGGTACCCAGAAAAGACAATTTATGGCTCCCAATACTGGACTTATCGATTTTGAACATATTCCTGGACATTCCAAAATTCAAAATGCTGACTTTACAACAGCTACTGCCTATGCTAGGCAGGAATGCTTGGTTAGTAACTCTAGACTTAAAAGAGGCATACCTGCATATCCCAATAAGGGAATCATGCAGAAGATACCTCCTCTTCAAAGCAGGTTTTTTGCAATACCAATTATCTGCACTGCCCTTTGGCTTATCTACTGCGCCCAGGGTCTTTACAAAGTGCCTGGCACCAGTAATTGCATTTTGCAGACAAGCATTCACATTTATCCTTATCTGGACGATCGTCTCATTTAAGCAGAGGACAAGGACACTCTTCTTCAACATCTGGCATTTGTAAAAAGGCTTTCTGGCATGCCTAGGATACACCATAGACGAAAAGAAATCACAACTGGTACCCTCTCAAATAATTACATTCCTGGGTGCAAGCTTAAATACAACTGCCCAGATGGCTTACCTCACGCCAGACAAACAAAGGCAACTGACAACATACTTCAAACAAATGGCAACAAAAACCCAGTTATCTGCAAGACACATTCTGCAGGCTTTGGGGTTCATGGCATGCTGCATTCTACTAATTCCATATGCGAGACTGCATATGAGGAAACTTCAATGGTACCTAAAAAGTTTATGGAGTCAACATTGTCAAAGTCTGTAAACCATGATTCCTCTCATTCCCTGCCTACAACAGGAGTTTCTTTGGTGGGCAGAGACATGTCACCAAAACAAGGGACTGTCATTCACTCTACCCCCTGCCACCCAAACCCTAACTACAGACGCATCAGACTATGCTTGGGGGGCCCCACCTGGCAGGGAGATGCATTCAGGTCAAATGGAGCCCAAACCAAATGCATCTGCATATCAACCAGAAAGAGATGCTAGCTGTTCAGAATGCTCTGACAGCCTTCAAGGACTTACTTCATCCAGGACAACTACTGATAAAGACGGACAACATCACAGTTATGTGGTACATAAGCAGGGGGGAACACATTCCTACCCCCTTTGCAGAGTAGCCATGGCCTTGTGAAACACAGCCTTGACTTAACAAATACATCTTCAAGCTTAATTCCTGCCAGGAAAGCAAAATACTCTGGCAGACAACCTAAGCAGAAATCTTATGGACCCGCACGAATGGAAACTGGATCCAAAAATCTTCAGCATGTTAACACAGAAATGGGGGAGCCCAGACATAGATCTATTTTCCTCTCCCCAAAATTATCAGCTGGACAAATTCTGCACAAGAACTCATCACAAAAAAGCATGGAAAGTGGATGCCCTATCCTTCAGCTGGAAAAACCCATCAGTCTAGGTCTTTCCCCCTCTGCCTCTACTCTCCAAGGTCTTACTAAAAGTCAGACAGGAAAAACCAAAAATGATCCTAATTGCTCCGGACTGGCCTCGCCTGCAATGGTATCCACTTCTAAGGAATATGTCTTGCCTTCCTCCATGGTACTTGCCTCAAATACCTCATCCACTGTCTCAGCAGAACTATCAAATTCTGCACACTCAGCTCCAAACTCTGAATCTTGCAACATGGTTAATCAACTAATTATTCAAAGAACACCTCTCAGTAAATCTGTGATGGATGTCATTTTGGAAGCCAGAAGGCCTAGTACTAGAAAATCTTATGCTGATAAATGGAAGAGATTCTGTGCTTGGAACCAGTCACAAGGACTAGACACAACAAAGCCCAATATTCCTCAGATTTTACAATATTTGACTGAGATGCTTGACAAAGGTCTATCTTTTTCTTCAATAAAAATCCATGCCTCTGCCATCTCAACTCATTACAACACAAGAGCCTCCCCTCTTTTCTCATCCTCTGCTTAAACAGTATCTTAGAGTGGCCAAAAATGTAAGGCCTCCCAGAAGATCACCAACTCCTGCATGGGACCTCAATTTTGTGCTGGAAAAACTCACCCTGCTCTTTTTGAACCAGCAGCTACAGCGGTTATAAAATTTTTATCTTGGAAAACAGCTTTTCTTTTGGCAGTCACATCAGCAAGAAGGGTTTCAGAACTACAGGCTCTCATGGCAGTGGAGCCTTTTATTGTACTTTACCCGTCAGGGTATCCCTCAGGACCAATCCTTCTTTTATGCCTAAGGTGGTATCCAGTGTACCTCTTAACCAGACCATTCACCTGCCAACATTTTACCCAAATCTGCAGAATAAGGGGGAGCAGATTCTGCATTCATTGGATGTACACAGACAACTAAGATCCTACTTAAATAGGACCAAATCTCTAAGAAAGTCTGAGCAACTACTGGTAGCATTTGCTGCAGGGTCAGAGGGGAAGGCTATATCAAAGCAGACTATTTCTAAGTGGATAAGCCACTGCATTAGTTTCTGCTATTTGCACCATGGTAAACCTGTGCCCAAGGGGGATCAGATCACATTCCACCAGGGCTGCCTCTACTTCAGCAGCTTTCCTCAGAGGGGTCCCAACCAAAGACATTCTAGAAGCTGCTACTTGAAGCTCTGTTCATACCTTCACAAAGCATTATCATTTACCTCGCTTCTCCAAATCTAGGGCAGGCTTTGCCACTGCAGTCATGCAGGGCCTTATACCCTCTCCTAATGCTGTTTAGTTCCATCCTCCCATCCATAGCTTTGGGATTCTACCCAAATGTAATGACTGCAACAGTGAAAAATGAAGAACATAGTACAGTTGTGTACACTTACCATAAATGTAGATGTTCGAGTGTATTCACTGTTGCAGTCCGAGTTACCCACCCACCATCCCCCTTTCTATACCTTTTCTTTCCTTCACTATACTCAAAAGCCTTTGAGGTGTATTTGCTTTTAGTTGAAGGTAAAGTTTATGTTTCTAAAAGTGCATTTATATATTTACTGTTTATTTATATATATATGTTTGCTCCCCATTTGGGGAGCACCTGACATCTGGGGCAAGAAAAACTGAATAAAATGGCGTCGGTTGCATGTTTTTATACCCCTGACGACCTGATGTCATGGAAGAGGAGACAGCAACCAACACAGGACCCAAGGCTTTGTTATTCAGGCCGACTGAGGGCAACCTGCCAGCAGATTACCCAAATGTAATGACTGCAACAGTGCATACACTCAAACATCTACATTTATGGTAAGTGTACACGGCTGTACTTTCCTATTAGGAGGGTAAAGCTTCAATATTTGAAGATACACATAGTTTCTTGTGTTTTAGTTTTAAATTAATAGGTTTTAGGGGGGTATATTTTGAGGGCTTTCCGTAAAACAAAAAGTTTTGTAAGATGTGACATAGGCTCAAATCGTTATGACAAAAAACTATATAAAAGTTCAACCTGCCAAACAGTGTATGCATATAATGCAAAAGCTTGAACTAGACATTTAACAAAAATGTGCTATACATAAAAGGTGGAAGTAATAACCTTTTAATACAATTATGCTGTCTTTAATGTCTTTAAATGTCAGTGATCTCACAGATACAAAAAAGAAAGAATAGTGAGCTATATTAAAAATGTAGAGTGCAAATAGCTATGTTACAGGAGACACACTTGGAATGAACTGAACACTTGAATTTGATACAGAAAGTTATTCAGCAGAATATCTAGGACAAAGGAAAAGAAGAATACTTATATTAATTGCAAGAGGAGCTCCAATAACAGTAGAAGAGGATACAAAGATGATAATGGCAGATTTGTAGTGCTAAGGGGCTACTGGCAAGGGAGGAAGACTACACAGGCATGTATTTATATTCCACCTAAACCTGCCATAATGGAGCTTAAGAAAATTCTGGGAGAAATAATCCGATTTAAGCAAGGAGTACTTCTTATAGGTGGGGACTGGAATTAGATTTGCAGCAGTGAAAAATGTGTCTAGGGGCCTAGAAGGGAAAGTATAACAAAGGAGATTTTTGAAGAAATGTATGAAAATATTTGGCATGGAAAATGTGAATTCAGTAATAGGATTTTGGAGTGAATTTACACATTCCCACGGTATAAAAACAAGACTAAACTAGACAGAATTTACATTTCACAGGAACATGTGCATTTAATTGAAAGTCTTGATATGCACTCACCTACTTCAGATCATGTAGCAATAATAAATAAAAACACAGCTTAATGAAATAAAAATGAGACACTGGTGTTTTCCCACCTATCTGTTGAAGAGAGAGCAATTTAAGGAATGGGTAGTGGGGATTATTCATGAGCTATTTGAGAGGATAGAAATTACTTCTGAAAATATAGCTAGGAAGTGGGATAAAATTAAGGTGGAGTTTAAAAATATGGTGGAAATAAACATTTGGCAGTCTGTCTAAATTCTTGTTACTTAACCATAGCTCCTTTTAAGTATTTCAGAATAGGGGGAATCTCATGGAACAGGAAGAGGATCAACTGCAGAATGCTAAGCAGAAAATCATGGATTACCTCAGTAATATGCATGGGTTTAGAAAGATCGCTGTTGAGCAACAGTTTTTTTTATATAATAGCACTAGAGCACAAAAACTTGAATTTGGACCTTTAGAAAAAGGAAGGAGCAAACTAAATAGGAAAAATGGGAAGTGTAGGAACATTATATGCTGAGAAGGAATGAGGTTTAAAAGAAGGCTGGATTTGAATGAGCTATGTAATACTTAATTGAAAATGACTGGATAGATTATAAGTGATTATATAATGTTTGCAGCTGCAGTTGTCTCAAGTGGGGTCTGTGATGCTTAATGTTTGCAACTAAAATTGTATTAATGCAGTTGGAAGTTCAAGAAATTAGGAGAGACTGTGATTCTGGATGCAGACCTTTAAGGAGAATAATAATCATCCAGAATACTGTATCTATAAAGTAGCAGAAATATCCTAAGAACCAAGCCAACATGAGAATGGAGAAAGGAGATTCTGCCAATAGGGAATTGCTGCAATTATGGATATAGACAATAGGGGGCTGGAATTTATTGGAGAAAACTGACAAAGGAACCAAGATATTGGAAGCAAAATAACTACAGAGGGAAAGGTGACAGAATGGGAAGACACCAAGAATTTATTTGGACTGCAGGTTAGAGATTGCCTTCCCCATCAAGGATTGAAATCAGAGTATAAGCAAAGAGAAAGACGTAGGTGGGGTCCTAAAAGAAAGATTTGGCACTTGTAGAATTTTTAATAGAATCTAGAACAGAAGCTGCCATTAAAAAGGAATAATTAGTGGAGCATATAAAATATTGCATGATAACTATGACTCAATCAGTGGAGGTTATAAAGCATTGGGAAGAGAGGTTGGGTAAGCAATCTACAAATAAACAATGGGAGGATATATGTATATCTCCCAAATATGCATTAAAGTCTAGAAGGTTTAGAATTTTTGCTTGGGAATATTTACATACATATTTTTATGCCCCAGGTAGACTCCAGAGAATTTTTCTGTAGGTAGACCGCAAATGTTGGAGGTGTTATGGGGAAGAAAGAAGTATATGGGAACATATTTTCTGGAAGATCAGTGAGTTGGCAGACTTTAAGCATTCTGTGTGGGATGCACTGTCGGAGATGCTGGATGGGCAGATTCGTGTGACAGGTGAGATGATTTTTTGAGCTATGATACAGAATTGGAATTGCCTAGACATGGTAAGGCCTTGCTGTGTCTAATTATGGTGGCTGCTAAGAAAGCAATTACTAGAAAATGGAAATCAGAATCTAAACCAACTATACTAGAAATAGTGAATGTAGTAACAAAGATAAAACAACTGGAATTGAGCTGTTTAGAAAAGGGTAGGAGCAAACTACACAGGAAATAATGGGAATTGTGGGAACAATACATACAGGGGAGGAATGAGGTTTATAAGAAGGCAGGACTTAAATGAGCTATTTAATGTTAGACTGAAAATGATTGGGTAGATTATAAGTGATGTATAATGTGTGGGAGTGGGTCAGTATGGTCTGTGATGTAAAATGCTTGCAACTCGATTATGTTAGTGTGGTTTGTTTTCATTTATATAAATGTATGATTGTCGTAAGTGATGGCTTAATAAAGATGTTTTATGTTTAAAAAGGGGTAGGAATTGAATAATTTTTGTAATGTTGCTTAGGGTATATGATATATAGCAGTATATGTGAAGTATAATGTTTGTAAATGTGAACTTGTTACTACAGTTTGATTAATTTTATATACATTTAAATTTGGTTATGTCACGAGTGCTAATTCTATAAAGATGCTTAAAACAACAACATTACAACTGTAATAATCAACAAAACTTGTAAAACATGAGAAATAAAACAAAAACAAATGACATTTTGCCAACTTTGAGACCTGTACAGTACAGTATTTACACGCACAGCTGTACCCCAAGTTGCTTATTGCCCTATTTTTTGAAACAGTTGTAGTATTTTTGTAAACAATAGAGCACTTTTTGTTTTACCCACTTATGTAATTCACTAATACTTAACAGCATTGTTTGTCATTTACTCTTCCAGGAAGTTGGCTTAATGATTAAAGAAGCTGTTGTACTACGGATTAAACAACATTTGGAGACCAGAAAACAACATAGCCAATCAAAACAAAATAAGGAATGTACCCCAGCAAATCCTTTATATCTAAAAGGTAGGATACAATGGGATTAAAGCTCTGTAATGACTGACCCAAATACTGCAGATGTAGGTGTGTGATATTTATTTATTTGCTAATAGTATGAGCTGTTTTCATTGTTGAATTTTGCTGATTTGGGGATTGCTTTTGCTGTTGCCTTTTACCAGGTGAAAAACTTTGGCAGCTATTACTGTACAAGAATAACACATTTAAACATTTATTTGTCTCATTGCATAACAAAATGTTTATGTAAGTTACATTTAAACCCAGTTTCCTTAGAATTTTTCAGGATTCTCACATTTCATATATGTTCTAGCCTGTTTTATCAGTTATTGATTAAAAAGAAAAAACATACCTTGACACATTACAGAAGGGGAAGATAAGCTTACTTTGTTTCACAGTCATGAGTGTCTATCAGATTCATTTGATGCAAACATTAATGTAAATGTTACTTGTGCCCTAAAGATGAATTGCAGTTAAAATGACTCATGTTGAAATCCAGCATATTTCCAGAGGGAAAAAGCTAAGTAGCTCACACATTTATGTGCATATAAATATGATCATCTTACTTTTAAAATGTTAGGTGGTGTAATGTTGCCATTGTTTTAGAGCTGTGCACTTGTAACTAGCTAGACACTAGCATGTTTCTTCAATTTTCCACCATATAGTTCTAATGCTGGCAAGATTGTAACTTTGAGATTGCTCTGCACCAGGTACGATTTCTTCTTGCATTCACCAGCTCCTGCTTTGTGATGTGTTCCATAGCTAGGAGGGAGCAAAGAATCCCATGCTTCACAGTACTTTACTTCTGCTTGTAGATTTCTGAACTAATCCCTTATGATTTGTGTAGGAACATTCTTGTGTTTTATGCCTAAAAACTTCTAAATGTTCTTGCTTTTGGCAAGTCAGCTATGTTAATGCCATCTTGACTGTCTGACGGAATAGCATAACATGCAAGTGTTCCAAGGGCCAGATGTTTAACTCAGATACCAGGTTTAGAAGGTGGGAAGAAACTTTGTGGCTGTGGAAGGGTAGCCATTGTAGGTGTCTACTTGAGTGACAATTGCTTGATTACTGGCAAGAAAGGTATTAGGCAAGAGAGCACAAGACTTGGCACTGGCCACAACCTTCTCCATACACAAACACCTGAAAAAACAATTGTATCCTGCACTTTATAGCCTGCATATCCTTGATTGGCACGTGATTGATCTAATATCTGTTATCAGCTGATGCTTCAAAAACAGGCTGGAGAAGCATTGTGCAAGTAACCACATTTGGAGTAGGTTTTGTGGTTTGAACACCCACATCATGTTGGAGTGTTAGGCTGCTCGATCACCAGCTTTACATGGAGCAGAGCAGGTCGTCCTTGAAACCCCTAATGGAGATTCAGTATTCAGGAGGACAATACCTTCTTGCCTTCTTCTTAGTTGCTGCCTCAATGATCAGAGCTGAAGGGAGCTCCCCTAACTCTTCTATGGCTTATGGGCAAGTAGCTATCCTTGAGAAGTCGAACATTTCAGTTCTATTTGAAATCTGATGAGATTTGTCTGTATGGGTGCCAGAACACACAGCTGGAGGGCTTATGTGACATCAGGGCAGGTTTCTGTTAAGTCATCTTCTCAGTAGGTACCATGTGTGGTATTTATCAGTAGGTACCATGTGTGGATTTTACTGTTCCTCGCAGGCATCAGTTGATCCCAAGTGGCCATCAGCTGGAGCTTACACAAATACTGTGTCACCATCTTTCTCTGAATCTAGCTGGGAGGAGGATTCCAAGGGATTAAGCTTTTTACTTCTTAAACAGACAAGGATAATGAGGCTTCCCTTCCTATGACCCTGTTAAATAAAAACAAATGATAACAACACAGGAGGCTCAGATGCAAAAGTTTACTAGTGTACACCAGGAGGCAAAAAACCATACAAGTACAGAGTTTTGTCTGACATGATGCAGGAAGTACATGATTTTATATAGTCTTTCATTTAGGCTGTGCCCACCTTACTGACGTGGTCAGTCACAGGGCACCTACATCACTATGGTCTACAATATTCTATTCATAAGAAAAAGCTGATGTTATACATTTAAAAAGTTTTTCCATGGGAATAATACAGCCTTGCAAAGCACCTGGTTCATTATAATGTCTTTCTGTAAATGTTGCTTCTTCCAAGGTCTCAGGCTAGCTCGAATACAATGGTTGGTTCATTCTGGCAATACTCTTCTCTGTTCTTCTTGCAATTTTCCCTTATAGCAGCTGTGTCTTATCTCTGATACATTCACAAGGTCAATTATCTCAGAGGAAGGAATAAGAATATTTAATGCTTTATACATTCAATTTTGCTGACCCAGCAGATAATCATTAGTGAGAAACATAAGCTTGCTGGGCTAGCTACTGCCAGGGTCAGAGTTTAAACACACTGCAGTTCCAAGCTTTAAGCAACTACATGTAAAATCATTCTTATTGCCATATTGTAAATAGAATAAAATGCATTATATACTACTTGCTTTTAAACTAGCACTTTATACATGTTTAAATACATATTTTTCTAACATTTCCCTCCTTTTAATACCTTTTATTCTATTTAGAAACATAAACAATATTATATATTGTTTTCTAGCCTTTTCCTTTAAGGATTTTTAACTAGGCAAGTCATTTAGTTTATATTTCGGAACAAGTTTCATCTGGAATTAATAGTTTCAATTTAATGTCTTGGTACAAAGTTTTAGTTACAGATATATCAACAACATTTTTGACTAATCTTTTCATACGGGGAATCCCACAACAGACACATGCTCCTAATAGGAGCAGACCAACACAAATAGCAATCAAAATATTCATTAGGATAGAACCCCACCCACCAAACAGACTCTGGAAAAAGTTTGTCAGTGGGTTTGGGCCTGGTTCAGTCATGGCCGATACCTGCTGTATTACCTCTAGGTGATCATTAATTAAGAGCCATTCGATTTTGTAGCACAACAGTTCTCATTGCATTTAGTTCATCAGTCACTAGTTTGAGAGCAGAAAAAGTTGCGTTACTCATTACTTCGAGAAGCTTTGACAGTTTTTTCAACTCCCAGATCGATTTGACTGCTCCATATGCTGGAAATATCCCAGCCCAGGATATAACACTGTCACTCAAGTCCATATGAGTCAATTTTTCTTTATTTTTCACGGAATGATGGTTCTTTTAACCAGCTTCGATTTTTCCCATTGGATTTACAGGTTTTCCGATAGGATCTTTAGGTTTTCGGGCTACATCTCTTACATTTCGTATCTTACCTAGAGGTAATTCTGCAGTATGCCTTATAGCTGAAACCAGATAACCCAAAAAACAACTGCCGGACCAATTCTCAGGTAGCCATTTGTATGCTTTTTTCCCACAAATAAAATAACAGTTTTTTACTTTGGTACTGATGCGGGTTAGTTTTGAATGAAACATTTTCTTGTCTATAACAGACAATTGTTTATGCAAAACAGGATTTTTTTGCACATTACTTAATGTTGTTTTCATTAAGCTTAAATATGAATTATAATTTGTGTTACAAACAGTGCCTTTATCTTTGGCTTTAATATAGCATTTATAAGATATAGTTATGTTACAGTTACTTTAACCCACTTGGAGTGTGTTATTTTTATACAAACATACAATTCCCCTCTGTGTAATAGGCAAATACAATGCAATTTTGTCCTGTGATTTTACAGAACCTGTATCAAAAAGCAAATTTTTCTAAGTCTTATTTATCCCCAAGGGGACAGCGGACATTAACAATCCTCCATATGCTGTTGGTATGGCAGTACAAACCCAGCAATTTGAAATGTTCATAGTCTCTACATATACACGCTTCATAGCTAGGTATGTGTTAAAGTTTGGATGCCAGTCTATAGACAGTTCATCACGTTTTTTTACTTTCACCTGTGTGGTTATATGTAGGAAGAACCACAACAAAAGGAAAGTCAACACAATCATAGTCAATAAATGCATAGTTAGCAAGATGATTAAACAATATCTTCGAGGTTGATCTGTGTTTTTACTCATTTTGCTCTTGGTCATCCTGCCTTTGTTGTGTGTCAGTCACAAAATGTTTATCAAGCTGAAAATTTTTTACCGGTTTACAGTGCGTCAGGTGGACCCAGGACGACCTTTTAGCAACTTTGACTGCAGTAGGCGTCGCCAACAGTACCTGGTACGGTCCTTCCCACTTTGGACTCGCCCAATTCTTCCTCTTCGTGACTTTTAACCAAACCCAGGACCCCGGGGTCAGCACTGCTTCCAACGGTCTGGTCGGTCTTTTATCTGAAAAAGAGTTCAACTGCAAAACAGTTTTTTTTAGTTAACATTTTCCTTACATAACTAGCTAATGAGCTGTCAGCCTCTAATTCTGCAGGCATGAGAGCTTTCCATTGTGGCACATAATATGCCCTTCCAAATATCACTTCAAAGGGGGTTAAACCCTTTACATTTGGAACTGTTCTCATGCTCAGCAGTGCCAAAGGCAAACAGCAAATCCAATTCTTCTGTGTCTCTCTCATCAGCTTCCTTAACTTATTTTTAGAATTCCATTGTACCTTTCCACCAGTCCTGCAGACTGTGGGTGGTAGGCACAATGATTCTTCAAGGAGATCCCAAAGTATCTCCCAAGTTGGTGAATCGTTTGATTCACAAAATGTGTCCCATTATCACTATAGATCCTTTCCGGTATGCCAAATCTGGGAATTATTTCTTTTATTAGGGCCTTTGCCACTGTCGCTGCATCCGGATTTTTAGTTGGAAAAGCTTCTACCCATTTGGAAAACATGTCTATAATTACTAAACAGTATTTTTTCCCTTCACATTTGTTCAATTTTATGAAATCCATACAGATAGTATGGAACGGATATGGTGGTACAGGAAAACTCCCTTGCTTGGGTTTGAATGCTCCTTGTGCATGATGTTTATTACAGACATGGCAAGCTGCACAAAATTTTTGTGTATAATTTGTAAAACCATATGTTTGGAATACACGATTCACTAACTGTACCATCCCCCCTGTTGAGACATGGCACTGCCCATGGCTCAACAAAGCTGCATATTTAAATAAATTAGATGGCAATATTGGTTTTTTTTTTTTTGGAGATATACAGTTTATTTTTGAGGATTGCACCTCGTTTCTCCCATTTTTGTTTCTCAGCTTTTGTAGTCAATGTCTGCATTGTTTTTAACATTTCTAAATCTAAAATTTTAGAGGGTTGTAATTTCTCGGTTAAAAGTAAAATTTCTGAGTCTGAGGCTGCTTGCTTTGCAGCTGCATCAGCTCTTGCATTTCCTTTTGAAATTGCATCCTGTTGTTTTGTATGAGCTAAACATTTACAAATAGCTACCTTAGTAGGTAACTGAATGGAATCTAACAAGTTCAAAATAAGTTGCGCATGATTAATTGGTTTGCCAGTAGATGTTATCATTCCCCTATTTTTCCATTGTTGTGCAAAAACATGCACTGTAGAAAAAGCATACTGACTGTCAGTATATATGTTTACTTTTTTATCTTTCGCTAGAGTACAAGCCCGTGTTAAGGCTATCAGTTCTGCTGCTTGAGCAGACAGGTTATGCTGTAAGGGTTGGGCTTTTAAAATCTCTGTACCTGTGACCACTGCATATCCTACTAGATTTTTCCCTGTAGGACCCTTTCTGCATGAACCGTCCACATAAAATGTCACCTCAGCATTATCTAAAGGCATATCAGTGAGGTCTTGCCTGGGCAAAGTTATTTGCTCAATTTCCTGCAGGCAACTGTGCGGTGTGCCATCCACAGGAGTTGGAAGTAACGTAGATGGATTTAATGTTGTACAACGTTCAATTACCATATGAGGTTGGCTCAGCAGTATGGTCATACATGAAAGATGCCTAGCAGGAGATAGATATGCTATTTTTTCTTGCAGTAAAATTATCGCGACTGCATGAGGCACTCTCAGTGTGAGAGGGTGAAACAACACCACTGAGGCCGAAGCCTGTACTGCCATTGCAGCTGCAACTACTGCTTGCACACAGTGAGGCAATGATCGTGCCACTGGATTTAACTGTGATGAATAGTAAGCTATGGGGCGTTGCTTATCCCCATGCTGTTGCGTCAAAACTGACGTCATGTATCCCTGCTTACAATCTACGGTCTGAAAAAATCTTTTGTGGTAATTTGGAAGTCCTAAAACTTGTGATGAAGCTATCAATTGTTTTAGTTTGCAGAAAGCTGTTTCTGCTTCAGGTGTCCATTGTAATACATCTTGTGCTGCCATTGGTGTTTTATATATTAAATCAGCCAGTGGAGCCGATTTTAAAGCATAGTTTGATATCCAGCTTTGACAAAAATTAGTCGTTCCCAAGAAGGACATCATTTCCTTCTTGGTTGCTGGTTTGGGTGCCTGTAAAATCGCTGTTTTTCTGTCTTCGTCTAATATTCTACCTTCATTGGATATTACATATCCTAGGTATCTAACCTGTTTTCTCCAAAGTTGTAACTTACTTTTGTTTACTTTGTGTCCTTGTGCTGCTAAAAATTTCAATAATGCTATCGTATCTTCCCTGCATTGATGCTGGGTAGGGGCTGCTAGCAAGATGTCATCTACATAAAGTAGAATCTGACTACCTCCTGGTGGAGTAAACCCTGCCAGGTTGCTTGCCATTTCTTGTGCAAATATCGTTGGACTTTCACAATATCCCTGCGGTAGCCGAGTATAGGTATATCTTTTACCCTGAAATGTAAATGCAAACCAATACTGGCTATCAGGATGTATAGGTATTGAAAAGAAGGCATTGCTTATATCTACCACAGTAAAATATTTTTGTTGTGGTTTTAAATCATTTAACAAGGTGTGTGGGTCTGGCACCGTAGGTGCTCTGGGTATTATTGCATTGTTTACAGCTTGTAAATCTTGTACCATCCGCCATTCCCCGTTTGCTTTTTTAACAGGAAATAGAGGTGTGTTACATGGTGAATCAAGAGATTCTACCAGTACTCCTTCCTTGAGTAATGCTGCTATTATAGGCTTGATTCCTTGTTCTGCATTTTTCCTCAAGGGGTATTGTCTTTTTTGTGTCTAAATGCTGATTTTGGTGTAATAGTTACTGGTCCTGCTGTTTGAATAAGTCCTACATCTGATTTACCTGTTGACCAAAGAATGTTTGGTATATCACACAAGGCTTTTTCTTCTTCTTTTAATAAGAATGCTAATCAGCTGTCTTCACTAGTTTGTAAGTGTACAGCTGGATGTGTCTGTGTTAGCCAATTCAATTTCTGTTTTTGTATTCCCTGTTCTGATAATTCTAAATCAGTTTGTTTTTCCCACCTTGTTACTTTTTCTCCTGTCTGCCCATTTCACATTCTTATTTTTTGTCAAGCTGACATGTGGTAGTCTATTAGATTTGTACAGTGTCATGAATTCCTGAGGTAGTGAACAGCTTACCACACTGTTTCCCTCAGTATCCCAATACAAGTTTCGTAATACTAATCTGTTAGCAGGATTTTTGAACAATTCTTGCTCATATTCTTTATCAGGTCCTGGCATGCTACAGTAGTATAGAGTACAATGTAACAAATGCTGTTGGTCAGTGTCAAGGGAGGGGGCCTTACTGATGGTTACATTCATCAGTTCTCCGGTTACTGCCCCTGGACCAGTCATAACTAGGCCCTGGCTGTATCAGTAAAAGGTTTCACCCTCCGGTTGCACCACAAAAGTATTTATTTGTCTTTGTGCTTTCATACCCTGCATAGTGGGGACTACCACTATGCCAAATATCTGCATAAGATCTCTTCCCAGTAAGTTTACTGAACATTTTGCAGAAACTACAATTTTACTTTTCTGAGTCATGCCTGAAACAGGGTCAGTTATTGCTATATCATGGGAGAGTGGCTCCCTATATAGCTGTCCATTTGCTGCTTTTACTAATATATAGTCAGGTGATTCAGAATATTTTGGTAACTTTGAAGGGTGTATCAAAGTTCGTGATGCTCCTGAGTCACACAAGAATTTCACTTTCCTTCCTTTCACCAGAAGTGTAACTTCCGGTTTTGTGTCTGCCAAATAGAGCTCCAAGCTCAGTAATGCCAAATCTAAAATTTCACTTTCTTCATCCTCTACATCTACCTGCACTTCCTCTGTCCCTTCCACTACATTTACGTTTGCCTTTTGTTTGTTTTTTTTCCCTGATGATTTTTGATTTTCATCTATAGTCAGTCCTCATCATCTTTATTTTTTGTAGTCACCTTTTTATTTAGCCTGCAATCCCTTGCTAAATGTCCTTTTTTACTGCACTTAAAGCACTCACCTTTTTGTTTTTTGTTTTTTTCTCTTTAAAATCTTCTGACCTTTTGTCAGATTGTCTATTTCCCTGGGTATTTTTCTTACCCTTTTTACCTGACTACTACAAAGACCTCTGCTCTGTCTTCAGCTGTGAAGACCTGTGTCTTTTTTTTTTTTTTTTACTATTAAAGTGTCTTTCAGCATGTCTGGCATATTCAAGTAAGGCTTGTAGCCTACTTGTTCGATGATCTATCATATGCTTTGTAATAAAGCTACTGATAGGTGCAATGCAACCTTTCAAAAAGGCATTTTTCAGTTGCTGTTTATATGAGGTATTATGTGTCTGATTTTCAGGAATAGCCATACCACTATGGTTATTGAAACATTCCAATAATCTACCATATCTTTGTCTAAAAATAATGTTTTTGCATTTTTAGTTTTCTGTTCCCTTCGGTTTACTTCCTCAATCCACCTGTGTGCTTGAGGAATGCCTAATTGCTGTTGTTTTTTTTTTTGCCTGACCATCTGCGTCAGATTTAAGCTGTTTTAAAAGTTTAACTAATGAAATCTTGTTTAATTTACCATCAAATCCGTATTTATTAACCCATTTTGTATAATACCTTACATTATCAGTCCATTGTAATTGCATATATTTTGTGTCATCAGTTAGGGGCAGATTTTTTAGTGCACTGATTTTCCATTCTAAAAAATGTTACGTAACCCTTTTCACCACGTGGTATTTCAGTTTCTTACACAGTTTATCTAGAATAACTGTCTACCTTATTCTGTTTCCCTGATTTCTGACAAAATATACAGTAATTTCCTTTTGTCCCTGATCTGTATAACAAATCTATGACAATGACATTTTCACTGTAACCTAGTCCCTGATCTAAAACAGAAAAAAGGCAAATATTTCCTACCTGAGCCTCCTGGGTTGACCAGTTCGAGACCGCTCTTCGGCCGCAGATCAGAAAGTGGCCAGCCTCTCAAGACGACAATTCAGTCGGAGGTCTTTGTGCTTCAAGAAGAACCATTTTGGTAACTTCTCCTGCGCAGTATTCAACCACCGATACACTCTGACCTGCAGCTTACCAAGGGAATTCAGGTTCGAAGGACCAAACTGTTAAATAAAAACAAATGATAACAACACAGGAGGCTGAGATGCAAAAGTTTACTAGTGTACACCAGGAGGCAAAAAAACATACCAAGTACAGAGTTTTGTCTGACATGATGCAGGAAGTACATGATTTTATATAGTCTTTCATTTAGGCTGTGCCCACCTTACTGACGTGGTCAGTCACAGGGCACCTACATCACTATGGTCTACAATATTCTATTCATAAGATAAAGCTGATGTTATACATTTAAAAAGTTTTTCCATGGGAATAATACAGCCTTGCAAAGCACCTGGTTCATTATAATGTCTTTCTGTAAATGTTGCTTCTTCCAAGGTCTCAGGCTAGCTCGAATACAATGGTTGGTTCATTCTGGCAATACTCTTCTCTGTTCTTCTTGCAATTTTCCCTTATAGCAGCTGTGTCTTATCTCTGATACATTCACAAGGTCAATTATCTCAGAGGAAGGAATAAGAATATTTAATGCTTTATACATTCAATTTTGCTGACCCAGCAGATAATCATTAGTGAGAAACATAAGCTTGCTGGGCTAGCTACTGCCAGGGTCAGAGTTTAAACACACTGCAGTTCCAAGCTTTAAGCAACTACATGTAAAATCATTCTTATTGCCATATTGTAAATAGAATAAAATGCATTATATACTACTTGCTTTTAAACTAGCACTTTATACATGTTTAAATACATATTTTTCTAACAGACCCCCTTCTGTGGAGAGTCCTCAGTCACAAGACCTCCTTTGTTGGGCCAGTTTTTCGTGCTCTGTCTCACCAAAATAGCCTTAACTATTGTTTAGAGAAAAACCCTAAGATGTCCTCACTTTTTCCTTCCTTGGAACATTTTGTAGGAATAATATGCTTGCATCTTTGTGAGCTGGATATACCAAGCTTTAGGACTTTCTTCTCTTCAGAAGGTTGATGCCTGCTGTAAACTCCAGAGGAAGTGAAGTAATATTCTTGCAAAGTATCCAGGAGCCAGTTCCTGTGCGGTCTTTTTGTGTCAAGAATAATTTTGATTCGCAGCACCTTTTCACATGGGGTAGCAAATTGCTTTGAGAAAGGTAGAGTAATAGGTTGTTCTCTTCTGCTTTAGACTTTTTGGGTCCTGAATTATCTGTCTCAAATATCCAAGTTATGTCTCTACCTTGTGGTACAAATTTATATGAAGCTGGCAGTGCTTCCTGATTCTGGGATTTATTTTTGTTATTTATTTTCGTATTACCCATGAACTAAGCATTTTACAGATTAAAAAATAAAAACAATGTGCTTATACTATGGCATGATGCAGTAGTTTACACAAGTAAAAAATAAGTAAGATAAAATAAGTTGCTAAATATAACTTTAGAAAAGGAGAAGGTTGCAGGAATCACTTATCCACTTTGGGGAACATAGCTGATTCCAGAGGACTGTTGCCAAGCAGACAGACAGAAGCCTGCCAGATAGTTTTAGTGAGTTCCTTGAGCAACTAGCAACTCACTATCTAATGACTTGGGAGTTTTTCTGGAGAATAGGTACCAAAAGCATCTCTTAAAATGCAGAACTTGGGTCATGTAGGTCTCTGAAAGTAAGTGTAAGAATCAAACTTAGCTTATAGCTATAGAATTCTGCATCTGCTGTAGCCATGCCAGGTCTTTATCCATAAGCCGGAGTTAACTAACTGATGAATTGCCATCACTAAGTCTGAAGATGGAATCAGATTCCAGATCCAGTCGGTATTCTTAAGATGTTGATGTGCTGACTTGACGACAGGTGATACCTGGTCCTTACCCTGTCATCAAGACTCACCCTCAGATCACAGATATGTGATGCAAATTCCAGATAGTCTTCCCTGTATGGGTGGATGGAGAAGTGAGGTATATACAATGGCATGCACCAGGCTTAATCTGTTTTTTTTTTGGGGGAGTTGAGTCCCTATTGACTGTGCCTTCCATTGAAAGGAGAACTTTTTTCCTAACGTAGTAAATTCAGTCCCCAGACTCGTGAGTAAAGGAGAGGTAGAGCAGAATTTTATCAATCTCATTGGTAATTTATACCAGTTTTCTGGCAGACTTTCCAAAGAGTATCAGATATACTCTGAACAGAATAAGTACTAGTAAGGATCCCTGAGGCAGCCCTTCTGTTAGATACAGGGTGGTACATTTCCAGTCTTTTGGGATTTAATGATTGTTCCTCAGCAGTGGGGTTAATGCCACATTTGCTTTAAATGAAGGAAAATGCTGTCAAAGAGG
Source organism: Protopterus annectens (assembly GCF_019279795.1). NCBI lineage: Eukaryota > Metazoa > Chordata > Ceratodontiformes > Protopteridae > Protopterus > Protopterus annectens. The sequence continues at coordinate 409,105,428 of NC_056727.1, forward strand.
TGATAGTGATTTGAGTTAAGATTTACCAACCTTCCATAACCAAGATGTAGTCTGCAGTAGGTGAAACATGCAACAGTTAAAACCGCATGTTTGACTAGGTCAGAGTTTATGTAGGAAAATTCAATCCAAGAAATGTCTGGAGAGTTTGCATATGACATATTTCAACACTCCATGAATGCATTACAGATGAACGGCTGCCTGTTTTAGACCATCTTAACTGTTAAAGAAACATGAATCTCTCTCAGTATTACAGGTTAGAAAAGCTATACAAGTAGGCAGGCAGGCTGAATTGCCCAGGCTGTCTATCAGTCAGAAGAGTGAAGTCAGTTGGTTTGATGCAGCAGCAGTCTCATTGAGTACAAAGTTACCTTCTTATGTGAGATTTCTAAATGATATGCAGCATAATATGCATGAATACTAAGGTCATCTTCAAACCGGCAAGTTGTTTGCTATTTGCAGTCCAGCTGCCATCCAACTCTTCTCACTGAGCACAGTTCATAGTCAAACATGGTTTGGTGAGCAGTAGATCTGGGATTTTTATTTCTTTTGACATTTGTTAACCGGGTATGTCTGAGTGAGCATGCAACCTTTTTCAGTGGAGGCCCAGGGAGAAAAGCTCTGTATAGAAAAATTATATAAACAGAAATAATATAAAGTACAGAAAGCTTCAGATAAAAGTCATTACATGTGCAAGAAAATTATACATTCAAATTAAGTCTCTCATTTGGCATACAATAGTTGCATTCACAAGCAATGAATTACATGAGTATAAAAAATATCTGTAAGTAAAGAAGAATACTAAAAGAATGACAGCACTTACAGAAAAAATATAGCAAATGGGTATGCTCTAGAGCAGTGCTTCCCAAACATTTTTTGATTCTTGGCTTCCTTGCTGAATCCAGGTTTTCTCAACGTGCCCCCCCCTGCAGCGGGCATAAAGTGCATATTTCATTTATTTGACATTTGTTTAACGAGGCTGCCCGACTGGACTAGGAGACCTGGGGAGAAAAGTTCAAAAGTACAATAAAAAGCAATTACCAAAAAAAATGTACAGTCTGCTTAACAGCATAACACTGATCTACTATGGTTGAGAGGTAAGCAAACCTAATGGCAACCTTATTAACTTTAAGTTTATAAGAGCAATATTTAGAATCTGTCCCTATTATTTGGCTCTGTCCAGCATACTTCTCAACTGTATAGATTTTTGCAGAATGTCCAGATTTTTGCCTCATATTTTTGGTCTTTTTCTCATAAAATTGTTATCTGGCAAACCACTGGCAGATCATTGAGGTTGAATTCAGAAAATAATGACAGACAGTTGAGTTTCATACTTCATACCCTTCAGAAAATTCATGCTAATGCAATACCTGCTTTTCTATCATCTTTCTAAGTTTGTGAGAGCAGTACTTAAAAGTGTCCCTATGTTGTGCTTTTGTACCCCCACTATTTTTGGCTTTGTCCAGATTTCTTGATCTAGGAGGGTGAGAGGTATGTGTCCAGTGGTATGGACCAGACTTACACAGACCTCATTGCTGCTGCTGCCAGGGATCACTCTCACTCTTCACTTTCTCCCCCGTGACACACATGCACACACACGGTAAATTCATATCTGGCTTGCAGGAATTTACTTTACAAAAATGCAAGTTTCTTTTCCTCTTCTTTAAGTAAAACATATTAAACACCTTAATAGTTATGACACAAGTAATGAAAGACATCTGATACAACAGCATGTACAAATTAATCTCCAACTTGTTCCATACTTGGCAGAAGAAAAGAATTTAAACTTTAATTCTGACTACACATCTGATCTGCTGTGAATGATATTTGTTAATAAATATGCCGGTCTGAGATAAGAAAGCCTTAGAAAATGTGAAACACACATATATATATATATATATATATATATATATATATATATATATATATATATATATATATGTATATACACACGACAAACCCATAACTATTGACATTTTCTATAAGACTGCTCCCATTATACAAAAAATATGTGAATTTTGATCCAGAGTACAATGTCCAGTTCTAGAGGAAATATCTCCGGAATGCTGCAGGCAAGGCTATTAAATGAAGACAGTAGGGACTTAAAACATCTACAAACATCTATTTTTAAATAAGCTGTTACACTTAGTTGTGCGAGTCCCTGTATTTTTAAAATAAATTGTTAAGGAAGAAGGTTTAGAATAGATATAACTTACAGAGCTACCAAAAAAGCAGGCAGCATTTAAAAGAAAAACCTGTTGAAAAACTGAAGATAATAAAGCCATTAAAGGGAAGAAAAGTAGGAAAGAAATATCCTCACAAAAATGGATAAACTGAGAAAACGTACAGCAAATGATAGAAGTAAAATAGTTGGGGTCATCTAAAGGACACAAGGAAGTCCAATATGCAAGGGTTCAGCCATGACTTTTTGGAACTGCATGCCAGCTTCCAGAATCCAACACCCCCTCAAAAAAAGTACAGGCATAAGCAAAAATTGTTTAGTCAACCATTCATTCCAGACAAAAAAATACTTTAACAAAACATACCACCATAAACCATGATGTTGTTTGTCTTTCGGCTTTTCCCGGTTAGAGGTCGCCACAGCGGAACTTCGATCTGCTAATGATTGGCAGTAGGTTTTTATGGTGTTGAGTTGCCAGCTGGTCGCCCAACCTTCAACGAAGGCACGCCCATTCACACGTCTTTCGGAATGCCACTCGACCACGGGGAGGACATGCAGACTCCACACAGAAGGCACTCCCCGCACACCAGCTGAGAATCGAATGGGAGAACCTCTTGCTGTGAGGCAACAACGCTACCTCACAGCAACAGGTTCTCCAAAAATGCTAAATTAAACAAATGAAAAAAGTTAAAATTCTAGTTCATCTAGTTAATCTACTACACAAAACACATTTTTAAAAAATGTACTCCATGGCATGCATAGTGTACTCCTGGCTTCAACATGGTACACAGAATACCTAAAACATACCCATAATGACAGCAGAACATGACTGAAGTCTATTTTTAGACTGTCCAACTGGTGAGATTAGTGCCCTGAAGCCATCTTCTCTCTCCCAATATCACACACACACATACACACACACACACACACACACACCCTACCTCCAAAGTCGTTCCTTTCCGAAGGGCAGCAGATTCACTGCACGAAGCAGCCAGCAGCAGTCACGAAAGCAGATAGTTCTAAGGCAGCCCGCAAATCCATAGAGCAGCAGCAGTAAATCCATTTAGACTGGCCCAGCAGCAGTAGTCATTTCTCGCTCGTGTTCAAGCCGGAAATGCGCACGCAAGCTCAGTTCTGACAAGCTGATGGAGCTGACGTCATCGCGCACGTGATGACAGCATAAACCGCAAAGTTTAAAAATAAAAGCTGGGAAGAATTCGGAAATGAAGTTCACAGTACCCCTGTGAGGGAGCCGCGGCACACATTTTGGGAACATCTGCTCTAGACTATGAAAATATGAGTCCGAGAGAAAGTGGCGAAGTATTAGAGTTAGTTTAGATTTTGGCAGGAGCAGATCCATGAGTTCTAAGACCTCATTTCCTAAGCCCTTTCTCCCTTGCCTTCACATTCTTCTTAAGGATCTCAACCTCAGAAAAGAAAAAAGAAAAAAAAAGGGACTAAGTTAACCTCTTCGGATCCGGGAATCCAAGAAAGATAAAATTTTTCACAACCAACTTTGTCAGATCAGACACTATCCAAACCAGATCCATTTGTGTCTGGATCTTCTACCTTCCTAGCTTAGGACAATGGTATTCACTGTCCATCGATCTGGTCCCCTACAAGGTACTTTCCCCTTCTAGAAAGACATAGATCCCCATAAACATATTACACTACTTTTTTTCACATGCTTCACAAAAGGCGATGTGGCAAAAGTAGTGAGGAAGATTCTCCAGGTGCAGAGCCAGTTTTTCATTCTGCAACTCAACCTATCTCTACTTTTATGTAGGTTTTCAGGATTCATCCCAAATTCTCTCAAAACTTTGAAAATTATTTTAGTAAGTTACTATTTCCTGACAATCTTACTATACACATCCCATTGCACCATGCAAATTAAATTTGACTCTGTAAACCTTGAAATATGTACCATGTAAACTTGCATTTAGATGTGACAAAAAAAAAAGAGGATAGGATCATGTTGAATAGTGATCCTTCTTTCCATCCTAGGATGGTGCCTGAGTTTACAAATAAGAAAGAATATTTTTTCCATTTACTAGTTGTTCATACACAGTTGAATTTTTAACTACACTATAATGTGTTAGAAAGTCTGTTCAACAGATCTTTTTCTTTCAACAGAACACTTTGACAATATATAATAAACATGATCCTAACCAGATAGTTACACAGGTTGTATTTCATTTATCTGTAACAAAAGACCTTCTTTCCTTACCAAAATTGTCTGAGGTCCAGGAATGGTATAGACCTTGACTCAATTATAGACAGAAGTTTTCAGTCCTTGGAATCCACCCAGGTTCAGATTGCTAGGGAATCTGACCCGCAGGTAGATGAATGAAAATTGACAATGTCGGATAAAGAAGATGTTCTTCATGTTTCACTGTTGCAGTCATCACACTAGGGTTATCCTGCCAGGGGTAGTCCTCAGACGGCCCGAATACCAGAGGCTTAGTATTTCTGTGTCAGTTGCTGTCACTCCTGGACTGATGTCTGGTCGTCAGTGGTATAAAAACAGGCAGCCGACGCCATTACATCAGTCTTTCTTGCCGAGGAGCCCAAAGCAGAAGCAGGTTGCACGACTAACGGTCGGCGGGTACCTGAGTTTTCATTTCCGAAATTGAAGTTGAAGTCTTCTAAAGCTAAGTATCCCGTTGGGGATCCTTTTTTCTTGCTCTAACCGATGTCAGAAAAAGTTAGCAATTGTCTCGCCTGTGAAAAGCAAATACCACACCGAGATTTCCATTCTTACTGGGTTACCTGTTTAGGCCTAGACCACGACGTCCCTCGCTGTCGGTTTTATGCTTTGTTCAATGCCCGAACTATTCATCGGGCCCTTATTGTAGCTAAATTCTTTTGCTCTCGATCTCCGTATTCCGAATGGCTTCGGTAAGCCATCCGACTACCGATCTTCTGAAAAAGCATAAGGATAAAGACAGAGACAGACCACACAGGTCCAAAACTGCCGACATCGCTTCCATTATGCTAGTCGCCAGTTCGCCTGTACTCAGTGACTTGCTTTCACAGCCCCTGATGCCCGCAATGATGGATTTGCAGGCCGCTACCAAGACCTGTTTGGAGTCCGGTATTCCGCGAGACTCTTCTTTGACTGTGGAACGTGTGGATGTCTCTATCTTTTGAGGAAGTTCTTCGCACTACTGATATTCGACACACAAACTGACTTTTTTCACGTCTTCAGTTCTTTCTAAAACTACCGAGTTTCTAAGGCCAAGAGTACCAGCTACCCCTAAAAGACCGACGACCCAAACTCACGTGCCTGCTTCCTTGCCACAATCACAGATGCTTAAAATGGCAGGAGACCTTATCATGCTGATTAGAGGAAGCCAACCTTCCCCTGCTAAAAGAAAGAGACTTGTCCCCAGCACATTTATCTGACCAAGAGTCCAATGACTGTGAGGTTTCTAATTATGAAGACATACCTTTATCTGCTTATGAGGATTCAGATGTAGATGAATCCATTCCTTCTGCCTCTCCTCCAGAGGATTTTTCTTTTGGTGAAGCCCTACATACATTGAGAGTACTTCCATTGGGAATGCCAGGATTATCCTCAGTCCAAAAAGAGACTCTGGGAATTTTTAGATTTACCACAGCACAGACCTATAGCTATACCCCCTGTTCTGGATGTTGTGGATGATGTCTTTATGGAATCCAGTTTAACTCCTGATACTTTACCTCCTGCTCCCAGGAAACCTGATGGGTATTACAGAGTCCCTGACTCACAGAAATTTATTTTCAAGAATCCTACTGCTGACCCAGAGGTCATCTCCCAAGGGTCTAAAGGAATAAAAGCAACTACAGCTAAGAATCCCACCCCCTCTGACAGGGATTCTAGAGCCTTAGACAGATGGGGTAAAAAAGTATATACCTCTGCAACTCTTGCCATTAGAGCATTAAATTGTCAGTTCCACATGCTGAAATACCAGCAACATACCGTGGAACTCATTAAACAAAAATATCTACCTTCCCTGACTGTGCGGAAAATAAAGATGTACAGGAACTTATGCATTCTGCAAGCCAAATCAATAAGCATACCCTGCAGTGTGGGTTTGACGCCCTAGAAGCATCCTGCTGGGGCAGCAGTCACAGGCTTTATACTTAGAAGGCATGCCTGGCTTAAGGAACAGTCCTTGCCAGATCATGTCTCATCAAAACTATTGGACGCACCACTGAACAAAGACAATCTGTTTGGCACCAAAGCATAAGAGGTTTTACAAAGGATGGAAGAAAAAGCTAAGTCTATGCAGACAGACTTTTTGCACGTTCAGCTTTCAAGATTCAGTAGGCATTACCCCTCAAAACATTGGTCTTTTCCAGCCCCCTCAAGGCCACCTCAGACTAGACCTAGGGGTAACAGACCCCCCCTCCCTGACAGCAGTCTCAGGGTATGCAGAGATCTAAGCAGTGGAGTTCCTCCACTTCTAAACCAGGGAGTGCTAAGCCACCCCCCTTATGGAAAGAATTCACAGTGACTTAACTCCTCCTTGCACCTCTGCCCATCTGCTCATGAACCTAGGGGAAAAACCTGCCTCCCATGCAGAAAACTGAGCTTCCATCACCAATGACCAATGGGCACTAAACATGGTGTCCCAGGGGTTCAAATTTTATTTCCACACCTTGCCAACCCCAAAGGGATACTGGCTAACCAGGCATGTCTGCATATCCCAATTAGAGAATCTTGCAGAAAATATCTGCGTTTCAGGGCAGGATCTATGCATTATCAGTTCTCTGCACTTCTCTTTAGATTATCCACTGTTCCCAGAGTTTTCACAAAATGCCTGGCTCCAGCCATTACTTTTTGCAGACAAAGAAATATTCAAATTTACCCTTACTTGGACGACTGCCTGATTCAGGCAGACAGACACGAAAAGCTGTTACAGCACCTGACATTTGTAAAGGACCTACTAACCTCACTGGGGTACACTGTCAACGAGTAGAAATCAAAACTAGTCCCCAGTCAAAAAATTGTATTCCTGGGAGCAAGCCTGGACACAGCATCCTAGATGACATTTCTAACCCCAGAAAAACAAGCCTATCTGACAGGCTACTTCTCTCAACTGGCCACCAGAACCCAGTTATCTGCAAGGAAAATCCTGCAAGCTCTAGGGTTTATGGCCTCCTGCATTCTACTAATTCCATATGCCAGACTGCATATCAGGAAACTTCAGTGCTACTTAAAAAGCCTTTGGTGTCAACATTCTCAGGACCTGGAAACTATTATATCTATGATACCCTGTCTAAGGAAAGACTTTCTTTGGTGGGCATGCAACTATAACAAGGGACTTCCCTTTTCACAACACCATGCCGCCCAGACCCTAACCACAGATGCATCAGACTATGCCTGGGGTGCTCACCTGGATGGCAGGTGTATTCAGGGCCACTGGAGCCCAAACCAAATTCATCTGCACATCAACCAAAAAGAGATGCTAGCTGTCCATCACTCTCTGACAGCTTTCAGATCCCTGCTCTCTCCAGGGCCTCTACTAATCAAAACCGACAACACCACAGTAATGTGGCACATCAGCAAGCAGGGGGGAGCCCACTCTTACCCACTCTGCAGACTAGCCATGACCCTTTGGAACATGGCCTCAGTCATGCATATTCATCTGCAAACTCAATTCGTGGCAGGCAACCAAAACGCTCTGGCAGACACGTTAAGCAGAAATCTCCTGGACCCACATGAGTGGCAATTAAACCACAACACCTTCAACCTTGTGACCTAAGAATGTGGTACCCCGAAGGTAGACCTATTTGCCTCCCCCTACAACCACCAGCTCAGCAAATTCTGCACCAGGGAACCTCACAGCAAGGCCTGGAAAGTGGATGCCCTATCCTTCCAGTGGACAAACCTCTTAATCTATGCATTTACCCCTCTTACTCTTACCAGAGTACTACTGAAAATAAGGGAGGAAAGACCAAGGGCAATCCTGATTGCCCTAGATTGGCCACACCAACACTGGTACCCACTACTGCCCAGTCTGTCCCTGTTGCCTCCATGGCACCTCCGCCAGATTCCAACTCTCCTAACTCAGCAGGAGGGATAGTTCTTGCATCCTCAGTTGTTGCAGACACTGATCCTAGCAGCCTGGCTTGTACCTCGACTTCTCCTCCAGTGGCTAGTCTAAGCAAACAAGTCCTGGATGTTATACGTGAAGCCAGACGACCCAGTACTAGAAAATCCTTTGCTGACAAGTGGAAAAGGTATTGTTCCTGGATTCAGACTAAAGGAGCTGACAAAGCACAGCCCTCCTTACCTCTCATCCTGGATTACCTAGCAGAACTACTCCACAGGAGCCTATCCTTTTCCATTAAAATCTATGCCTCTGCACATTACAGCACTGAGCCCACCTCTCTTCTCACACCCTATCATCAAACAGTTCCTGAGAGGGGATAACAATTTAAGGCCACAAAGAAGAGTCCCTACTCCTGCTTAGGACCTTAACGTTGTGTTGGAAAAGCTCACGCTCCCCTGCTTTGAGCCTGCAGCTTCAGCAGAGTTAAAATTCCTCTCTTGGAAAACAGCCTTTTTTCTGGCCATCACTTCAGCTAGAAGAGTGTCTGAGCTGCAAGCACTTATGGCTGTGGAGCCTTTCATCATTTTTCATGTTGACAGGGTCTCCCTCAGGACTAACCCAACCTTCATGCATAAGGTGGTGTCCAGTGTGGCTCTCAACCAATCTATTAATTTGCCCACCTTTTTCCTTAAACCTCAAAAGAAGGGGGAAAGGATCCTGCCCTCTTTAGATCTGCACAGACAGCTCAGATTCTACCTGGATAGTACTAAGCCCTTTAGGAAATCTGACCAGTTACTAGTCAGCTTTGCATTAGGGGCAGAGGGCAAAGGTATATCAAAACAAACTATTTCCAAAAGGATAACACACTGCATCAATTTCTGTTGCAAACACCATGGGAAACCACCCCCACAGGGGGTCAGAACACATTCTACTAGGGCAACTTCAACTTCTACAGCCTTTCAAAGAGGGGTCCCTACCAGGGACAATCCTGGAAGCTGCAACATGGAGTTCTGTTCATACCTTCACCAAGCATTACCACCTGCTTATCTTTTGCAAATCCAGGGCAGGCTTTACAACCGCAGTCCTGCAGGGCATACTAGCCAGCCCCAAATCTTCTTGGCTTCCTCCACCCGTTCCTCAGCTTTGGAAATCAACCCAAGTGTGATGACTGCAACAGTGAAACATGAAGAACATAGTACAGTTGTGTACACTTACCATAAATGTAGATGTTCGAGTGTATTCACTGTTGCAGTCCGGTTTCCCACCCTCCAGCCCCCTTGTCTCTCTCTCTCTCCCTCACCCTTACAGGGCTATTGGTATTTACTTTCTACTGGTGGTGTTGCTCCACCATAACTTAGCTCCCTTTTGGGGGCTCCTGACATTTGGGGCAAGAAAAACTGATGTAATGGCGTCACCTGCCAGTTTTTATACCACTGATGACCTGACGTCAGTCCTAGAGCGACAGCAATACTAAGCCTCTGGTATTCGGGCCGACTGAGGGCTACCCCTGGCAGGATAACCCTGGTGTGATGACTGCAACAGTGAATACACCCGAACATCTACATTTATGGTAAGTGTACACAACTGTACTTTATGTACTTACCATGTGATTCCATCTCTGTTGTCCATTTTCATTCATCCTTGACGACTCACCCACCCAACCCCCTTCCTTTTCTAATTTCTGACTTCTGGAGGAGAAAAAGGCTTCATCACACTGTTGTCCATGGAGCTGAGCCTCAAATATAGCATTTTCCTCCATATTTACATAATTGCTTCATGGAGAAATGAGGTTTCCTTGTCTAGGATTAACTGTCATTTATTTTTAATTTTCTAATAGTTCTTTTATGGTCTTACTGCCATACTGCAAACAAGATGCGAGGGATGCTAGGGATGGTTCATTATGGTAAGGAAAGGAGCTGAAGAGTTTGTTAGAAGCCATGAGCTGGTGTAATGGCCGAGTTTGATCTAAGGGTCGGATCCGGACCCATAGGTAGAGGATGAATGAAAATGCACAACAGAGATGGAACGTTATGATAAGTACATCACTTTTTTTTTCAGATATTATATCAGCAATTTACTGAATTTATTCCTCAAACTTTGTGCATTGCATTAGAAACCAATTAAAGAATGATCGGATCTTCTGTATATTGGCTTACAAAATTTGGTTTATACGATTGTCTGAAAAAGTTTTTTTAATATTCCCTTGATTTTCTCTGCTACATTAATAAACCCATACTTACTGAGGTGAAGTTTATCTTGTAAAAACATATGGTCATCATAACAACAATCATCCAAATGTACAAATTTAACATTGTAGGCAGCACATAATTTCCTTACCCAGCTGTTAAAATTTTGGGCTTTAGATAAATGGTCATTCCAACATGGAGAGGGTATTATTTCACTTAGAATTAATTTGATAGTGGCCTCCTCAAGAATTTCGATTATGTCCAGTGTGAAGCTGCCAGTCCAGCTATCTGGAATTTTGTAATTAATCATATGTCATTTGTAAATATTAATGCAATTTATATGCTTGTCTTACAAATGTAAGAGAACTATATGTTATGTGTATATTAAACTACTGGTGCTGTGTGTTGAACTGTATGCTGTGTACTGAGCTTCAAGAATGTAACCACAGTGTACCCTACTGGAAAAGAGCAGAATGTTTTACAATTGTGTTTATCGCTCAGTTTCATTGAAGGAGACAGGATGTCTAGAGCTAAAAGTTTCTTTCCATTGTCTTGAAACAGAAATAATTACTAGGTTTAAAATGTAATGTATTTTTATTGCTCTGTGACTTTCTAGCACCTGCACATCTGAGAGAGAAGTATTTTTGACACGGAGGTGTTAAATTCTAAGAGTCTGTTTAGCCTGGGAACTGGGGGCAGGTGACAACGAGTGATGTCATCCATATCTGACACAGCAGTAATGTTTTGATATTAATCTGGGAACTCTCTCAGAGGCGCTCTGCATTTTATATCTTGTCTTGGATCTAGAAACAACCATTCAGCACTTGTCATCTGCATTTGCCTTGCTAATAGTAAGTAGTAAGATTACAGTTATTTCTCTTAGACATGGATAGGAATATAGTAAAGATTAGTTTTGATGTTTTCTGTATTTATGTGAGACTGTCTGCAATGTTTTTAAAATAATTCCTGTGATTCTGAACTCTGTAGTTACTGTGTTGAGTTATTGAGTATTGTCTTGTTCTTTTATTATTTATCATTAAATATATTTGAACCCTTTAATTGTGGCTGGTTTGTTTAGATATATTTAAGTGTTTAGAGTACTTGCATGTGTACTTGGTGATACTGTACAGGCCACTCTTAAATAGCCTTGCAAGTCTTGGTCACACTTACCATTTGGATAATAGTAACATTACACAGTAAGATAGGTCACCCTTTGGGAAAGGTCTTAAAGAAGCTGATAAGGGGTTCTGATGGCAGTGCTTAACTACCTTATGGTCTGGACAGAAGGGGGCATAGCTAGTAAATCCGGAGTGTCTGGGGGTTTGTATACAAGTGAAATCTCAAAGCATGTATGTGTCAGCTACTTGGGCAGGGACACAAAGTACTGGTTAGAGAGAGAGGGTGCTGGAGGTCTTAGCATGGCAAATTGGCTGAGATCTTAATCCTATAGCTGTGCCAGTGGGGAGACTTTTTGGGGATCTGGAGAAAGAGGGAGAAACCAGCCCCAGACTGACTGTGATCTCTGTGTGCTCTTAAGGGAAATTGTACTTTACTGTGTGTGTACCTGTCATCCTCCCAATGTGGACATCCCTCACTGGTGCTAGTGGTGAGGATTGTGGCTCCTTGATTACTGGGCCAGTGCAGGGGCATCACATCCAGTTGGCATTATTTGTATAAGTACAGTATACCTCAGATCATTTATTCCTAAATGCATTGCCATCAAACTGCAGGAAGTCATTTTCTTGAAGTAACTTCGGAGTCATACTTTTTCACATCTACCAGTTCTAAACCAGATATGGCACTTAAAGTGATTTGACTATTATTTAAACTTTATACGGTTCTTATTGCTGATTTGAGCATAGAGTTACTTAAGATCAAACCATTGCTTCCCTTTATGTCTGCTCTTTTAAGTGTGGCGAACTTGTTTTACTACTGGCATTAATAGAGGGTATTTCTCTAGAACCTATAGCCCTAAGTACAACTATTGTGTGCCTTTTTTATTGATACTGTATATATTCTTCAATTTCTGTAAACTCACTAGTATTTCTTATTCTTTTTCTGCCTTAATTTACTGATTTAGATAATTGCCTATTTGGGCTACAGATAATATCAGAATGTTGTTGTTTGTCTTTCGGCTTTTCCTGGTAAGGGGTCGCCACAGCGTAACTCCGGTCCGCTAATGATTGGCAGTAGATTTTTACGAAATGCTAAGGTGCCAGCTCGATGCCCAAACTTCAACGAAGGCACGCCCATTTACGCACGCATGTCTTTCGAAATGCTACCCAACCGCGTGGAGGACATGCAGACTCCACACAGAAGGCACTCCCAAGCCAAGCCGAGAATCAAACGGGAGAAGCTCTTGCTGCGAGGTAACATCGCTACCGCCGTACCACCGCGGCATACAGATAATATCAGAATATAATTCATTTGATAATATATCATCTCCTGTTGTGGTGTCATGTAAATCGTGGTGTAGGATATTAATTTGATCTAGTGTCTTGTTTTAATCTGAGGAAGAAATAGCAAGTACTTTCATATTATCTGTATCTAGTAAAGCATTTTGATTCGATTTAATATTCTTATATCAAGGTATAAATTGCAACAACCCTGTTGACAATGTATGTTATTTGGCTTTGAGAATGGTAATGTTTTTGGTTCAGAAATACTTTGATTGTATAACTGAACTGTCTATATATGATGGTTCCTTTTCATTTAAATTTTCTAGTCACATTTGTAAAGAAGGGGTCTCATTTCCAAGCTCTTCATTTTTCGTTTTTTATCTTCATGATAATGTTTGCATTTTACCCCTTCTTTTCCTTTTTAAGGACCTTAACATCAGTTGTTATATGGTCCTATTCAGTCAGTTAATTTGCTCTGACTTGTAGATCATTGAACTGCTTGTTGGACACGACTCTTCAGTATCAGTGTTCCAGCTTCACACTCTAAGAATAATGCACCACTCCCTGTAGTTGCCTCAGATCTCATTTGTCACCTTAAAAAAAGGAGGCAATGACTCGCAGTTGATTTGCCAAGCCTAAAAAGGGTTTAGAGAAATCATGAAAATACAAGGAATCAGACACAAAGAAGTTTCATGCATACTAAATCCTCAGTACTGGCTCCAGTTCTGAAGGTCCAAATGTTTGAAATGCATAGGACTGGATCATGATTCTCTCAAGAAATCTTCAGAGAAATTAGACAATCCGTTATTTTGGCCTTCCTCAGCTCTTTCCATGTGAACCGTTAGGTCTTACCGGACTACATTGGAAGCCAGTTTGGCTTGTTTGATGCAAAAGTCCCTCGGCACAGATAAAGACAGGGTCATTCCATCTCTTTTGGCTCCAGAGATGATTGAATCTGCCTAGATGGCCCCATTTCTTTCTCAATCACCAGTCCTTCTTTTGACTGTGGCCACAGGGCTGATCTACTCTGTATCTTTGGCTGCAAGGGGTATCTGCCTCCAACTCATTCAGACCCAGCTTTGTCAGATCCAGCAGAGTCTCAGATCTGAGAGTTTGGGTTGGCGCTTTAGTGTCTGTTATTGGGGCTATTGCCCTCAGCTTCATTGTTGGCATCAGATGCGTCCACTTTCGAGTCTTTGATGCCTTTTCCCTCAGTGATGCCCTTAACAGTCTCTGATTTGTAGGTCCCTCCAGCGGTGGTGTTTTCTTCTCCAAAGGGAGAACTGGAGTGATTTCTTCAGATCCTGTGGAGGTTGGTTCTACCTTCCAGGTGTTGGGAAGAATCATTTCTTCACCCAAACAATAGGATCTACAGGTTCCATCAGATGTGGTCCTCCTTCCTTGTCATTTTCTTCTCTTCAGGCTTTCACAGGTCAGAGTCGCTCTATAGGCCTCAAACCCATCTGCTCAGAAGCAGCTGCAGTTCTCTGAAGAGTGAGCAGATACCACCCCTGATTTATCAAAAAGAGATTGTGTAAGAGGAAACAGACTTGCCATCAGAGTCCCTCATGTCTGATGCTGACTCAGAGGATCTAAAAGGGTCCCCACAGATCTCTTTGGAAGATGCCTCATTTGGCAGAAGTTCAGAACTCATGCCAGAGGGGAGCCTGGACTATGGAACCCCCCCCCCCTCAGAAAAAGGATGTATTGTGTGAGGTCTGATTGATGACATTATCTGCGTCCTGTATGGTCCCCCCAGCTGATAAGTTAATTGACTTACTGGCTAGAAGGTCTTGGCAAGAACCCAACACCTGCAAGGCAGCTGTGCTTAAAATGGATCAAATTCTTTGCCCTCTAATGGAGAAACAGCACTGGGCCTATTCCCTTGCAGTAGATTCCATTATTGTAGTGGCAGACAACAAGCGGGAGCTTTCTGAAGACTGACTCTATCCTCCATCCTCCCTTTAAAGAATCCTGAGAGATGTATAGACTTAGGAAGTGGGGTTATGTTTCAGGCACTTTTGTGCATAGAGCCCTGACATATGCCACACAGGTATATGAACAGGTGTCGGAATACAATTGTTCCAACAGGCCCCATCTACCCTGAAAGCTCCACTGACAAAAGAGTCCAAGAAGCAACTCAAAAGTACTCTGATTACCATGTCCAATATTAACTTGTTAATGTACCTAGTGTGTAGTGCTGCGGATGCAGCAATTAGGGCAGCCAGGACTGTCATAGCTACGAGGTGATATGCTTGGCTGCCCCTGTGTGGTTTTTTGGACAACTGTAAAGCATCTTTCGCAGTCACCCTATTTGGACTAGCCATTCTTGTTTGTCCCGTCTGTGAAAGAAAGAATGCGGAGGAGGAAGCAAGATTATAAAACCTTTTTCAGCTGTCAGAGTGAAGATCGAAGTTTCGCAGAGATCTTACAACAGGACCAAAAAGGACCTAATTCCCTTTGGGTTTTAAAGTTTAGTCATCAGTTTGACTCACTTTCTAATAGGGGCAATGGTAGCAGAGGTGGACCCTTCAGTGGATGTAGGCCCAGCGGCCGAGGAGATCCATAGAATCAGGGATATCGTGTTCCCTTCTGTTACAGAAGACCCCAAAATCCCTGAAGTTCTTCCCGACTCCCGCACTCTTGAGGTGGTCAGCAGTTGTCTCTCCTTCTAAGCAGCTTCATGGTAGCCCATCACATGAGATAAATGAGTAAGAGAGAGAGAATATCCAGAGGCTGTTGCATACCATTTTTGGAAACCTCTTCCAAGTCCTGCAACTCATGGCTGGATATCCCACCCAACCAAGCAAAGGCCGCACAAGTAGAGGGAACTTCTGTGCTTGCCAAAAGAACCATCCAAGAGGTCCCACCAAACCAGAGAAGGTCCGGATTTTATTCCAAGTTCTTTTTGAATCAGAAGAAAATCCAAGACCTTAGTCTCATTTTGGACATCAGGCTTCTGAACACACATGTGCACAAGACCCAGTTTAGGATGGCCATGATGCAATCGATTCTACAGTGCCTTAGGATGAAAATAGATACTTTCATTCCAACCAGAACCCTACCATTTGATGTCACAATAGTCCCCAGGGTGTTCACAAATGTTTGGGTGTCATGACAGCTCATGTATGATTCCTGGACTACAAGATGATATTGTATCTTGACGACTGGCTGTTAAGTGCCCCCTCAGTGGATTCTCTTCAGCAAATCAGCGACTATCTCCTTTATCTTTGTCAGTTCCTGAGGATATCAGTGAACATGCAAAAATCCAATCTCCATCCTGTTAAGAAAATGGTGTTCATAAGGCATCATTTGGACACCACTTCATCTCCCTTAAATCAGAGTTCAAGCCTTAGAGTCTGCAGTGCAATCTCTACTACTCAATAATTCCCCTCCAGCAGCCTTGGTTCTGTGAGTGTTATGCCTGATTGTATCTTCAATTCTAATTGTCGAAATTCATAGTGCATTCATCCTCTAACCAAGACTATAATCATTATAGTTTCATGCAGAAGTCATCTACAGTGATGGTTACAATCTCTAATGATTCAGGCTGTCGGACAGTTTCATCCTCCATCTCCAGTAATGACCGTAACCATGGATACTTCCTCTCTTGGGTGAAAGGAGGGCTTTACAAAAGGAGAATGGTCCATGTTCTATGGATGGACAAAGAGGTAACCTTCCCATAAATGTCTTGGAGTTGAAGGCTGATTCCTAGTGTTGCAGAACCTTCAGGGCTACCTTCCACAGACCATGATTTCTGTCCAAATGGACTACATGATGGTAGTTTGGTACATCAACAAGGAAGAATGGGGGTGGGGGGAAAATCTTACCCCGGGAAGCAATGAGAGTTTTACAATGGTAGATAGCTTCACACCACTTTCTTGTAGCAACACACATCTCAGGGGTATTCAACTGTTTTGAAGACAGGCTTAGCAGAGATCTCTTAATGACTTATGTGTAGTTCTTCAGTCCATCGACAGCAAGGAAGATATTCAGTCACTGAGGCACTCCTTGCTGTGAGCTATTTTCCACCCTGTACAACACCAAATTCAAAAGCAATTTTCTCCGTGATTCCCCCTCCAGGACAACTACTAAGAGGCGCAATGTCGTTCCGGGCTTACTATTATCCAACTCTTCCCCTAATGTCCATGACATTTCAGAAAGAATTGAAGTGCAAAGCTACATTCATCCTCATAGCCCCTTCTAGTGCAGACAGATAGGGGTTTCCCTTCTAAGTTCACACCTGATGAAGTCTCCCACACCTGTCTAAGGAGCCTCATCCAGACTTGCAGAATTTGGAATGAATATCTTGATTTATCCAGTTATGGGTAGTGATAATTGTCTCCTAACAGAGGTGGTCAGGGTTATAAAAGCTTTTCAAAAAGCTTCCACATGTAAGATCTATTGTAGCAAGTAGAAAAGATTTGTTTCTTGGTCCTGCCCACAAAACACTGATGCTTTTTCAACATCATTCTCCGATATCCTGTTTTCTTGTTTCAAGCTCTAGTTTTCATGCTATTAAGTTCCAGTGGGCAGCTTTCTCTAGTTTCTACATTGGATTTCAGGAACTTTCCCTAACCTTTAACAAACTCTGCAAGACCTTTCTAAAAGGAACTTTTTACTAAGACTGCAAATAAGATATCCAGTCCCTCCTTTGATTTGAATTTTGGACTGGAGACTCCCACAAAACCCCCATTTGAACTGGTTTCCTTGGCAGAACTAAAATACCTCTCGTGAAAAGCTGTCTTCCTAATGGCCATCACTTCAGCTAGAATGATCTAAGAACTCCATGAGCTTTCATCTTCTCCTGCGTACTTGATATTCTATAAGGACTGAGTGTCTTTCAGAGCAAACCATCCTTTCTTGTGTCTTCTGAATCAAATATTTTACAACCAGTTCATCTACCAGCTTTCTTTCCAAATTATGTAAACAAAGGAGAGTACATACTGCATACCTTGGATGTGCATAGACAATTGCGCTTTAACCTTCACAGAATGGAATCTCTTAGAAGAGACAAGTCACCTTTTATTTGCTTTACTCATAGCAAACTGGTGAAGAAAGTGTCTAAAGCAGTGGTCGCCAATCTATTTTGCACCAAGGACCGGTTTCATGTAAGACAATTTTCCGGGGATCAGCCATCGTGCTCGCATAATAAAGTGCATAATATTTATTTATTTATGTAACATTTGTTTACCGGGGAGGTCCGACTGAACTAGAAGTGCATTTTCAGCTGAGACCTAGGGAGAAAAGCATCAAAGTGCAATAAAAAGACAATTGCCAATTTGTTTGTGTCTTTTGGCTTTTCCCGGTTAGGGGTTGCCACAGCGGAACTCTGGTCCGCTAATGATTGGCAGTAGATTTTTTACGTGCCGAGTTTGCCAGCCCTGACGCACAACCTTCAACGAAGGTACGCCCATTCAGGCATGTCTCCACACAGAAGACACTCTAGCTGAAAATCGAACGGCACAACGTCTTGCTGTGAGGCAACAACACTACCGCAGCACCAAAGACAATTGCCAATAATTACCAAAAAAGGTATACATTCTGCTTAACAGCATAATATTGATTTAGTTAGTACATAACAATAGCAATAGTACAGCAAGTGAGAATAAGTATAATTACAACATGAAGCATAACAGTCTGCCTAACAGCATAACATTGATCTGGTTACTATCTAGCAATAATAATAAAACCTTCAAAGTATATATGAGGTAGTACTAATGGAGTCCATGGATATAACTGTAAGCAAAGTGCAACTTCATGAGCAATGCAGTTTTGTCGCTCAACTTTTATGCCAAAAATGTTTATGTTGATTTTTGCTGGCTTCATTTTCAATCTCTGCTGTGATGCAACAGGTGTTTTTCTTACTGGTTCCTGGTTTGTGTACAGTTTTTGTCACTCCTAATATAATTGAAGTAAATACAACTTGCCATAATTCAGAATCAGTGGGAGCCCTGAGCTTGTTTTCCTGCAACAAGACAGTCCCATCTGGGGGTGATGGGAGACACTGACACCTGAAGTGTGTTCCTTATGTCTAGTCTACTCCACAATTTTGTTTGGGTTGCTGTCATTGCAGAAAACCCTGCTTCACAAAGATAGAATGTTGGAAATGGAAGCAGGGTTTTTGCTGCTTTTGTGGCAATCTCAGGATATTTATTCCACCTTGATTTTAATCCAAAATGTTGGCAGAGTTGAAGTTGTCTCAAACATACTTTTAAGCCCACCGTCATTTGCAATTTCAAGCAGCTGATGATCTTCCAGCACTGACAAGGTCGATTCCCTGGCTTGTTCACAAATGGGTCGCAGATCCATTCTTTTCCAGTTTGTGGGTCTTTTGTGGTTGGGAAGTAATGCTCAAACTCTTTTAAAAGTAAAGATTAGGTGATCATGCCCCAGATGGGAGAATGAAGGCCCAGGTTCAATCTCTTCCAAAATCCCTGCTAATGTTTGAAACATGTCAAATATCCCTATGTTCACTCGCCCTCCCCACAGTTCCAGTTTAGCTTTGAATGTAGACACTTTATCTGCCAACTTTGACAGTTGTCCTCCCCTGAAGTCACAGATTGAGTTTGTTGAGCAGGCTGAATATGTTACACAAGTAAGCAAGTTTTGTGATCCATTCTGTGTTACTGAAATGTGCTGCCAATGGTAACTGTTTTTCTAAATGAAATCCCTGGAGCGGCTGTCATAACTCAAACACTCTGGCCAGCGATCTACCTTTAGAAAGCCATCTAACTTCTGTGTATAAAAGAAGACATTTCTGCTCTGCGTCCATCTCCTCACAAAGCTGCTCGAACAGCCGTGAGTTAAGGGCATGTACTTTGATGTGGTTAATAACTTTAATGACATCATTCAAAACGCTGTTAAGTTCAGGTGACATTTTTCGGCTAACCAACATTTCTCTCTGAATGACACAGTGCGTAGACTCACATTCAGGTGCGACTTCCTTGACTCAAGCAGTGAAACCAGAAAACTGTCCAGTCATGGCAGCAGCTCCATCCATGCATACACCGACACAAAAGGACCAATTCATTTTACCTGACATGTAATCATTCAAAGACTTGTATAGTTCTGCAGCTGTGGTGTTGGTTGGCAATGATAATGCACATAACATATCCTCATGCACATCCTCCTGAAATATATTTTGCACAAAAACGAGCAGTATTTTCTTGTTGTCAACATCAGTAGACTCATCAGCCTGGATTGCGTACCATTGTGACTCATTAATCCTGTCTTAACAATTGTGCCTCAATGTCCACTGCTATTTCATCAATTCGTCTGGTGACCGTGCTAGCCGAAAGAGGAACCTGTGCTACCTTTTTAACTGCAGCCTCTTCAAAAAGTTCACGACAAATGTCCTTAGCAGGCAAGATCAAGTCTTCACCGATAGTAAAAGGCTTCTTAGCCTTAGCAATACGGTTAGCCACTAAGTATGATGCTCTCAGTGCAGACAGATTTGTTGATGTGGTGACCTACAGGAGAATAAATCTTGTACATCTGTTGTCAAAAAAATCAGATCAGGATTCCATAAATCTTGCTTAATCTGTCCCAAAAAGTCCCAAGAATCTTTCACAGGATGTGGTATACTCTCAACTACATGTTTAACCATCTGATCCACAAAGACTGCCAAATTGTGTGTTTTAGACCCCCCTGCTGCCACAATAGGCCTAAATGGGGGTGACAAAACATCTTTGTGGATCTTAGGGATGCCAAATATGTTTGGTACCTTGGGAAAATTATTTGATAGAAAAGAGTAAACTTCCTTGACTGATCCTTTGTTCTAGTAAATATTCTTCCAAAAACCCATCAATACGCCTGTAGGAAATATTAATCTGATTCATGGATACCTGCAAATAGCTTTCCTCCTGAAACAAAATACCTTGAATAAGATTTTTATAGTCTTCACTGTTGAAAATTACGACCCCCCCCCCTTGTCTGGGGTCATTATGCCGATACTTCTGTCATGTTTTAAAGAAAAAAGTAGTTCTTTCTCTTTAGAACTCAAATTAAAATAGAACTTCTTGTTATTAGCCCAAAGTTGGTACAACTCTTGTTTAACCACATTCTCCAAACTAGCTACCAAAGGGTGCAAGGGAGGGTTGAACACACTATTTTTTTTTCACAAGGCCATATATTTATGCTCAGTATTACCAATATTGTTTTTAGGAAACAGTAGTTGAAAATTTATTTTCCTAGTAAACAGGTGAATATCAAGTAATACTTCCGATATATCTGGTGTCTTAGCAGGAACAAATTTAAACCCTTTATAAAAAAGTGAGAAATATTCTTCAGAAATAACTCTGTCTGTATGGTTGTAAATATTAAATCCTTTAGAGGTACAGATAATATCAGAATGGAAAGAATTCCCATCTAATACCTGCCGCTGCCTCTTCCCTTGTGGTATGAACCCCTGCGGGCAGGATAATCATAATTGTAATATTGTTGGACTCCTAGTTGTCTGTTCGCTATTCTTTCCGAGCGTCTTAGGGTGGGGAAATCCTCTTCTACAAGAAAACCTTCATTAAATCGTTGCTCAAAGGGAGTGGTATTCCTAGTAACCTGTGAATAACCATCTGAAAAACCTCCACCTCTTTGAAAAATTGAAACTCCCTGGCACGTTTACTTGACCATAACTACCAATAAAAAGCCTGTCTGTGGGGTATACTGTATTGGATTTATATTGTTGAACATCCCTATTAAGTTTCCTTTTCTTTTTCTGAAATTGTATGTTACACTTTTTTCAACCCTCTCAAGGACTTTGGAATACAATTCCTCATACTGAGGAAATAGTAAATAGTAAATCTTCCAAAATGTCCTTGTTAAGTATTTCCACATCTTTAAGTAATTTAACCTTCATTTGTTCCTGAAAAACCAACACTTTGTTAAGCAATTCAGTACCCCATTTATCAAACAGGTTAGTGAAATCTTGCACCATATCCATGTTGTAATATAACCCAAAGGGAAATTTAAAAACACGTAGTCCCTGAGGGAACCACCTTCAGTTTAATACATTCATTAAAATAAAACATTTCTATCTGCAAAGTCTTGCGTTTGTAAAGTTTTTTCTCAAACCCAAAAATCATGTCTCTGGATGTATAGTTCTTATCTTGTTTCCTTTTCGGCTCACTGTGACTTTCGCACCAGTTGCCTTCTGAAAAATTAAACTTTTGATTTAAAAAAACATTTAACTTAGAATTAGCTTCTCCCAAGGCCTTAGGTGAACTGGAAACAACAACAGAAGGACCAGTTTGTCTATTAGAAGCCGAAACTTCGGCTTCAAACCTCCCCTTGTGCACAGAATTACACACAGTACCTGTTTTACTGTTCCCAGTCCTGGATAATGAATCCGGTGCACTCGCCTGTATGGTCTCTACATCCTTTCCAAAATATACCACTCCATTGGTATTCGAATGCTCCAAACCAGAATTTACTGTAGAAACCTGATTTTTATTTGGTACAGAAGGCAGAAAACGCTCTGAAGTAACAGCAGGCTGTTCAGAATGAACAACGGCTTCAATGATGACATCATGGCGCCCTCTACCTGAACACTTGCAAATTCCAACCACATTAACCGTTTGACTACCAGAAACACTTGAAATTCCCTCAGAGCTTCCCTTAGCATCAGCGCCAAGCTCCATAGACCGACACAAAGTCATTTTTGAAGAAAAAAGCTCAATAAAATGGGCCAACTCACTTCTGAGCTGTGCCACATCTTTTTTAAGTTCTAGAATCTCTACAGACTGCCCAAATCCAACATCCGCAGGCAGGCCTATAGAATCCAGAGAGTCCATCAGTCCAAAGCTACAAAAGTGAACTAAAACCAAATAATTGTAGCAAACTGGTGAAAATAAAAACTAAAAACCACAAATTCAGTGAAGACTATAAAAATCTTATTCAAGGTATTTTGTTTCAGGAGGAAAGGTATTTGCAGGTATCAAAGAATCAGATTAATATTTCCTACAGGCGTATTGATGGGTTTTTGGAAGAATATTTACTAGAATAAAGGATCAGTCAGGAAGTTTACTCTTTTCTATCAAATAATTTTCCCAAGGTACCAAGTATATTTGGCATCCCTAAGATCCACAAAGATGTTTTGTCAGCCCCATTTAGGCCTATTGTGGCAGCAGGGGGGTCTAAAACACACAATTTGGCAGTCTTTGTGGATCAGATGGTTAAACATGTAGTTGAGAGTATACTACATCTTGTGAAAGATTCTTGGGACTTTTTGGGACAGATTAAGCAAGATTTATGGAATCCTGATCTGATTTTTTTTGACAATAGATGTACAAGATTTATTCTCCTGTATTCCTAGAGAGGAAGGTTTGGATTATTTTCAAAAAATGCTGTTTGATCATTCTAGTTTATCTCCAGAGCGTGTACAGCTTGTTTGTGAAATTATGGCCTTGATTTTAGATAACAACTATATATTTTTTGAGGGGCAATATTTCCAACAAACCAAAGAAGTTGCTATGGGGGCAGCTTGTGTCACCGTTTATGCAAACCTTGTTTTATTAGGGTGGGAGAAAGAGTTTATTTTTGAAAGTAGGTTTCATTTGGATATCTTGTTTTACAGCAGGTACCTGGACGATATTTTTATTTTATGGAAGGGTGCCAAGGAAAGCATTGCTGGTTTTGTTGAATACCTAAATGGCACTACCCATTATTTGAAATTTACCTATGAGTGTAATGAGAAAGAAATTCACTATCTTGATACCACCATCATCAAAGATGTGTGTTGTTTTAGATCCAAGGTGTATAGAAAGAAAACTTTTTGTAATTCCTACCTCCATTTCCAAAGTCACCACCCACTATACCAGAAAAAAAAGTATTGTCAAGGGACAGGCAATCAGAATTTCTAGAATGACTTCCCATCTTGAGGATGTCATTAAGGAATTCAGTGACTTGAGGAACATGTTTCTGGAGAGAGATTATCCACTACAATTTGTAGAGGGTATTTTGCAAGAGATTTTGAGAGAGTGGGGTTCTAAATATGAACCTCTACTAAGTAGAGGTCTTTCTAAAACCAAAAATTGCGAAACAACAGAGAGTTCTACTCACAACTTCTCCCAGGCATGTGTGGTACAATATAGTACACATTATAATGACATCAGAAATATACTTTGTAAGAATTGGAACATTTTTAGGGGTGACCCTATTATTTTACAAACAGTGGGTGAACAGCCTATTTTTTGTACTAAAGTGGGCCGCAATTTGAAACTTACCTTGGAGGGTAACATGAATAACAGCAGTGAAAAAATGAATGAATTCACCAAAGCCTGTGGTCGTTGTACACAGTGTAGAGATATATTTTCGGCTGCCAGTTTGCAACTTGATAATATCAACCCCAGGACACAGTGTTTTTCAAAAAAGGTAACTGTCAGACTAGCAAAATAGTTTATCTGGCAAAGTGTAATTCCTGCCCAGGGTTTTATGTTGGGAAAACTGAGAGGGCTCTCAGGTCCAGGATATATGAACACTTATATGACATTAAGAATTCCAAAGAAACCAATGCCTTATTTAGGCACAGCAAAATATGTGTTAATTTCTCTGGATTTAAGTTTGGGATATTAGATACCATTGAAATAAAACCCAGGGTGGCAACTGGAAAAACACTTTAAACAAGAGGGAACTGATGTAGCAGCTAATCTGTGTCCAGGATTAAATGATTTTATATATATTTTGCCTGCTTTAAAAGAAAGAGCAGAAAGGGCTTAATTTTATACAATTTCTTCACAGAAATGTATTTTATTGTATTTTTATTGTTTATAGTGTATGCCTTTAAGGTATTAATTTATTCAAGAGATCTTTTGTTTGACTGGTGGGATTTCTCACCTATCCTGTGACAGTGTAATATATTTAAGTCCACATGACAGTTTGTATATTTTTCTGAGGAAGTCAATTTTACTTTGATGAAAGCGCTTAACCTGGAAAATAAACTTGTGTCGACTAGTCCTACGGGTGAATTTGTGGTATAAAGTTTATATAAACTAAGTCTTCCTTTTTTTTTCGTGGTTTTTATCTGATGAAGTTTTCTGTGAAAAACGAAAGAGCTTATCTGAAACCTATGGAATACAATCACTTAACGACAGTTACTCATGGAGTAGCTGCTATTTGCTGTTTTACTCATTTTACTTGTGTGGGAGATTGAGTGGTATGGTGGAGGTAGGTAAAGCTATACTGACTTAAGCTTTAACAACAGTATTTAAAATTTGTCCCATATTTGTCCAGATTAATTGTGCCAGTGTTTGAGTGGTAACGGACATGCCATTAAACTGTACATATTTTTGCAGAATGTCCAGATTTTTGCCCAATATTTTGTATCTGTGCCTCATAAAATTTGTGATTTTCTGACAAATGACTGGGATGATTTGATGATTGAAGTCACTAAATAGTGATATACATTTGTGTTTCAGACTTCATAGCCTTCAGGAAAATCCATGCCAAGACAAATCCCATTATTCTAGCAACTTTCTAAGTTTTCTCAGTTGTTTGTAAGAGCAATATTTAAAATCAGACCCTATTTTTGGTTCTTTGTTCCCCCATTCTGTCAGACTTTGTCTAGATGTTTTGTGCTGTGTTTTGACTATGGAGATAAGCATGCTGCTGCCAGTGATCACTCTCACTCTTCGCTCTCCCTCACTCACACACACACACACTCACTTCCTCATTCATACCTACATTCATTCACACATCGCTGATCTCACACACACACACACACACACACACACACACACAGCCACAGCCACTTCTTCATTCATTCATACATCGCTCTCACTCTCCCGATCTCTCTCACACACACTTTTGCTTTCATTCACACACGCAGACAGACACATACACACTCATACAGGCATTCACTTACCTGATGGCCTGGTTCCAAGTGCTCCACGGCCTGGTACCAGTTCGTGGCCCGGTGGTTGGGGACCACTGGTCTAAAGTGTCACTTTCAAGCTGGCTAACAGACTGCATTTCCTTTATTTATATTCTCAACAACAAATCTGCCTGATAAACCTACAGCTCATACAACTCGAGCTATTACAACCTCTGCAGTTTTCTCAAACATAAGTTAGACTGCACTTCCAGGGCTAGGGCATCTTTTAGTGCTACTATCCTGAAGGGTCTTGTATCATGAGGCCACCAGTGATGCACAATAGCTTGTGATTCTGACCCACATTTGGGATTTGCTGGACTAAATGAGTAAGATGTGAAAGTTCTGTACTTACCGTAACGATGGTCTTTCATTCCAGTCCATCCGTTACGACAAGCCTCCCTCCATCTCCCATACCTTTTCTATAAGACTGAAGTATTTTTTGGCTGTACACCATTTAGTCATTAGTTAGCAGAGGTCTGAAGTAATTAAGAGAAGTGTTGCATTACAAGAGGGGAAATTCTTAAA